>NC_045030.1:2065540-2065862 GCF_008632895.1 Mastomys coucha | reverse complement strand
CCAGAGTCTCAGGTGACAGTGGAGGTGGGGTGGGGCGGATTGCAATCCAAACAGGGACAGCTAGCAGCTGGGGTATAACGAAGTGAACACTGGAAGTGTTAGTATGTGGTGACTTATGACTCAGAATACAGTGGGAGTATGGTTGCCCAGAAGTCAGGAAAGGGTTCTAGTACACGAATCCTAAACAGTCACACCCAGGGAACTAATATAGTAACCTCAGCCTCCATTTACTTACTTTAGCTTTACCCTGCTACTAGCTTTAACGGGCGTTTTCTTTTCTTTTCTTTTTCTTTTTCTTTTTTTCCTTTTTTTTTTTTTTTTT
>NC_045030.1:2058840-2065000 GCF_008632895.1 Mastomys coucha | reverse complement strand
GGTTGCTGGGATTTGAACTCAGGACCTTTGGAAGAGCAGTCAGTGCTCTTAACCTCTGAGCCATCTCTACAGCCCCAAAAGATAACTTTCAAGAGAATTGATAGTTACAGAAATAAAAAAAAAAGTTATGGCTGGACATTGTGTATTACTGTAATTTCTCCATGTGGGCAGCTGAGACAAGAGGATCAAGAGTTCTAAGCCATGCTGGGTTACCCAGTGAGAGACTGTCTCAAATAAACAACATCAAAGAAAAAAGGACCAGCTATACTGTGGGAGGGGTGGGTGGTGGGCTGCTGGCTTCCGTTGAAGACATAGCTTTTGAAGTGGAACCTGAAAGACCAGAAGCCAAATGAAGGCAAAGCTGTGGGGGAAGGGCATCAGTAGTTATGAGAACAAGGAGTACAGAGGCCAGAGCTAAATTTGTCATGTTCCACAAGTTCAGGTATTTCTCCCTGCTTGAATGCAGGCACTCAACACTGGGGAAAATGTTTCAACCTTTCCATTACTCAGGTAGTCTCTCAACAATGGTGATTGTATAAGGGAACCCCTTTCTTAATTTGGAAGGGACCTATGTTTGGGGCAGGGCAGGCAGGACCTTAGGGTGAATTCTAGCCTTTCAGTGATTGCATTATACTGAGTATAAACCAATGTCCAGAACACATTGGGGCTGGGGAGGTGTCCTGATTTCAGGTAACCAGGCACATGTCTCAGAGTTAGACACCACTATGGTCAGGAGGAATTATTAATTGCTCTGGATCACACCTCAAAAC
The DNA here is from genome assembly GCF_008632895.1 of Mastomys coucha. Taxonomy (NCBI): domain Eukaryota; kingdom Metazoa; phylum Chordata; class Mammalia; order Rodentia; family Muridae; genus Mastomys; species Mastomys coucha. Next base: position 2,064,230 of record NC_045030.1, on the reverse strand, counting down.
GTCAACTTTTGTACCCAAAGTTATACTTGAAGGCCACCCCCCTTACCTTGCCCAGCTCTCTGCAGAAATGTGTGTTTCTCCAGGCTTTCTCTAAAGCTGGTTTGGCCTCTCTTCTCAGAACCAGAAAACTGAGGTCCAGCACTGAGGCCAAAGAAGACTTCCCTGGAATTACCCAGCACAGGGTACTGGCTGCCTAGGCTCAAAGCAGATTGATGATAGTCGCTAATATCCACCAGGCCGATCATCAGGTCCCGTTCCCACTCAGTCTCTGCAGCACTATCAGCACCACTACCCAAACTCTGCAAACTGACTGCATCCTCCCCATCCTAGTTTGGTACCAGTTGACTACAGAACCTGATCTGACCCAATCAGGAACACCTTACTCTTTTTATTCATCTCACTTATTATGAACATTTACACCAGATCTGGGGGGGGGGGAGGATTAAGTCTTAATACCCCAGATCTTTCCTGTTAGGTAATATATAGCAGTGGTTCTCAACCTTCCTAATGCTGCGACCCTTTAATATATATATATAGTTCCTCATGCTGTAGGACCCCCAACCATGGCATTAATTTTGTTGCCACTTCATAACTATTTTTGCTGTTGTTATGAACTGCAGTGTAAATAGCCGTGTTTTCTGATGATCTCAGGTGACCCCTGTGAAAGGGTCGTTCGACCCCAAAGGGGTCCCTACTCACAGGTGGAGAACCACTGCCCTATATGCAAAGGGAAAACTTTTTAAAATTCAGAGCACTTCGATTTCAGGAAATATACCTGGCCTCGAGAATTTCGGGTTTAAACAGGGCCTCAGCCACTTTTTTTTCAGCTAAGGAAACTGAGTGACTCTATTACTTCTTGGCCTTTTGGCTAAGATCAAAAGTAGAACATTGAGTCACTCCCTTCCAAAGCCAGATACCCTCGGTAGCTCTTTTGCATTTAAAAAAAAAAAGTGAAGGGTCTACATATTCTCGCTCCTGGTACCTGGAGTTTCCATGCACCTTGAAGATAAGGCTTCGTGCGGGACCCGTATCGTCTTCGGCCGCAGGGCAAAGGGGGCTTCCGGGGCGGCCTCCACCTGGCCCGGCCCCCTCCGGCCCCGCCTGCTTTGCTAGGCGCGGTGATTCATTCCCTCCTTTGCCCGGGGGCCCCCTTCCCGGCCAGACGGCGGGACTGACGGCTGGGTGTGCAGCGACCTCGAACCCGTGAGCCAGAAAGCAGAGCTTCTGCGTCCCAGGGACTCCAGCACACCACCATGGCGGACTCTGAGCGTCTCTCGGCCCCTGGCTGCTGGTTAGCCTGCACCAGCTTCTCGCGCACCAAAAAGGGAATTCTCCTGTTTGCTGAGATTGTGAGTGTTCCCGGGCGGAGGGTGGGTAGAGGCCGGGTGTACAGGCTGGACCATTCGGTACCGGACTGTTTCGGTTGAGGCAGGCACGTGGTCCAGCTGCTTGGCAGTGGGATGCAGGTGGGTGAGTTTGTGGAGGAGAGTCGAAGCCAGCCAAGGTGCAGGGCGTTCGGTGGGGCATGGGCAAAGGGGTGGAGAGCTGGTGGTTCACTGGTGAGGTGAGTTATCTATAACTAATGTTGGGGACTGTGGGTGTGTGGGTGCGTGTGTGGGTGTAGACTCATAGTGATCTGAGAGAAGGGGTCCTGGGGAGTGGGAGCCTCTCGTGGCAGGGCGTGGCTGGCCTGGGCACTAGCTGGCGGGCTGGCAGTACGCCCAAAGGCGGGGCCTATTGGGGTGGGGTAGAGCTAGTCCCCTCTAGGGTAGGGCGTTCCACACTTCGCCTGTTCTTCCTTGCCCATTTGAGACTGGATGGGAAGTCCTTAGCTCTTTGGTTGGTTATAGGGAACCTTGCTTTTTCCATCCCCCTCCAAGTGGGCACCGCCTTTGGGTCACTTGTAAAAGAGGTGCGGTTCCTTTAACGGAGCCCTGCCCTTCTAGTGTCAGTCTCACCCCTTCCCAAAGGGGTTGCCTGGGGAACCGAACGTCCCTCCCCCTCAAGGCATGGACGCTGGCGCCACCAGCGCTCACAAAACACCTGGCAGAGCCACTCCCCTCAGGGAAAGGAGAACTGAACAACATAATTCTGCTCTTTTTCTGGGTGACCCTGGGCAAGCCACTTAACCTCTCTGTGACTCACTTTGCTCGTGTGTAAAATAAATGTACCTAGCTCATTAGATTCTTGTGATGATTAAGTGAAATACGACTTGTAAAGCTCTTAGACAATGCTTAGAAGAACACTGTGCATGCGAGAGGTGTTTCGAAATTATCGGATGTCATTTTCTCTCACTCCTGGTAGTTATTTGAGAAAAAATGTTTTTTTTTTCTTCCCCAACCTCCTCAACTGTCTCTGCTGAGTGGGTTGAACCTCAGGCAAATGCTCAGCCACTGAGCTACATCTTGGAAAGTAGATTTCCTCCCCTTCCATTCCCCCCGGATATTTAGGTTTGAGATCCCTCTTTTCTAACTTAAACCATTGCTTCTAACCCATGGCTGATTGAGGTCCATTGTTCCCCCCTCAGATACTGTGCCTGGTGATTTTGATTTGCTTCAGTGCGTCTACAACATCGGCCTACTCCTCCCTGTCAGTGATTGAGATGATCTTTGCTGCTGTCTTATTTGTCTTCTACATGTGTGACCTGCACTCCAAGATATCATTCATCAACTGGCCTTGGACTGTGAGAAAGGGGCCGGCAGTACCGGGGCTGGGCTGGGGTTGGGAAGACGGAATGGTTTGCAGCTCTTGGTTACTGAGGTCACCTTTTTCTCCGTCTACTTCGCAGGACTTCTTCAGATCCCTCATAGCAACCATCCTGTACCTGATCACCTCCATTGTTGTCCTTGTAGAAGGAAGAGGCAGCTCTAGAATTGTCGCTGGGGTAAGGGCCCAAGAAACAGATCCAGCGCTTTCAGGGTGTACAGCAAATCTGGCCCCAGCAATGAGCTTTATCTACCTAGATCATTTGGTGTAAAAACACTGTCCCTTGTCAGACACATACCTTGTGAGTGGCAAAGGAAGCCCCTATGTCAACATGGTAGGCTACCATCTGCTAGAACTTTGTCTCAAATTGTAGTAAGAATCAAGCCCTCTGCATATGGGGCAATGGGGGTGGATGTCCTGTGCTGACAGGTACTGGGGAGATGGTGAGGTGTAAGCATTCAGACTCCTGAGGTTTCCAGGTCTCTTAGCATGAGGCTGGCATCACTAACTTGCAAGGGCCCCTCCCTGGAGGTAGATACAAAGACATGGAGGCTGAGTAGGAATGCCCTCTCATCCAGTCTCTTCACTCCTATCTTTCCAGATACTGGGCTTACTTGCTACGTTGCTCTTTGGCTACGATGCATATATCACCTTCCCTCTAAAGCAGCAAAGACATACAGCAGCCCCCACTGGTAAGTGTGTGTATATGTACACTTGTGTGCATGCTGAGAGCAGAAAAAAAGAAAAAGGGCTAGGCAGTGGTAGCAAACCCACTCTGGAGGCAGGGGCAAGCAGGTCTCTGTGAGTTCAAGGCCAGCTTGGTTAATATAGTAGTTCCAGGACAGCTGGTGGTACATAGTAAGAGCCTGTCTCAAAAAAACAAAAACAAAACAAAACAAAACAAAAAAAACCAAAAAACCAAAAACTCAAACAAATTTCTGAGTTTGAGGCCAGCCTGGTCTACAGAGTGAGTTCCAGGGCAGCCAGGGCAACACAGAGAAACCCTGTCTCAAAAAACAAATAAACAAACAAAGAAAAAGGGAAAGGACTTCTTAGGGAAAGATATGACTGCCACCCATGTCCCTTATTGATTCTTAATGACTTTTGTGGCATGAAATGTCATGTGTCAGCATTCCTGTCTGTATAAATGGGCATCTAGATTTATCAAAGCTTTCTTTCTTCCTCCTGCAGACCCCACAGATGGCCCATGATCATCTGTCAGCTGTCTCTGCTACCTGTCAATAGCTCCTCCATCAAAAACTTCCTCCTGCCGGGTGGTGGTGGTGCATGCCTTTACTCCGAGTACTCTGGAGGCAGAGGCAGGCGGATCTCTGTTTGAGGCCAGGACTACACAGTGAGATCCTCTCTTTAAAACAATACCTCCTCCGGTTTCCACAACACTCCAGCCAATTCTCTGACCCCATTGAAAGTGCTTATGGTACAAGAGATTGAACCTAGAGCCGCGTGCATACTAGGCAAGCATTCTCCACTAAGCTACATCCCTGTAAAAGTGCCTTTATTGGGAGTTTTGTCTTCCAGCCTGCCAATCAATCCACTTGGGTGTGGTCACCTATACGGGTGTGCCTAGATTCCCCTTTGCTCTGCAGTACCAGCAGCGACATGAGTTCTGCTTGAATCATATCCCCACATAAGCTACAAAATGAGTGACCCACTACAAATAACCTCTTTTCTCTGTGTGGGGTGAGCTGTGAAGGGCTAAATAAACAATAAAAATATTGTTAAAGTCTACAAAGAATAAGTTAATATTTTTGATCAAATGTATGTTAGCATCAGGAGGAGAGAAATTGAGGCAAAACCATCGCAACAAATAAGCCAGGCCTGTTTTTTTTAACAACTATTACATTGCTTCGCTAATACAAACAAGATGGAGTGCAGAAGGGGACCATGACTTAGTTTAGGACAATCATCATTTATACTGACTTTAGAAAGGTAGAATTCCTTCTAAAGCTGCCTTCCTTTAAGCCACTATGCAGTTCTTGTCCCTGGTCTGGCGAGGCATCGCAGGGTGAGACTCTTGGACAAGTGGCTGGGCTGGGGAGTTAAAGCTTTCAGTTGCAGTATCCTGAGTGGTCCTGGGCCTGCATAAGTGAGGGGGCAGTGGGATACGTTCCCCTAGGAAGAAGCCATCATCCTCAGAAGACTCTGAACTGGGGCTGGAGGGTGAGCTGGAGCAAGAGCCTGAATCTGAACCTGATCCCAAGTCACAGCGTTGGTGGCCATGTCTGCTAGGATGGTGGTGGTGATGGTGACTCCCTCGGCGGCGATGCCGTTGGCGCCTTCGGCGACGGTGGTGGTGATGGTGGTGGCAGCTGGAGGCCCTGGGTGGGGGACTTCGAGGTCTGCGGCGCTGGGCTGGAGGTGCACTAAGGGTCCTTCGTGGACCTCCTTCAGATACCAGAGGGTCTCGGAAGCTGACCCGAGGTGTACTCTGGCGACCAAAGGCGTTATCATCTGGGTGCAGGGCAGGATGGCCAGGGGATTCTGTGGGGGGCTCAGGAGCACTGCGGAGCCCCAGTTCAGGCATAGAGTGGCGGTGGGGGGCCCCTCTCAGAAAGTGGGAAGGCTCTTCAGGGCCTGAAGCTAGGAAAAAGAAAGATGGGAGACACCAGATATGTACTTGTTCTGTCTGGCCCTTACCTGAGGAAAGATTTGGAAATGTCTTC
>NC_045030.1:2052593-2058630 GCF_008632895.1 Mastomys coucha | reverse complement strand
GAGCCATCTCTCCAGCCCTCAGACTCACCTTTTTACAAAGAAATCATTTCTTCTCTCTAAGTTCCTCCACTTTGGAAATGACATTTGGTACAGTGTATAAAATGCAGAAGTATAAAATATGTATACAGATATAGAAAATGTATGGAAATCAACCTTATTTCCATTATGTACTTTTTGGTTGCTTTTTTTTTTTTTTTTTTTTTTTTTTTTTTTTGAGACAGGGTTTCTATTGTAACCTTGGCTGTCCTGGAATTTGCTCTGTAGATCAGGCTGGCCTCGAACTGACAGAGATCGGTCCACCTGCATCTACCTGGGTGTAATGGGTAGAGGCTGACCAGTTGCCTGAAGTGAGGGAATTACTTGGTGTGTAAATGCTCTGTGCAGGCACCGGGTAGACCTAGGGTCAGTAGACAGGTGGAGTCAGGGCAAGAGACTAGTCCTGAAATGGAGAAAGATGGGCCCAGGGCCCGGCTATCTAGAGAGATAGATGCTACAAGACTGAGCAGCCCAGGAAAGGCATGGTGGAGGCGGGGCTCACCAGGCTCTGCCTTGGTACAGGTGCCTTTACTGGCTGTCTCTGATGTCCCGTCTGTGAGTGGTGCTGTGACAGTGCCAGCGCTCCAGCTGCGTCGGCCGGGCCCTGGAGCTGTGGTCTCTGACCCAAGGCTGCAGGCTCGTGAGCAGAAGATTAGGCCTCGACGTGGCAGGAAAGGGCGGCCCAGCAGAGGTCGACCGCAACGGCTACAGCAGAAGCAGCGATCTGAAGCGTGCCAGTGTTGGCCCTCATAGGCCATCTGGCCCTGGTCCAGGCCTGTGAGGACCAACACACGTGGGAAAACTGAGGCAGCATTCATAGGCTACCCTACCTAAGTGGGCTCTTTCTTAGAAAGAGGTGGGGGATTTGAAGTAGGGTACCCTGACTTTTCTCCCCACTTCCAGAAGGGACCCTTTCTGTGAAGAAAGCAGATAATGTGAGATTTAGCCCCCAAATTCCTTATCTCTTGGCAATGGTACTTCCTCTTTCTTTTCTAGGATGCTCTTTTAAAGAGCGTACATGGGCCACTGAGCTCTAATATGTGGTCATTAGGAGTGCCAGTCAGCTTTAGGTAGAAGGCTGGACCTGAAAAGAGGCGTGGCTTTTGGGGGGCGGGGCTTAGGTAGGAGACCAATTTGGTGGGAAAGAAGCCAGTTTTAAGAAGGTAGGGTGTCAAAAAAGGTAAGGTGTGCTAGAAGGCAGGACTTAAGGTAGGATGAGGGAGGGAGGAAGGTGGAAAGGAAGAGAATATAGCTCTGGGTGGTAAAGGCTTCACTTTAGCATGCTGGAATCAGAGGGTGCCCTGCAGGTGCATTTAGGTGTGTAGCTGGCAGCTGATGTGTTGATGGAATTTAGAAAGCATGACATAGGCTGGGCAGGATAGATCAGTCGTAGAAAATCTGTTGGGCATGGTGGAAGCTCTGGCCCTGAGTCCCATCTCCAGCACCAAAGGAAAGGAGGGAGGAGAAGGAGGAGTTTTGTGGGGAGGTGAGTGGGGCCATGGCCTAGCTGTTCATGCGCCCCTCTGCCCTGCCCCAGCATGTTCTCACCCACCTATGTGTTCCCCACAGCCATCACAGTATTCCGCATGGCGGGCCTCATAGCAGGCGCAGCAGTGGGGGCGGCTCTGACGCATGACATAGCGCTGCCCTCCTAACGAAGCTTCACACTCGAAACAACAGAAGTGACCCATGTGCCAGTGTCGCCCCTCTGCCTCTGTACATTCAGGGGAGAAGATGATCTGTAAGGCACAGATCACCCGGGGCTGTCAGAAGAGCTTGATTCTAGCTCGGTCTACCCTCCATTCCCACCCCTGGCCAGGGAGGCACAAACCTCATCACATGCTTGGCAGCGAGGGCGCAGGCACTCAGCATGGTGGCGCCCACAGTAGACCTTGCCAGCATGATAGAAGTAGATGAGGTCAACCAGCAGCTCCTGGCACGTGGTACACACAAAGCACTGAGGGTGCCAACAGGCACCAAGGCCTGCGCGACTGGCAAAGACTGCAATGTCCCCACCTCCGATCTGCTTTCCACACTGCCAAACGACAGACACCATCACAGTCACCAAGATAGTTAGATGGATGGGGTCAGCCAAGCATGTGAGAACTCGGCCTCTCCACATGGTGAACCTTTGTATATTTTTTTACAACACGATTTCATGTAGACCTGGCTGGTTCTGAATTTAATACACAGCTATGGCTGGCCTTAAACCCCTCATTCTCCAGCAACTAGCATCTCCTGTGGGATAAATCTGAGATAGTTCTCACTCACAAGGAGGAGGAGGGCACATAAGAGACTGACTCTGCTTGTGGGAAAACAATAAAGAAAAGCCTTTATGATCATGGGTGGCCTTACAGGCAAGCCTTCTTCTAGGTGACTGGGGCAAATATTAAGCTGCGCCCAGTGGAGGTGCTGTAGAGATAGTCTCCGTCCCACTGAGCTCTCAGCCAATGAACCTCACCAAATAGTTTTAAAGACAGGCCCTCACCCACCAGGCCTTGGAGACAAATCCCATCAACTGTGAAGGGTTCTACCTCAGGATTCAGACTCTACCACTATGCATCAGTTATTAATATTATTATTTGTTGTTATTAATTTGCATGGTTGGGGGATAGGCTTGTGAGTGAGCTCTTTGTTTTGAAACATGGTCTTATTATGTAGCCTGGGATGCCCTTGAACTTAACAATCTTTCTGCCTCAGCCTCTCAAATTGTCGAGATTACATGTGTGAGCTACTAGGCTCAGCTATGTGGGTCAGATCTTAAGAACAAGTCCTGATCATAAGAAGAGCAAAAGAGACAGTCCCTGCTCCATGCCTTCTCTGTTTGGGGAAGAGGAAACTACAGAAATACCCATCAAGGCCTTAGAGACAAATTAGACCCAATAGAGGTATCTAAGGGACACATTATATTCACCAGATGGCTCTAGAGACACCCACTGGGTGTTAAGTGGTAGGCCTCAGGGCCTTCACTTGCTGAGAGCCCTCTATAGCTCACCTCCTCGCAGATGGCCCCAGTAATGGTCACTGGGAAGATTCGAACAGTGGCCCGTCCCAGATTCTCCCGCTTCCTCTGCTGGCTGAAGGCTCGCAACTCTTTCTTCTCCTCCTCTTCCAGGGCCGTGCAGTACTGTGCCTGGGGAGAGGAGTCTTTTAGACTTCATCTATACTCACAGAATTTACTTCTAGGCCATTGTCTATATGGTGCCTCTCATTGGTCACACCCATCCCTTACCTCTTCTCTCAAGACTCAGCTAAGTTTGGTCAAGGAAATGTCCCCTTTTGGCTCCTGCTCCTTCAGGCCTTTCACTTCAGCTCAGTTCACCTTTCCTTAGCTGACCTTGCACATCTCCTGCCAGTTGCCCTGAATTTGTCCATGCTGTACCCCCTCCTCACCTCACTGTCGTGTGGGGGTAGCTGGTGCAGCAGCTGCTTTATTCTGTATTTCTCCCCAGGACTGTTGACATAGGGGACCTTGTCCTCTGGAAGGCAACTGAAAAACTGGTAAACCTGGGAGGATGTGAAAGGTGAGAGAAAACAATTACAGTTACGGATGAGCTAGGATTTAGCGAGGTCATGGCTCCCTGGTTCTATGGGAAAATTAAAGTTATCTTTGAAGTGTGCTTTTCCTGATGCTAGTCTCTTTCCTGAAACTCCTGCATGGTTGAAGGGATCCCACAGGGAAAACCCACAGCCTCTGCTCTTTTCTTCCTTTTATAGCAAAACTTCTTAAAAGAGTTGAGTATTGCTGCCCATTCTGTTTCCTCTGCTCCCATTGTATCTTGGCCCAACTCAGGCCATTGGGGATGTCTGGGCTGTAAAAAAATGAAATCATTGTTCTCATCTTAGTCCTCATTGGTTAGAGCATCCTTAGTCCAGGTCCCGGCTGATTACTCTCACTTCCTGAAAACAGTTTCTTCCTTGGGCCTCCAGAATATCACAAAGCCCTGGCTTCCTTCCTTCCACACTGGCTGTTCATCTCATTCTTTAAATTGTTCCTTGACTAGTGGACAACTGAATATGGGATGGTTATAGGGCTGAGTCCTTGGTCCCCTTGCCTCTGTCTACATATACCTTCTTAGAAATTGCATTTACCTTGGCTATAATGGTCATCTGTTGGCTAAGGTGCCAAAAAAGACAGCCCGAGACCTCTCCCCACATCTTAGGTAATGAAACTATGTAACTAGCATCCCTAACTCTTATTCAAACTTGCTGTTGGTTGGCTTGTTTGTTTTTAAATCTCTCCTTCCCTGACCTTTACTCTTTGAGATGGGGGTCTCAATATATAGTTCTTGCTGGTTTGGCCCTTGCTATTTTGATCAGGCTGGCCTTGATCTCCTAAGGGCTGGTATTACAGGTATGCACTACTGTGCTTGCTTTGCCCAAGCTTCTTTCTTTCTTTTTTTCTTTTTAGGTTTTTTGAGACAAACAGGGTTTCACTATGTAATAGATAGGCTGGCCTCGAACTCACAGAAATCCCACCTGCCTCTGCTTCTTCCCAAGTGCTGTGATTAAAGGTGTGTGTCACCACTGCCCGGCTGGATTTTCTCATACTACTTCATTCACCCATTCATCTTTAGAGTCATCTTTCACTTCTCACTCTCCTCTCTCCTATATATATATATACATACACACACACACACACACACACACGTGTGTGTGTATGTATGTATGTATGTTCCAACTACGTAGGTGCCTGGAGCTTGATATATAGACCAGGTTGCCCTTGAATGCACAAAGATCTACCTGCATCAGCATCTCAGATGCTGGTACTGAAAGCCTGTGCAACTATGCCTGGCTTTCAATTTCTCCCTCTCTCTTTCCTAGTTAGGGTTTCTCTGTGTAGCTTTGGCTGTCCTAGTACTCTCTCTGTAGACCAGGTTGGCCTTGAACATTCAAGAATCCACCTGCCTCTACCTCTCAAGTGCTAGGATTAAAGCCATGTGCCACCATTGCCTGGCTTGATTTCTTTTCTTAAAGACTGGGACTTGTTATGTAGTCTAGGCTGCGTTGGGTCACATAGTGAGTTCCAGTCCAAGCAAGGGATACAGAGCCCTGTCTCAGAAAATCCTACCAAAACAACAAAAGACAATGTATTCAGAATTGAGGCTGGGAGGTTTCCCACGCTCAGTGGTAGTGCAAAGGCTCAGTGCCCTAGTCCTAGCACTGTATAGATTTTCAAAAACAAGCTTCACTCAGCAGTGACCCTGACTAATTGACACAGCTTCCTAGTTTGCAGCCCTGATTCCACCCTTGCTACTACAGGCTGTTATAGCAGCCAGATATACTGTTATATAAGACGACAAGCCACGTCCCTCTTCTCCCAGCCCTCTGGAGTCTCCCCTCATTCAGAGCAACGCTCTCTCCATGACCCTCTAGTTTCTCTGCCCTTCCCTGCAGGCACTCTCTCACTTTTCCCACTTTGCTCCTGCCCCACTGGTCTCCTCACATTTCTTCACACAGATGTGCCAAGCACACCCTGCCTCTGTACCCTGGCATTTCTACTTACTTAGCCTGGACTGTGCCAACCTCAGATCTCTGCAAGGCTCACTTCACCTCCTTTAGGGCAGCTCAGATAGGGCTTGCCTGGGCACTCTATTTATAATCCTCTGGCCTCTCTCCCTTTCTTCCCTCAGCTGTTTTTAAAATTCCGTAGTCCTCATGCCACCTGATGCACAGTCATGCCTTTCCTCTGAGAGTTCCACACTCCACGGTTTAACTCACCAAAAATATATTTTAAAGATCCATATAAACTGAACACCTCTACACACTATTTTTCTGAGAGAGGGTCTCTGTATGTAGCTATGGCTGTCTTGGAACTCACTCTATAGACCAGGCTAGCATTGAACTCACACAGATCCTTTTGCCTTTGCCTCCTAAGTGCTGGGATTAAAGGTGTGCACCACCAGTTCCCCAAAACATGCATATTTTTTCTTGCCATTATTGTTATTTTTTTTTTAAAGATAGGGTCTTGCCAGGCAGTGGTGGCACATGCCTTTAATCC
>NC_045030.1:2042745-2051023 GCF_008632895.1 Mastomys coucha | reverse complement strand
TTTAAAAAAGAATGGGATGAAAAGTGAATAAGACCCAGAAGAACTGGCCCAGTGATCACTCAGAACAGAGAGACACTGGTAGGTGGACCACACTCCAACATTACTCCAGAAATAGGTTTGCACTCAAATGCATATGTGCCTGCAAACGTGTGCGCCTATTGGAGAACGAGAGTGGGTAGCCAGCCTTTGGTCACCTGCTCCGGCTTAAGGCCAGGGGGTACCCAGGCATACTCCTCTGAGGCACAGCCTGAGTCGTCATCGGAAATGGAGTGGCGCTGGAAGTCTGAGATGAGCCGGCACATAATGCGTTCTAGGTCCACAGGTACAGTGTGCACAGCATGCTCCTCCCGCGGGCATTTGCAGTGTTGGCAGATCTTTCTGTGAGAGCCAGGATAGGAGTCAATTACTAAGGAGTGGTCCACCCAGATCTCTAGGCAGCCCAGGTCCAACTGAAGGGCAGGACATGTAGATTGACACCAAAGGACTCAGAGCTGGGACAGAGCTCTGTGCCTGAGGCCAGGGCTGACAGGAGCTGAGGCTAAGAGCCAGGGTCTGACTTTGCCTTGTGACCAGGCCATGGGGACACTGGCTGTGCCAGGCTCAGCTTCTCGATGACGACTGGTCTGGAAAATAGGGGCCTAGAGGTCTTGGGGGTTGGGCTGGGATCCTGGGTACAGGATGTGAAGGGGTGGGGCTTCGGTTTCAGCTCTGGTACTTGGGTCAGATCCTCTGGGCAATAGGCCTGGCAGGGGCGGGACTCCAGGGCTGAGACTAGTATCATAAATCAAGGGATTTCCACAGGCAAACGAGTCTGTGTTCTGTGGGGGTACCACCCCTGAAGGCAGCAGGTCTCTAGGTTATGTGTAGGGGGAGCGGGGACACAATTGGGAGTCTGTGGGACTATGGGCTCTTAGACTTTGGGTGCACGGCTCCAGTAGGAGAGAACACTGGGTATGGGGGAAAAGTTCTGAGCCTAAGAAGGGGCCTGTCGAAGGGGCTAGAAGATCGCTCTAGACAAGGGACTTAGACTTGAGAGAAGATTCTTTTGGGGTTCAGGGCTCTGGAACTCTCCTGGGAACAAGTCTTTTGGGAATGAGTCAGGGGCGGGGCCCTGGAATGAACTTTGAGGTTCCTTTCCCAACTGAGCTCTCTGTGGGTGGAGCTCAAGCCTTGGAGCGGGTCTCTGACAAAGGCTAGGGTCTCTTACCTCCAGCCGTGCAGCAGGAAGCCTGGGCACTGTTCCCTGCAGGAATTGCAAGGCTGGCCACGGGCGGGGTCCTCCGCCTCTGGAGGCTGTAGTGGGTGGGGGCAGATGCAAAGAAGAAATAAGGTGCGGGAGTAGGGAGTAAGAAGTCAACGCCTGCTACTCCACTCCCAGGCTCACAACCGCAGGCTGGGGCCTGTCTTACTGGGGGCAGCGCTGGGCAGGCTGAGACCGCGCCTGGAGCGCGGGGGAGGAGGAAGCAATCAAACCGGAGGCAGGGCAGCTGAGACCACTTTCCTGTATTCCAGGGAATTCTCCTGTCTGGGCTGGTCTGTCCCTCTTTAGTTCTCAGACAGGTCTGTCAGAGAGAGTCCTCCATCTCCCAGAGCAGAGACCTTAACCTGGGCATTCCCTCCCAAGTCTCCCTTCAATATCCAGCGCTCCAGCAGCACTCCAGTCCCACAGGGTAGGCGTCTGAGAACCTATCCTTTCCCTGGGATCCCTCATGGACTGTGGGCAATGCCCTTTCCTCAGAACTTCTCCCGCCCCTCCCCCAAATCCTGGCTCCATTTCTCCTACCTGAGGAACTGAGGAGTATCTTGAGGACTGCAGGTCATCCCTGCTCCATTTAAAAAGCCCTAGCCCAAGAAATCCTTGCCTTTACCCTTCATATTTTAGGAGTCCTCTCTTCTTTGGTCCAGATTCCACCTTTCTTGGTTTAAGATCTTTCAAAGAAAGAGAGAAACCATCCTATCTAGGAAGTCGGCTTCCAGATTCCGATGGAAGCCTGGAACTCTTCTGATCCTAAATCTTAGTTCATTGACTCTTGGTACCCATGGATGAGGGACCCCCACTCTCATTCTACAGTCCCTCAACGTATGAGGTCCCTTAATCAGAAACTCAGGATGTCCTACTCTTGCTCAACCTCAAATCTCAGCACCCTATTCTTTTCACCTTTTGGATTAATTCATAGGTAAGGTGGCATCTCCAGATTGCAACAGTGATAAAAGTGTGAGATGTGTTAGGGGCTTGAGCCACCATATCTACACGTTTCTGCATCCATGATTGTACTTCAGTCCCAGTGCCTAAGTCTGGGAAAGCAGGGGAAGGGAGTTCCCAGATCCTCCCTTGGGGTGCCTCCCCTCTGTCCCGGTGCCCTGTCCCCTCTCCTGGATCTTACTTTATCCCTGACCCCCACCACTGCCCTGAGCCCTGCTCACCGCACGCCCGGAGCGGCGCCTCCTGGACCCACGCGCGAACATGGCGCGCCTAGACAGAGTCAGGCCCGGCTGGGTCAGACGAATTGGAGTCGGCTGCCACGGCGCGTCGGGCCTGGCAGCTCTGTTCCGTAAACTTGACTCCGAGGTGGGAGGAGCGCGCTTTCTAGGGCACGCCCCGCGGCCTGTATAGTGTCTCAGTCACCCGGTGTCCCCTATCTAAAGGTGAGTGAGTGCCTTGCTGGAAAGTCTGCTGTTGGCGTTCATCCCAGGGCTAGAGCCAGAGCAGAGTGTCAGAAGGCTGAGCCTTTAGTATCCCTCGGTGCCACATGGCCTTTAGTTTGAAAGCTGGAAGCAAGCGGGTTTGGATGTGGAGACATGGTGAGAGTTACACTAGAGTGCTTGTTTCTAATAATAGGGTCTTGAAAGCTTTGGGGGACAGGGGTCAAAGCCACCTCTTGGCCCCTTCCTAAGTTCTCTTTTCCTGGGATGAGTGTTACAAGGACCGTTCCAACTTCATCTTCAGTCCTAGCTGGTGTTCTGTGGTTCTCATCGTCCTGCTAGACCTGTTCCAGTTTTAGAGTCGGAGCCAAGGTTTATGTGGAAAAGTCTGAAATCACTGGCGAGGTTCCCCCACTGCACCTCTGCCCAAAGTAGGTCTTAGAGCCTTCCTTCCTGTTCCCCTATTTTTCTGTCTCCAGGTAGGCCTCTTCCTTTCCTGAGCTCATTTCTAGAGCTGGGTCTCTCCTGCTCTCCGAATCTCCGGGCCTTGGGGCTAGGAAGGGGTCAAGCATCTGCAGCTACAACTCAGAACTCAGGCGCCCGAATTGAGTCTTTAATTAGGCATGGGGCGGCAACAGTCAGACAGGCCTTTCATCTTGGGCGCCCAGGAACTCCTCCTTCTGCCCACCTCAATCCCATTACAACACACAACCCTGTCACTTCCTGACCCTTGTCCAGAGAGAAGCTGGGGGAGGGGGGCATTTATTCATCAGTTAATCAACCTCTTCTCCCCACCTCGTAGGCCTCTGGTTTGCCCGATGAGACTGAGGCAAGAGAAAGGAGATAAGATACCACAGGACCTGAAGGGTTCAAAAACAAAGGTGAGGTCTTGTGGAGTCTCCCTCCTTGGGAAGGCCTTGAGGATTTGAGAAGACTTCCTGTGGGCCAGGAAGAGAAGGATTTGACGGCCAGCAATGGAACAGTAAACAGTTGCAACGCAAAATGAGACTCGGAGTACTTTGTAGGCATGCTACAGGAGTCTGAACTTCCTCTAGTCTCCTTTCCTCTTGCCTTCTCTCCCATCTTCATGCCCCGCCCCTCCTAAAGGGCGCACTGAGAAATCAGAGCCGGGACGACTAGATAGTTGAGGAGTTTATTGGTGTGGGGGGGTGTTTCTCATATTTGCTCTTCCTCGGGGAGGGGGGTCTTCAAACAATACCAAAGGGCACAGGAAAGTAGGGGGTCTGGAGGGAAGAGGGAGGGGCCACAGTCAGACAAAATGGCAACACACGATCACAGGCACTACCAACATCACAGACACAGCAGAGGGTACAGGATCGGGGCTCCAGACCCAGCCTCCAAGTATTCCGGGACAGACGGGAGTGTGGAAGGAGAAGGAAGAGGAAGCAGGGAAGAGAAGGTAGGGCAGCCCCACAGACCTGTAGACTCTGTCTTCTGATGATCTAGCCCTCTTTTGAGCGAGTCAGCAAGGGACATTTGCTCACCCTCCAAACCACAATACTTGGCTCTTCCCAGGTTACCTCAATTCCCAGGGGCCAGGAGTACTCCCTCCTACTTTTAGCAAAACTCACCTCATAGCTCCCAACCATGGCCTTCTACACTCACTGCTCAAACTCCACTCAATTGAAAAACGTATTTTCTTTTCTGCCCCATTACAGAATGGGCTTCCTCTTCTGAGACCACCACACATTCTTCTTCCTCTTCACATGCCTGCCTGGAACTCTGACCAGAACCTTATCTCAAGCTTAGATCATTCCTGAACCCCACTTCTATCCTTGCTCAAGCTCTTTGGAATCAAGCTCAAACTCCTGAATGTTCCAAGACATACCCCTTCTAGAGATGCTGGGTCCAACCCAAATCTGCCCACTCTGGAACCCACTGTGTGTTTAAGCCACACCCCTCCTAGTACCACTCTCCCCAGTCCCTTTCAGCCCTGTTCCAGAATGCTGTAGGACACCACTTCCCTTTTAGGCTCCACATCCAGTATGTCTGGAATTAACTCTAGGCTGACTAGTCCTCTCTCTACAGAGGTCATCTCTCCACCCATTTCACCCAAGCCACCTCCACCCCTCTACTCTTGGGGTCGGATTTCCATTTGAGAGCTTCTGAAGTTCAGGCGATGCTGGAGGAACCAAGGCCAGAGTTAGGAAGGGCAATGGGAGAGAAGGAAGGGGGAAAAAGTCACATCGACCCACTCCATGCAGCCAAGGTCTGGTCCTCTTCCTGTCCCCTTTCTAGAGCCCCCTTACCTCAAGGGACAGGGCCGGGGAACAGATGGGGCTGAGGAATGCAAGGTCAGGGTTAGGGAGGAGCCCATTCAGGACTGGGCCCCTAGTGCATGGAGAAGTGGGTGAAGGTAGGGCTCAGACAGATAAATAGATATTTATATATAATATATATATATATAAACAGCAAAGACAGTTAGGGTCTCCTGGGTTGAGGGGTGGAGACCTAGGATATGGGGATGGGAAGGGGGGCAGGCCTTCTCTTGAGCTCTTGCCCACCCGTGGGGTCTTCGTGGACTTCACTGACCTGTAGAGAGAAAAGACACAGAAAGGAGAAGGGGTCCAGATGAGGGCAGAACCCTCACAGAGGAGGGTAGTACCCTCAGGAAGGGGTTGGGCCACTATGCTGCTTCTTTTTTCTTCTCTAACAGGTCTGGAGTCAGCATCATCCTAGCTGTTCTCATTAGGAAGATATTACCAACCTTGCTCAAATTGGGTACCAAAGGACCAAAAATGCCCATTAACCGATACTGTTCTAGTCACTGTTGAAAATCCATATTGAGCAAAAAAAATCCCTATCTTTGTGAGGCTTACATTATATCAGGGGAGGATACAGGTTTCACAATGAACATGACATATTAGTAGATTATCTAATATAAGATGATAATAGGCCAGGCATGGTAGTGTACACCTTTGATCCCAGCACTCAGGAGGCAGAGACAGAAAGATCTCTGTGAGTTTGGTGCCAGCCTGGTCTACAGAGTGAGTTCCAGAACAGCCAGGACTATGTAGAGAGACTCTGTCACCAAAAACCAAAATTCTCTAAGTGAGCCTGTAGGCCTGTAGAGATGACTCAGAAGTTAAGAATGCTTGCTGGTCCCCTGGAGGACCCACACTTGACTCACAGAACCCACACTGGTGGGTTACAACTGACTGTACATTTTGCTCCAAGGAATCTGACCTTTCTCCTGGTCTCCATGGATGCTTGAACTCACAGGCACATACTCACATACACACACATGATTAAATAAAAGTAGAATTTAAAAAAAATACTCTAAGTGATATATTTGTAGCATGAATAAGTCTTAGTTAGACTTCCAATCTAGTATAATATAGTCATGAACCATAAATTAGTAAATTACAAATTGTGAGAAGGAAAAACACAGGGTATGATGAGAGAGATAATGAAGGGGGGGTTGTTTTAGACAAACAACCACTGATATGTAGTTGGTGGTATATGCCCGTGTCAGAATTTAGGAGGCAGAAGCAGGAGGAAAACAAGTTTGAGGCCAGCTTGGGTTCCATAATGGGACCCTAGCTCAAAAAGCAAAATAGGGAGGGAGGGAGGGGTACAATCAGGAATTCAAGATCATCCTTAGTGACTTAAGGAGCTCCAGGCCAGCCTTGGCTACAGGAGATCTGGTCTCAAAAATAATATCAACAACACAGTAAAAACAAAGCCAGGTGTGGTGGTACAAACCTATGAATCCCAGCCACATGGGAGATGGAGACAAGAGTATTGCAAATTCAAAGCCTGCCTGGGCTATAGAATGAGTTCCGAATTGATCTGGTAAACTGTCTCAAAAATAGGAAGTAAAAAGAGGCCCAATTATATAGCTCAGTGGTAGAGCACTTGTTTAGTGTGCAAGAGACCTGAATTCAATTCTCAGTACTTGTAAAACAAAGCAACTCCCTTGTCAGACAGACAGACAACAAAAACCTCATTGAGAGAGTGACCAAAGCAATGGCTAGGTAAAGGTGTGTATGTGTAAAGCAAGCGCAAAGGCCCTGCAGTGCACCTAGACCTGGTTAAGGCTAGTTTGACGGAAACAGACGGCTGGGAGGCAAAGGTCAGATTGGTCTGTGGGGAAGATTGGGTAGTGCTGCATCTGTGGGCCTGTGAGCACACCGAAATCGGTTTGCCTTTAAGTGAGATGCTACAACGGACATCTGAGGAAAGGACAGTGACTTCTGAATTTAGGACAGTAGCCTAGCAGAATCCTCGATGCTGGGTGGTAGAAGAGGTTGTAAACAGGACAGAAGACAGGTACCTGGGAAGCTCTCTAAGGAAGATAACTGTGAAAAAACAGAAAAGGCTGGAGAGATTTTGAAAATAGTAACCAAGAGGATGGGAATGTTTTTTTTTTTTTTTTTTTTTGGACATGGTCTCCGAGTGGCCTGGAAATTGCTTTGCAAACCAGGCTGGCCTTGAACTCACAAGAGAAATGCCTGTCTCTAACTCTCCCAGTGTTGACCTTAAAAGCATGTCCCAAAGCCTGGCCAAGGAATTTGAAAACAATTAAATGTGGGATGCTGTAGAAGACTCGGGATCCTGGCTTACCCAGGACCACATCTACTCCCATCTAGGTGCTGTTACCTTCTCTCTATTTAAGACAGGATTGGGCTATATAGACCAACAGGACTCGAGGACTTGTCTCTCAAGCGCTGGGATTATAATATGTGCTCCATCACACCAGGCATTCATTTCTTTAAGGCCCAACAAGAAGGCATACTCACGTTTCTAAGGCCTCCACCCCTCCCCTTTTCCTCGTTTGAAATTCCAAACCATTAAAGGGTTAAGGTGAGGTAGCAGCTGAACTACATCCTGCTTTCGCACTAGTGACCTTCAAAACACACCTTGTTTACCTTCCTCCACCTACTGGCGTTACCGCCTATTGGTTTACCAATGATTTCAAAGACCCACCTCCCCTTCCCTTCCTGTAAACCTATTCCACTTAGGTGATTCTCCACTGCGCAAGTGTCCCTACACTCCTTTCATTGGTTACTCTGAACACTGCTCCCGCCCCTTCCTTCTCATGGTTTCCTTTCATTGGCTAGTTTTCCCAAGTTCTTTTTTTTTTGTTGTTGTTCTTGTTGTTCTGCCTATCTATTGGTTCCTTCAAACTTCACTTCTTGTATGCTCCCCGCCTACCGCACCCGCCCATTTGTCACTCACCAGATTACATCTGATTGGAGAAGGAGGTGGGCGCACCCTGTTGGCCGTAGCCTTGCTGCCCATAGTCGCCCTGAGGCCCGTAGCCACCGCCACCGCCGCTGGCTGGCTGCCCGTAATCGGGTTGATAACCACCCTGAGGCCCGTAGGAGTCCTGGGGCCCATAGCCTCCGGGGCCCTGCCCGTAGCCCGCATCACCGTAGGCATCGCCAGGTGCTGGTTGCTTTTCTGGGGCGCCTGGAGGTGCGCGCATGAATGGGGCGGCCCAGCCTGTCTCCTTGAACACGAACCATAAGTTGCCAACCCAGAGCACCAGGTTGAGGAAGCCAAACACCTGCAGGGAGACATGACCAAAGCTGTTGTTTCTTGCTGGGCAGTGGTGGCACACGCCTTTAATCCCAGCACTTGGGAGGCAAAGGCAGGCAGATTTCTGAGT
>NC_045030.1:2038504-2042713 GCF_008632895.1 Mastomys coucha | reverse complement strand
GGCAGGCAGATTTCTGAGTTCGAGGCCAGCCTGGTCTACAGAGTGAGTTCCAGGACAGCCAAGGCTAATCAGAGAAACCCTGTCTCAAAAAAAATGTGTATATATATATATATATATATATATACACACACACACACATATATATATATACACACACACATATACATATATATGAATACATACTAAGCTTACATGTTTATACATGTACAAAATATTGTAAATTTAAATTTGTAAAATATATAAATATGCATTTAAAGAAATAGACATCACTAATTGATGCATATATAAACTTATGTATATACAACTTAGCACATAGTTGCATATGTATAAAACCTAGAAATGTACATGTATAAAATTTTTTTGGTTGTTTTTTGAGACAGGATCTTTCTACGTTACAGGTCCTGGCTGTCCTGGAACTCCTTATATAGATGAGGTTGGCTTCAAATTCACAGAAATCTACATGCCTCTGCTTCTCAAGTGTTTTTTTTTTTTTTTTTGTGGATCTTGAGACATGGTTTTACTATGTAGCTTGGCAGCTGTGGAACTCACTGTATAGACCAAGCTGACCTCTGCCTTCCAAGTGATAGGATTAAAGGGTTCTAGGACTTGAACTCCCGTCCTCAGGAAGAGCATTAATTGCTCTTAACCGCGGATTCATCCCTCTATACCCTCTCTTTCTTTTATTTCTTAATAGACTTTTATTTGTTTTGTTTGCTTTTGAGACAGTCTTGCCATTTATCCAAGGATAACTTGGGAGTTTACTGTCTAGGCCAGTCTGGTTTTAAATTAGCCCTGGGGATAGAGTAATGGCTCAGAGGTTAGGATCTAGGTTTGATGCCCAGCACCTACATGGTGGCTCACAAACACCTGTAATTCTAGTTTCAGGATATCTGACACCTTTTCTTAAACTTCAGAGGCACAAAGAATGCAAGTAACACATATAAGCAAAAATTCATACACATAAAATAAAAATAATAAATATTTTAAAAAGTAGTCTTTTAAGTGCTAGGTTTACAGGCATATATTAACATCCTTGGCTCTAAGTATAAGCTTCTTTTTTTTTTTAGACAGGGTCTCACTCTGCAGCCCTGGTTGACCTGAAACTCTCTTTGAACACCAGGCTGGCCTCAAACTCTCAGGGATCCACCTGCCTCTGTTCCCAAATGCTGGGATTAAAGGCATGTGCTACCATGTGCCCAGATAAGTATATGCTATTTAAAAAAAAATTTAAAATTACAAATAAATATGGAGCTCGTGTGAGATATTTAAAAACAAAATTCTATATGCCATTTAGTATTTGTTACATCCTCTTCTGAGCACCTTTATTAGTTTCCTTAAAGTTTCAGACTTAAGCTGGTTAGTGGTCATCTACAGAGCAAGTTCCAGAACAGTTAGGGCTACACATGGAAATCCTGTGTCAGAAGACATAAATAAATAAATAAATATTAAAAAAGTAAAAAAATAAAAATACAAAATAAAGTAAAAATAAAAAATAAAAAAATCCATGTTTGGACAGAAAGTAAGACCTACATTTTATTCTGTTTGTTTTGACACAGTCTTGAAATGTTGCCCAGGCTGGCCCAGAACTCCTGGGCTTATGCGATTGATCTTCTACCTCTACTTGCTGAGTAGCAGAGACTATAGACCTGGACCACTACCCCCAGTTGATATCTCCATTCTATTTATTTTTAGCATATTTCATTTATTTTTCTATTTTTGAGACAAGGCCTCTTGTAGCCTTAGGTGTTCTACTACTCACATTATATAGCCAGAGTGGCCTCAATCTCTTAGCAGCCTTCCTGCCTCAGCCTCTCCAGTGCTAGAACTACAGGCCTGTGCCACCATACCTGGGCTGATACCTTCGTCTTATTTGTGTTTAAAAAGATCTTTAAATTTTGTTTTCTGTGTGTAAGCATTTTGCCCACATGCATGCATATGTAGTCACCTGCGTGCCCATATATCCCTTGGAAAGTAGAGGCCTGGATGTTACGAACTGAACATGAGTCCTCTGTATAAACAGCAAATGCTGTCTCTTCCTAGTCCCCATCCCAGACAGGGTTTCTCTGTATAGCCTTGGCTGTCCTGGAACTAGCTCTGTAGACCAGGCTGGCCTCGAACTCAGAAATCTGCCTGCCTCTGCCTCCCAAGTACTGGGGCTAAAAGTGTGTACTACTTAGCCGTTGAGCCACCTCTCCAGCCATTGTTATGTTCATTCTAAAGCCGAGTTCAGATAGGCTAAATTATCCAAGATTACACAATCAGCAAGTGGCAGGGAAAAAAAAAGAATTCAAATTTTAGCATCTGTAACATTGATATAGGATGCTACCTTGTGTTGTTTTTTTTTCCCAAAAGTATTTTGTGTGTTGTGAATTCAGTGGATACTCATGTTTGGAGCAGGACCTATCATCAGCCTTCAGTTTGCATGCTCAAAATGATCCCTGAGAGGCTTGTTACTAGTTGTAGGTCACAGAGCTTGCCAAGTGACAGGATCTATGTTTAGACTGTTTCTAGCCGCTAGGGGGCGTCCAAGTAGGAAAACATTTCAAGATCGTGTTCTTTTGCACGTATGGAAATAAATCCTAAAAGGATACTGAATTTCAGGCGCTTTGGCTGGGCCCAGTTATCCCCGCCTAATCCGAAAGACCTCATGTTCCCCTACTGGGGACAGATATGTAGTATCCCAGTGGCTATAATTGTTCAACCTTCTTTTGTTGGTGTGCCTCCTCCTGGGAGCCCCCATGGATCTCCCGACTCTCCTCCCATTCTCGGTCTCCACCGTTTCCCGTGCCAGACTGTGTCTCCCAGCATTTCTCATCCAGCCCAGCCAGCTTCCCAGGGCTTACCACTGAGGTGTTGAGTCCTGAAGTCACAGGGTCCCTCAGTTCCTTGCATGTGTTCCCTGTCTGGCGGCACATAGGCATCTCCTTGATAATGTTCTCTGGGTCTGTGGCCATCTTCACATCGGACAGGCCTTTGGCCCAGGCAGATGAGCTAACTAGCCACATGAAAGCGAACACTGCTGTGGCCAGAAAGTCCTAAGCAGGGGTGAGGAAGATGTCACTGTGAGTGCACTGCTTTATGCTGAACCCCAAGCCCCTTCAGATGCCAAGCCTTTGTGGGAGGGCTGGTCTAGGAAGAGGTTTGCCTCTTTTCTGCCTTTGCGGCTCTGAGGCTCACAATGCTGTCACCTGAAGGTCTCAGCTTGAGCTTCTGTTCGTGTCTATAATACAGAGGGAGTGTGCTAGTGACGTGTGGGTGCAGATGTTGAGGGAGGAACTAACTCCGTGGGATGTTTCTGATTCTGTGAGAAGTGTGTCTTACCATTTTTATTTGCATGTGGGAATATGTGTCATTTGATGTCTGGGGTGAGGGTGTGAGAACCTCTCTGTGTAGGACTCAGTGTCTGTGTGGCAGGGTGACATGCATGACTGTCACAGTGAACCTTGGTACTCCTTTTCATCTAGTCTATGTGGACGTGTGAGAGATGGTAGGGTTAGGTATGTGGGCCAGTGGAGCAGTGTTGGGCTGCTTGGGTATGGGACCTGTCTGGGAGTCCGTTTGGCCTGTGAGCCAAATGAGCTGGACTCCTGAGGCCTCATGTCCTTGGTCACTGCATGGCAATCAGCTGTGGGGACTCACCATCATGGGCCCTTTGTTGTTCTCCCGGTACTTGTTCTGCAGAAAGATGTAGGTGGCCAGGGCCCCCATGGAGTAGAGGAAGGCAAACACAGCCACAGTGACAAAGAATTCAGCCGAGGAGGAGTAGTCACCAACTAGGAAGATCTTGGTAGTGCCCCCTTTGACGCAGGAGGGTGCATCAAAGTACACTTGGTGCAGCCTGCAGAGAGAGGTGTTCAAGTCTGGTCCAGAATCCTTTTCTCTCACCTTCCTGGCCAAGGGTATCCCAGACTTTTTGAGGTCCCAAGAAGAGGAGGAAGTGACCATTCACAGAGCACTTGCAGTGTACCATTGATTGCTGAAAGCATCCTGGTAAGATCTGTGGCACCCTTCCCTCACTGTGGGGCACCCCTCCCTCACTGCAGCCCTGGTAATCCTGCCTCTGAGTTCATTGTAGAATGTGACAGGTATCTCTCTGTCTTAGGGCCTTTGCACTGGCTGATCTCTTTAACAGGAACATTCTTCCCTCATTGTTTCTCAGCCTTTTGGAAGATCAAGGGTGCTCTTCCTTAAGATAGCGTTCATGCCTTA
>NC_045030.1:2035514-2038048 GCF_008632895.1 Mastomys coucha | reverse complement strand
TCTGTATGAATCCTGTCTCCTCCTAAATCATGTTGAGTGTTTTCTACGTCCTGCTTTAGGTACCTGAGAAAGAAAACAAATGCATGCCTGGCAGAGAAGCCAAACAGCTCTAAAATAGGAAAAGACAAAAGGGGTAGAAGGGATCTCAGAACAGGATGTGTGAGGGCCAGTCTGGGAAGGTGCTCGAAGACAATGGCCTTCCTTTCCTGTGCTGTGATGGGAGGCTTATGTGCGGGCAGAATGGGACTGGCCTGGGGGCCCATAGCTCTGGCTTCAGGTTGGAGATAGGATCCTGCAACTGAGCAAATAGAATTGGTGTCCTTGTATAGCAGTGGTTCTGAGCATGGAAGGTTCTAGGGGCGAGTTCATGGAGGGCTTTTGTGACCTTGTGAATTCTTAAAAGGCTGGTTCTCATGCTGCCTATTGCCCTTCACTCTCCACTGTGTGTGTGTGTGTGTGTGTGTGTGTGTGTCCCCTCCTTCTCCAGGTACTGGGGGTAGAACCCAGGGCATGCTAGATAGGTACTTTGCCACTGAGCCATACCCTCAACTTCCAAACCCTTTTCTTCCCGGCTTGTGAACCTGGATACTCCTGGCTGTGCTCCTCTATTATTTCCTGTTTCTATCACTGCTCAGAACCTGAGCTGGCTTCCCTCTCCGTAGTGGGTGACATTTTGGGCCTCCATTTAATCCTTGGTGTTCCCCAACTCCCAGCTTCCAACTTTTCCCCTAAATCTGAATTCTTATACTTAACAAGCTTGTGTGGAGCACTTCTTGTGTCCTAGACACTGCGCCGAGTGCTTTACAAGTATCAACTTAGTGACAATGTTCCATCACCGGTAGGACATCAGTATTTTCTCTGCTTACAAATGAGGATGTTAAGACCCTAACTGTTATATAATTTAGTCCAGTAGTCAAGGAAAGTTAAGTGAGACCATGGGTCTGTATCCCAGTCTGTCTCTCCGTCCTTAAGAGATAATGGCTCTTTACTTATGTACACCTACTATCTAGCATAGTGCCTGGCACACAGTGGGGACTCAATAACTATCAGGAGCGTCTAATTTGGTCCCTTGATTTCCCACATCTATATAGTACCCTCATTGTTTTCTAGCAGAACTGCAGCATGAAGATATGTTTTTAGTATTTATCTGTATTTGCAGTTACCCTCTTTGTTTGTTCTGATGTAGAGCTATGAGGATAGGGAACTTGGTCTGTTTAAGAAGTAAATGATGTTAACTAATATTATTTTAAAGCATTTTTTTAAAAAAATTGCATTTTATGTATTTAGTGGGTGCATACCTGTGTGTGTGTCGGTGCATGTGTGTCACAGCTCATGTGTGGAGGTCAGAGAAAAATTTGCAGTGAAGTCTGTTCTTTGTACCACATGGGACATAGGGATCAAACTCGGGTTGTCAGGCTCAGTGGCAAGTGCCTTTATCTGCTGATCTCTCCTCTTAGTTTGAGATAGGTTCTCACTTTGTATCCAAGGGTGGCCTGGAACTCACCACAATTCTGGTATAGCTTCTCAAGTGCTGGGATCACAAGCATTTGCCACATGCCTAATATTAATTGAGCATTTACTGCTCTAAAGTGTACACACATGTAATGCTCTCTCATGCATGCTCCCCCTAGAACCCAGGGCCTGCCATTGCTGTGCAATCTCTTTACCACTGACTCCAGCCTCAGCCCTGTCATTTACTTATAAATCTTACTTATTTCCTGTCCTCTATTACTCCCCTTTGCCAGATTATAGTCAGAGAGGATGACGCCCTGTGTCTAGCTTGCACACCAATTGTCATAGAAAGCCAGAGCAGTGCCAGCTACACAGCAAGTGTTCGGTGCATGGGTAGAGATCCCAGGGGCTGTGGCCTCAAAGGTGTGAGCTGTGCAAAGGACTCTGGGAAGGACTGCCCAGACCCACCCGGCCCCTGCCTCTCCCAGGTCTCAGGATACCAGGGCAGGGGCACACCTGAATGGGTACTCAAATTCAACTTCGATGTTGAGGGCACTCTCCGTCTTGTTGGCACACTCCACGCTCAGCCGAAGCTCTCCGTTGTAGCTGCCGCACGTAGCAAAGGCGAAGATGGCAAAGACCTTGGGTAGCAGGGAGGTGGATGGCTGTAGTGAGCCTGTATGCATGTGGGAGGGAGTGCCCTCCTCTGGACAGATTGAGGGGGGCAGCATAGACAGTAGCAGATGGAGAGGTCCCCACCCCCACCCCCCTAATCAGGGCTCATCGGGTCCTAGCACAAGCTGATTACAGGGGTGTGGCTGCTTCTCTTTCCCTGTGTCTCTCCGTTTTTACCTCTAGGTGCTCTGGCTTCTCCTTCCCTTCCCAACCCCTCTCCTCTCCTCATCTATCCTCTATTCATTTTCTCTCTCCTCCCCTCCCCTTTCTCTCACAACCACTGTATCTCTGTCTCTTAGTATCTGTGTGTTTATAGGCATGTTCTCCCCCCCTCTCATACACACACACTTCCCCTCATTAATCTCTCTCTCCCTCCCTCCTTCTTCTCTCTCTCTCTCCCTCCCTCT
>NC_045030.1:2032577-2035420 GCF_008632895.1 Mastomys coucha | reverse complement strand
CCTCATCTGTCTCTGCACGCCTGTTTCTTGCCCTGCCTGTCTGTCTGTTCTACTCTGTCTCTCACAAGGTCTCTATGGCTCTCTGGCTCCCTTGTGCCTTATGTCTGTTGCCTTCTGTTTTCTCTTTTGAGATTCCCCTATATTTGTGTGTGCCTCTTTCTCTCCCCTACACATTTTCCTGCTCCGTGAGCAGCTCCTTGGCTCTCATCTCTTGCTCAGCACTGCCATTACTACCATTCCCTGCCTCTCAAACTGTCTCCTTCGCTGTCTCTGGATTTTTCTGGTTTTGCATCTCTTTCAGCAGTCGGCTTCAGGCTCCACCTCTCATCCCTTCCTCCTTTACTTCAAGAGAAGAGGTAGACGTCACGATCTGTCACTTCACAACAGGGGTACCCTCGGCCTTATGTGACGTCATAGCCTTCTGTTCCCTGTCCTTAAATCCCTGGGACCTTACTCTGGAGCCCAATTCCCTTATCTCCTTCCACTCCTGTCACTCTACCCTGCCAGTTCAGTAAGACTCCTCCTGTCACCCCTCTGCTTTTCTGGAGCCCATCACCACCATCTCCCCCCTGTACTTCCCCCACCTATAGCCCGGATCACACTTACCCACTGCAGCACCTTCACGAAGCCAAGGGGCTCCTTGACCACCCGGAACTGACCCCCAGCCACCAGCTGAGGAGAAAAACAGTGGGGAGGGGGAAGGGGTGTGGGGAATAGGGATGGAGGTGAGGGGCCAGGCTGCCAGGCAATGATCCCTGGGGATAGGGCATGTGACCCTCCCGGAGTGGGTGACATATGGAGAGGGAGTGAGGAGGAGAAAAACGACAGTTTGAGGAAGGAGTAAACATGAGGGTCTCAGCAAACCCCCCAGGGTTCAGGAGTGGTGAAGTGTGAGGTGATGAGTCACATGGCAGAGGAGGTTGGGTGTAGAAAATAGATGGGGGTCCAGACTAGTTAGCGAAGGAAGGTCTGAACTGCTTAAAGGTGAGTCAGATAGGAGAAAAGGTTGAGTGGAAGAAGATGGGGTTCATTAGAGTGGGGGAGGGGGCACCAAATGCTGAAGGTGAGTCACAACAGCAGAGGGGAGAGGTCTGCAGTGGTAAAGGTGAGTCAGATGACGGTGGTTGTGTCTGAGGAGATAGGGATGGGGAGGGGTCGCTACCGGTTAGGGAGGAAGCCGATTTTGAGGTGACGAAGAAGAGGGAGATGGCGGAGGTGATCTCTTAAGGTGGGAGAGAGCTGGGCATGGGTTTACTGGACATGCGCTGGGAACGAGGAGGCTGGGGGGTTTTGGAGAAGCAAAATTGGATCGTCCTCCTCTAGATCTGCTCCGGGGGTGAAAGGGTGGTCATCTACCGGGGTGCATTCTTTTTGGGAGGGGCGGGTGCCAACCCTCCCCCACCCCGCCCCCACACCTTCTGTCGCTCTATTTCCTAGCATATCTGCAGCCCCCCGAGTCTTTTTTTTTTCATTCTCCCCTCCCCTTCTTTACCCCTTTGCCCTCTTCTTAGACCCGAGTCCTCCCTTTTCCCCTCCAGGTCGACAGTTCTTTTGGGGCATCTGGAGGCCCCCTCTGCGGCAGTGAGGACAGCCCTCGCTGCGGCAAAGAGCGCACTCCTTCTCTCCACCTCCCTTCTTCCCCCTGCCTGCTGTAGACCCCTTGGCCCCAGCCCCAGCCCCAGCGACCTTATCTCTGCTACCCTCGCCACCACCTCTCAGGGTTCGAGGGCCAAAGCCACCCAGGTTTCTGCAAGCGCCGGGCTCTGTCCATGGTTCTGGAGCGCGTACCTGATTCACCACGTCCATGTCTGCCAGCAGCAGCATCAGCAATGCGGGGGGCGGAAGGTGCCTGGTAGCAAGGGCGGGCGCGGGGAGCGGTGGGGGCGGTGCGCGATCGTCGGAACAGCCCAGTCGGCGGCAGCCCCGCCTCTTGCACCCTGCCTATCTTTTGAGCTAGCGCCTGCGCACCATGGCTCCCCCTACCTCTCGCCAACCCCAGCTCGCCTGCGGCCATTCCATCCCCGAGGCTAGAGACTGTGGGTCTCAGAGCGAAGGGTCCTTTCAGAAAACTGGTAGCTCTGGAGTTAGGAGGACCGCTTAGTTCTACCGGATGACATTTTGCCCACCTGAGTGCTGTTTGTTAAGTGTGTTCTCTCATTTAATCCCTATGTAGCAGTGACTATTAGTCCTGTTTTTACAGATGAGGAAAATGAGTCTCCAGAGAGATTAAGTGACTTGCACAAGGTCACACAGCTAGGTAATGGCAGTGTTCGGAGTCCTTGCAGTTTAAACTTCTCCACAGTTTAAAGACAGTTCAAGGTCTAGAGGGTTCCTTTTGGAAAACCTGCTTTTTAAGCACATCCAAACTCTAACCATCTCATTTTTTCTCTCTTCTTCTTGGTCAAATTATTGCCGACTGTATATTTTACCTTCTGTTTAATCCATGGCCCTCTTTTAAAAATACATGTATTTCTTGTGTGATAGCTCCCTTTCTTTTAACAATACATTTATTTAGCATAGAAAGAGGGAGGGAGGGAAGAGGGGGGCAATACAGTACAGGTGTGGGGATGAGAGGACAATTTGCCAGATAGGTTCTTTCATCTCACTGTGTGGGTACTGATGTCTCTTAATGGACTACCTTCTTTCATGATACTAAAATTAGGCCCAGCAAGCTCAATGATGATTGCCATGTTACAAAATCCAAGGGATAAAATATAGTTGAGATTAAAAACACCATTTTATGCCCCTCTGTTGCTTGAATTTGGAAATATTTGACTGGGTACCATTTATTTATTTATTTATTTATTTATTTATTTATTTATTTTTGGTTTTTTTTTTTTTTT
>NC_045030.1:2021100-2031321 GCF_008632895.1 Mastomys coucha | reverse complement strand
AAAAAAAAAAAAAAAAAAAAAAAAAAAAGGAAAAAAAAAGAAAAAGAAAAAGAAAAAAAAAAAGATAATCAACTATAGTGCACTTAGCGCAGGGTTCATTTTACTATTTTGGAAGCCATTGACTTCTCACCATTTCCCCCTTTATCTTCCCTGGCTAAGGTAACCATCGCTTCTGCTAATTTTGGCATCTCCAGTCTCTTCCCCTCCATTCTGTTTTCAGCATACCACCAGAGCATCTATTTAAAATGCACAGTTAACTGTGTCACTACCTTACTCAATGCCTTCCTATGGTTCCCTGTGCTTTTAGAGCCAAGCATTCAGGACTGCATGGTAGGGCCCCCAACCTTAGTTTTCAGTTGACTCTATGTTTTCCCCCTAACTTGCTCTTTCACCAGACATTAACCCAACTACTCCAAGCCTTTGTTTCAAGGCCCCATGTAACTGAGGGTTTTGAGTCCCAGTCTTTGACTGTGACTCCCCTCAAATTTCCTGGCTTGGTTGACTCAAAAGATATAAATAAGAACTGCCTGTCTCAAGAGTGAGGAGGGATCTACTTCAAATGCTCCCCAGCGGTGGTCCCATTTGGCATCATTTGCTGTGCTACCTTCAATTCCTGTGGCGTGGAACTGATTCCCACTTTGGATAAATCTTGTCATATGTCAAGTCCCCCAAGTTTGCTCCAGGGGAAAGCAGCAAGGTGCCTAGCACACACTAAATGCCCAATACACTTTCCTGGAATGAAAGAGACCCTAGAGGCAGAGCAAGAAGCAGAAAGAAGAGCACATGCGTCTGTGTGGGAAGGGAATGACTCTCAGGTGTTTCAGGAAGACCAAGGGTGCTGGAGGGAGTGGCTCAGAACGGGTCCCATGGAGCTAGAAACACTACTGTGTGCTGTCATCTAAAATTTCTACCAATGGATTTAGACTTTTCTTGTCTTTCTCAGGCAGAGGTGGGAAATGGGGGACACTTATGATACGAATTTAACATCCCTGAAATTCTTGATGCTGTGCAGGGACACATCTGCTTGAGCCTCCAGGTCAGCTCCAACCTCTAGGCCTTTGCTCTGTCAAAACTCTTCTACAGCTTGTCCCTCGCACTGACCCGATTGACTCCCTGTGACGTCTCTTCCTTCTCTTACTACCCAGACAGTGTCTCTTCTCCTTCCTTACTCCTATCTGCCCAGTGCCCTCCTTCTCCCCCCACCTCCACTCTGTCTCCAGCTTTTTTTGGCTGCTGTCTCTTTCTCCTCCACCTCCTCCCTCCTTCCCTGACGCTGAATAATCAGGCCTAGCTGTCCTGGTTTCTGGAAATACTCATGTGTGGGCAGTGGCAGGGATGCAATAAGGGATGGATAGAAGCTGTTGGGCTGCCCCAGACTGCCAGTGCAAAGATACTAAGATTCAGCAGTGTGTGGTCCATGCTTGCCTCCCTCTGGGAGAAGGAAGGGCAGGGAGTTTATTGAGCAGTAGATGAGAGGTAAGAATTTAGAGGGCATGGACACAGGCCATCTCATCTCCCAGGTCCTCTTCGTCAAAGCGGGAGAGAATAGACTCCTCATCACTGTAAAGGGAGGTGGTTCTCTGTGCCAGCAGGTCACTGGCAGCACTGTCCATTTCATCCAGGGTCAGGTGGCATGCATCTGCAATCTCCTGCTTGGCCAGGGCCACAAATCGTGGGTCTTGGGCAAAGAGACCTAGGCCTTCGGAGATGAGCACCTGTGGGGCGGTCCAAGTGGGATTAGTGTTGACAATGGCACAATGTGCACAGTGCAGGTCACTGTGAATAGATGACATTCATGTAGCTCTCAGGGGGACAGGGTCAAGTACAGTATGCTGAGAAAAGGAATTTTCACATGCTCAACATAAGAGTCTGGCCACTCTTGGTCCTCATTTCTCAGCTCCCGCCTCTGCCCCTTCTACTCTAGCCCCCTTTCCCACACCCATCTGGACTCACAGCCTCCACTAAACTGTCAGCACTGCCCCTCTTGCGGTGGCTGGGATCCGAATGAGCTCCAGGCACTTGCAGACAGGTGAAGGTACGCAGTGGGCCACCGAGTTTGCCAAGGTAGCCTTCACTCACTGTAGATTCCTCCACCAACAACAAGGGAGCATATAGCAGTCGACCCTTCTGAGGAGGGGCTGCCCAGGAACCCTGGGTCAGAATAAATAAACACCAGATGGGCAAGGATTGGTGAGTGTTAGAGTCTTCCATTCACTCTTGTGAATTCTGTTCCTCTCCTCTAATAGACACAACTGGAGTCACATAGATGGGTGTAAATCAGAGGACAAATAAATGACTTCTTTATTTGTGGGGATCAAAGCCAGAGCCATAAACATGCCAAGCAAATGCTTCGCGACTGAGCTACATCCCCAGCTCCACACTTGAGATTATGTCAGAGTATAGAAAGCGCCTGTTTGCATGCATCATGCATCATGTGCGATTTATTTATTTATTTATTTATTTATTTATTTATTTATTTATTTATTTAAGACAGGGCCTTGCTCTATTATCAAGGCCTGTAATTTACTAGGTAGCCCAGGTTGGCCTCAATTTTTCAGCAGTCTTCCTGTACTAGTTTCACAAGGACTGGGATCATAGACACAAACCACCCCACCTAGATGTTTTGGCTCTTTTGAAACAGAGTCTCATGTATTCTATATGTAGCTGAGAATAACTTTGATCCTCCTATGCCTACTTTCCAACTGATAGGATTGCAGATATATGCCATCATATCTAAGTCTAAAACTTGGATTTAAATGTCAATTGTGGGGTCTAGAGAGGGGAATGAGCAGTCAAGAGCACTTTCTGCACAATCATGGGGACTAGAGTTCAAATCCAAGCACCCATGTAGCAATCCAGGCCTCCCACGCATGCCTGTAACCCTAACAGTAGGGGAAGCAGAGACAGGAGGATCACTGGAGATTGCTGGCTTTCTGCCTAGCCAAGAAAATGTAAGCCATTACTTCAAAGCAGTAGGTGGAGAGAGAGAGAGGAGGCTCTGACACCCTCTTCTGGACTCTGCACACTCCCATGGGGAAGTGTATCCACACACACACCATGCACACAGACACACAAAGACACATATACACATACAAAAATTGATAAATGAATAAATAAATACTAAATATTGTAAAAGTGCCAGTTGTGCTGTATACTAGCTATGTGACCAGACTCTGAGCTTCAGTGACCTCCCGTAAGGTGGAAACAGCAAACCCATTTCACAAGTACAGTGGAGATTATGTATGTTCTTTCAAGTGCCCCATTCTTCTGAAGGCCCTGAAATGTAGTTTGTTTGTAAAGTTCAGCCTAAGATGCTATTTCCCCGAAGGCCACAGCATCCCTTTTCCTCACCTGAGCCCTGCCTGGTCCTGAGGTCCGTCCACGATGGTAGGTGCCTGGGATGGGTAAATCTTCACAACTGCCCTGGCGTTGCAGACACTGGATGGTGAAGGAGGGCTTCCGACCTGGTGAGCAAAGAACAATGGCAACCCCTCTCCTGTTACCTGCTCCTGCTCTGTTACCCTTTAGGGTTCCAGAAGGTCGATTTTTTCTGCTTGCCTGCAGGTGTGGGGGGCAGCAAACGTCGGCGTGGTACATGGTGCCCGTTTACATGTTGCTGGGACCAGTGAGGTGGTAAAAGGACTGGGTTCGAGGGAGTCCCTGCCTGCTCTTCCAGGTTGGGGATCCTGTGGAGAAGGTAGAGCTGGCAGTGAACTCAGGTCTTGGATTCAGAATTGGGGTACCAACATTCCTGCCCTCCCTTGAGTGGCCCATGTGGTGTGGCCAGTGTACCAGTCAGGGACTTCCTGTTCCTCATGCTGATTGTCATGCCCTTGAGTTCCTTTGAGCTGAGTACTCCCTTCTTCCGGGATAGTGAACATGAGTACTCCAGAGCTTCTCCTGGAGAAATGATACATATTAGTTAGACTAGGTCCTAACCCCTAACCCACGTTCCTCTCATCCCATGCATGCTCCATCCCCTGTACAAACACTAGGATTTTCATTTACTTGTAGACAGGGTCTTACTATGTAGTCCTGGCTGACCTGGAACTCACTACATAGACCAGGCTGGCCTTGAACTCACAGATAACTGTTTGTTTCTGTCTCTTGAGTGCTGTGATTGAAGACATATGACACCATCCTTGATTTGTATTAATCTTTTGCACTGTTTTTCTCGTATTTTATTGTTATTCTCTTTTTCATATTTCTCTTGTTGCCCTCCATTCCTATTTGAGCCCTTGATTTGTGTTGGTCTCTCTCTTTTTTAAAATAGGGTCTCAAACTCACTATATAGCCAAGGATGGCCTTGCACTCTGGATTCTGGGGACCCCGTATCTTCTGAGTACTGGCATCACTGCTGTTGCCCACCTACCATATATGACACTCATTTGAGCCCTTGAAACACATCTTTCCTTCCTAAATTTCTCTGTGAAGGCCACTAGCCCTTCTCCTATGTCACCGAATATAGTGTCTAATCTTTTCTCACAACCTTCCCCAGATGCTCAACCATACCTGTGGGGTTGGGATCCAGCCTGTATCACACTGGACTGTTTGGAGTTGGGAACCACTCCATCATCATCACTAGGCCCAGTTGAGAGAGAATCTGGGAGCTTCTCCTTAACAGGTAGAGACACCGAAATTCTAGGGTTCCATCGAGATTGGGGCTGGGAGTCTATGGAGTCCTGAGGAGAGTCATTTGGCTTTAGTGTTTCATCAGTGTAATGGCTAAGTTACTTGATCAGTGTTTCGCTCACTGGTCCATGGGGAACATCACTCCCTATGGGCTGAATCTGGGTCTTGTTTTCCAAAAGGCTGTGATAGGTATTGAAAAGTTTTCCATTGTAGAGAAGGCTTCTCCCAGACACAGTATGGAATTCAATTAGGGGTCTGAGGGAGCATCTTTACAGTTAAGAGTTTTGGAGGGGAGTAAAAATCTTGTCCTCACTTTGTATGTTTCTGGGTTGTTCTCAGCTTCCTCCTCCTCAGCGTCCTGGCCCACTGCCTCTTCCTCTTCCTCTTCTCCCTCAGTATCATAAGTGAGGGCCTGTCGGATCTCAGGACCCAAGTCCTGTAGGCTCCTTAGACCAGCCTGTGGGGATAGATGGAAAAAGAAGGAAATTGGTAGCTCCTGTTCTAAAGTGCCCCTCTATCAGCTTGTTTCCCATGCATAAGTGTGTGTGTTCCAAGGCTCTGTTTCTTCCTCTGTGACATGGGTTTCAGGAGATCATGAGGGGGGACAGCCCCCCAGGGCCCTGTCCTTCAGACCTGGAGGGCAGAGGATGTGCTCGTTGGGGCATCTGTTCCTAGTAGCCCCTTTTCTTTCCTTCTCCGGAATTTTCGGAAATAATCTTGGATCAGAAATGTGGCATAGAATTTTCCCACGGTGACCTCCTCCTCTGGGGCAAGAAAGAGGGCAAAGTTACACTGGGGTCCTGTACACTTCTACTACCTACTAGCAATAATCTGGGCAGAGAGTTAAGGAGCTGGGGATGGGCAGCTTACCATCAGGAGGGGGGATGACCTCATCCAACAATTTCTGCTTTATCCGCTTCCAGATCTTTTTGATGACCATCCGAAGCTCCTGGTTGGCTTGATCCAGGTTCCCTGCAAGGTAGGAGAGTATGGGGCAGGGGAAACAGTGCAGAAGTTGCTCCTCTTGCTGGTGTGTGTGTGTGGGGGGGCAGGGCTTTGCTTTGAAGCTTCACCTGAAGCTTCACTTGACTCCTATCAGATAAGGTATTGAAACAGGCCTGGAGAAGCCACTCAGCCATTTTGAGGTTTAGACTTAGGAGATGCATGTCTGTCGTGCTCCCTCAACCCTCCCCAGGGATCGTTTCACCCCTGCCCCTCCCTTCCCCCACACCTTCTGTCTTGATCTTCAGGGATGTCCGCACCAGGGCAAAGAGTGTAGCATTGAATGTCACTGTTCCATCTGAGTTGAGGGGCACATTCATTGCCACGAGTCTCTATAAACACCAGAGACATAAAACCCACTCTGGGAAAATGTTAGGTACATTCTGAATGCCCAGGGCAGAAACCTTTGTGGATGGAGTCATATACCCATCTCTACCAAAGACAAGTCCCTTTCCTTTCCCATAGAGTATAGAGCCTTCTTGGAGATCAGCAGGTGAGTAGGTGGGCAGGCAAACAGACCTTGCAGGCCACTCGGTGTGGGCATAGCTTTCCAAATCCCAGTGGGGGCTGGATGCGCCTCAGCAGGGCAACCACGTCTAAGTGCTTGATGCGGCCCCTGGGGAAGTCAGA
This sequence comes from Mastomys coucha, assembly GCF_008632895.1. Lineage (NCBI taxonomy): Eukaryota > Metazoa > Chordata > Mammalia > Rodentia > Muridae > Mastomys > Mastomys coucha. The sequence goes on along the minus strand of NC_045030.1, from coordinate 2,025,057 downwards.
GAGATGCCACTGGATCAACAGTCTTCCTTCAGGTCTTTCTTAAGCCCCATCCCCAGCAAATCATTACCTCCCATACCAACACCTTAAGGCTTTGAGGGGAGAGTACAGATGGGGCTGGCAGAGGATGGGGCAGTAGAAACCTCTTTACTGATGGGTTATGAAATGTGTGAATATGAAGTTCTGGAACTAGGGGGCCATGGAGAGCAGCACACTATCCCTAGGATTCTAGGTAAGACATTAGAGGGTATACTTGGCTCCGGGGTCATATTCAGACCAGATCCTCTTGAATTCATCAAGGTGGTGGGGTCCCAGGATAGACCAATCTCTGGTTAGGTAATCAAAGTTATCCATGATTACAGCCACAAAGAGATTTATAATCTGTGGGTCAATGAGCAAGCAGAGTTAAGTAAAGAGGCAGAGCTGGGTTTGGGGGGTGGATAGGGACTGGGATGGTCTTATATGGTCATTGGGTCACAAGCTCCTTGGTTGATCGTATTGTTGGGGCAGTGTTGTCAAGAGCTGGGCTGCCCAATCCATTTGGATGTCTCTGAAGCGCTAAGGGCCAGTCCCGTGGCAATGGTAGTGGCTGTGGTAAAATAGCACTTACCAGGAAGGCACAGAGCATGAAGAAGCTGATAAAGTAGACAATGGCAAAACTGCTACCACAGGTAAATTCCTCGCCTGGGCCAAAGTCAGACTCAGGGTCACATCGATTTCCTGGAAGGCTGGCTAGCATTATCTCTTGCCATGCTTCGCCAGTGGCACACCTGGAGAAGGTCACAGAGGGGTGGTATTCTGAAGGAGGGGCTATAAAGTCATGTCAAGTACAGGTGTGGGGGTCTAGGGAAGGCAGAGGATGGCCTACTCTCATCAGGGGCTACATTTTGCATTTATTTACTGTGTGTGTGCATGTACATGTGTGTATGTGTGTATGTGCGTGAGAGAGACGGAAAGACAGAGAGAGACAAAAACAGACAGACACACATGGATGTGTGTGTGTGTGTATGTGTGTGTGTGTGTGTGTGTGTGTGTGTGTGTGTCGTGGAACCTGTGGAAGTCTTTTCTTTTGTTTCATCATGTGGATTCTGGGAATTGAACTCAGGCAGCCAGGCTTGGTAGCAGCAAATGCCTTTACTTGCTGAACTATCACACCAGCTTCCATTTCAATACTTTAACTAGCATGACTATGATAATGGCACTTATAGAATGTATCTTACAGATTAGGGCACTATGGCCTAAAAGGGGGTTGTATCTTACAGCCAGAAAAATAATGGCTTAGACTAGAATATTTTGAAAGATGCCCTAAGATCACAGCCAGAAAAGGCCTCTGCTTATGTGAAACTCAGGTTGCCCTGATATTTCCATAGCTTAGGAATCTTGGGGCCCATAGAGAGTGCTTGAGTACTCTAGGTATTCTGAGGGGCAAGATAGCAGGGAAGTGGGAGTTTATCACCTGAACAGAAGCAGCACAGCCTGCGGAAAGGTCTGGAAATTGTTGTTTCGATTTATCTGTGTGCCATCCTGAAGAGCCACCTTGCCAAACATCTACAGACATACAGAGACTGTGTGCAGAGAGTGAACCTATGTTCCCACCTGTTTCATATTTCCTAATACCTTAGGAATCCTTATAATCTTGAAAGGAATTACTAATGAGCCCATTTTACATATGCAGACTTACCCGGGGTCATCTAGTTTATCTTTCTGCCCCTCCATCCCCACACCAGAGCTATTCCTACCAAGTCTCTTAGACAGAAGGATTATTCTCTAGGGTCTCCATTTACCTGCATGCCAATGACTGCGTAGATGAAGAATATCATTGCTATGAGAAGTGCCACATAGGGCAAAGCCTGGGAGAATGGGAAGGGGGATAGATATTTCAGGCGCAGCCAGAGAACTATAAATCCCAGAATGCACTCCTCTCCCCTAGCATGGGCCTGCTGGGAGATGTAGTCTACACTCAAAGTTTCCTGAATTACATGTGTCTCCCAAATGTGGACACAATATTAAATAGAATAGGGTAAAGTCAGTGAAGCTAAAAGCATGTTACGAATTGAGAGTGCAGAGAAAGAGAAAGTTGAAATTGGTAGGTCAAAAACGGCATGGAAGACCGGAAACTGTAGTTCTGAATGGGGAATTACCTGGAAAGACTTGATGAATGTCCATAGCAGTGTGCGGATCCCCTCACCCTTACTGAGAAGCTTGACCAGCCTCATGACTCGGAAGAGGCGAAAAAATGTGATAGATATTCGGGAGCTGTCCTCTGAACTCTGGAGTTAGGAATGTAGTGGGGGTGTTCAGTTTATGCCAACTCTAGTAGCTTTTTTCCCTTAAGCCTTGGCCCTCCCAGTTCCCAAACCTCTCAGTACTCAGGTCCAAGAGAGGTCAGGGGTATTTCTAAGGACTCTTGGGCTGGGAGGGATGGCTGAAAAAAAAATCCTGTTAGGAGTGAGAAGCTACCTCGCCAAGATGGCCTCCGTTCTGGTGGGACATATGGGCAAAACAGAGGTGATAAAGGAAATGATGTAATCATATGCCCAAACAGATAAGGGGAAATGATGGTGCACACTCAGGGGATTGTAAGAAAGGTTATATGGTAGCAGATCAAGATGGTTGTAGACAAAGTTTAATGGAGTGGAAATGTAGGGGGTAGATAAAGAGATGATGGAGCAAAGCATCATGGAAATGAGAAACAATGGGTGATCATTGGAGAAGCCAGTGATGCAGAAATGCAATTGACAGCATTGTCCGTCAAGGTTATTACCATGTGGTACCCATTGGATGAAATGATGAAGCCAATGATGCAATCAGTTGTGGTAACAGAGCCGGGAAAGAGCCAGTATAGGAGATGGAGTTGGTGAATAATATGGAGCCAACGAAGCAGTCAGAGAGACGATGGAGCCAAAGCAGGTGTCAATGGAGTTGATGAAGCCATTGGGATGGTGAAGAGACAATGAAAAAGATAACAGAGATAATAAGGGAGGGATTTTGGGAGGTAGCAGAGCCACTGGGTAGGCTGCAAAATGAAATAGGGGAGCTAGTTAGTTGGTTAGAGGGAGGAATACATTGGCAGAGCTCAGCAAGGACTCAAAAAAAAAAAAAAAGATGGATCTAGAATGAACAGTGCTCAGTCTCCAGGACTGGGGAGGATATGAGTGGGAGCTGCCTACCCAAGTGAAAGAAGGCTCTAGAGAGAGGATAGAGGGGTTAGCACAAAGCCCAGTTCTCACATTGACTTCTGTGACGGCAATGTCGACTACGCTGCCCACTACAATAAGAGCATCGAACGTATTCCAGGCATCCGCAAAGTAATGCTATAGACAGGAGGAAAGCAGTGTGCTGTGTTGTTTTAGCCAGCAGACTCGTTCGTGTAGGGGACCAATAATGGATACATGGTATTGAGGAGGCAGGGGCTGGCTTGGACCACAGATGGCCTGTACCTGGGTCCCTCTCATTGTTTAGTTTTATGACTACTTGGTTGCTACCCTCCAGCCCCCACCCCCCGGCCAGGCTATGGAATGTGCTTCCTTCCCAAAGGAGTTTCTTCATAGGGTGTGGGTCTAGGGCATACCTTGGGTTTAAAGGCGATGATTTTGAGCACCATCTCAATGGTGAAGAGACCAGTGAAGACCATGTTGAGGATGTCCATGGCATAGTTAAAGGGAGCAGTCTGCTCATAGTGCTATGGGAAAAACCAGATGGGGACAGAGCCTAAGGCAGAGACACCCTACACACAAACACATAGTCCCTGACCTGAGCTGAGGAGTCTGGGGATTGGAAACACTGTGTCAGACAAAACTGGTCCTTGATTCTCAGAGTGTCTTGCATTAAGGCAAGGATCGTTCTGGGAATGAAGCATCAACATAAATCTCCTGCTGGTTGACAGCTTCTGTGAAAAAATTATTTCATTAAAATATGCAAGAATAGCTGCTTGATGTGACTTGTTTTTTTTTTTTTTTT
>NC_045030.1:1985626-2021039 GCF_008632895.1 Mastomys coucha | reverse complement strand
TTTTCCTGCTTGGGTGTGGTACTGATGCCTGGACTAGTGAGTTGTTTTGTGACCACGATGCAGCAATCAAATTAAAGTGGAATGGTGTAGCAGGAAGATCAATAGAGCTCACCTCACTGGCCAACAATGGGAAGGTAACCTACATTAGTGTTCCTCAACATTTGTGGCAAACAAGCAAACTACACTGACTCTAGGATGCAGGACATTTTTCATCTTAGAATCCGAGTCTGGAGTGTGTTTTACAATCCGTGACAACTTGCAATAGTCATGGACCCTTGCTTTCACATTCCAGCATCTTTAAAAGCAGAATGCAGGCTTTGGCCTTAGATTTGAAGAAAAGTTTCAAATGTGCTAACTTAAGGCTTCGTCAGTTAGGCAGATATGTGTGTAGGGCAGGGCGGGGGAACATGTAGGGCTGTTACTTACAGCCTAATGCATTCCTAATAGCTCTCAAAGAGATTGTGTGAAGAAAACAAATGTCTAGCAATGACCAAGATGGAGGGTTCAGCAGACCTGCATGGCTAGAGCAACTGTGTTGAGCAGGATGAGCAGGAACATGAGGTACTCAAAGGCTGCAGAGTTCACAGTGGCCCACACACGGTACTGATGTGGATTCTTGGGGATGTATCGGCGGAGTGGCTGAGCTTTGAGGGCATATTCCACACACTGGCGCTGCATAGTGGTATAGAGCACGGGTGAGCAGGGAAGGTTCCCAAGGTAAGGGGAGACAGTTCGGTGGCCATGGGTCAGGAGTGAGAAGTCACCTGGTTCTTGTCCAGTTCACAGTTTTGGTATTCCTGCTCTCCCTGGGCACGGAATGTGATGATAACAAAGCCCACAAAGATGTTCATCATAAAGAAGGCGATGATGATGATGTAGACAATGAAGAATACTGATATCTCCACATGGTAATTGTAGATAGGGCCCTCATCTTCTGCGTGTGCATCTATGGCTTTGTATAGTAGCCTATAGGAGACAGTGGGAGGTAGAAGTGAGGGCATGTTCGGGAGATTCTCAGCCCCCTCTGACTTCCTCCCAGGCTACTTATCATATTCACCCCTCAAATCTCCAAAACTCCCTAAATTTACAACCTAATCACTTTGGACTTCTGTACATCCACAAAGAAACCCACACAAGGCTTTAAAAGGGGCCTATTTTTTGGTTTGTTTGTTTTCCTTTTTAAAACATTTATTTATGTGCATTTGGTGTTTTGCTTCCATGTATGTCTGTGTGTCTGATCCCCTGGAACGAGAGTTAAAGACAGTTGTGAACTGCCATGTGGGTGCTGGGAATTGAACTCAGATCTTCTGGAAGAGCAGCCAGTACTCTTAACCACTGAGCAATCTCTTCAGCCCCCTATTTTCCCTTTTTTTTTTTGAAACAGGGTCTTATCATGTAGCCTTGGCAGTCCTGGAACTCAACTATGTAGGCCAGGATTCAAACCTTTTGTCCCAGAAACCTTCAGAGACTCCTATGCAGTTCTCAAAAGAAACGTATCCAGACCTTCAATGATTCTGTAGACCTTTAATCCCCTTATGTAGGGCCCTGGAGCACCTCCCCAATGTGGTTCTCCAGGACTCCCCACAAGCTCCTAAAGATCTTGGAATTCAATCCTACCATCTTGAATACTCTGCTCAAATCCTCCCAGTAAATATCTAGCTAGTATACCTAAATGCTTTTATAGCTTTTGTTAAACTTCTAAACTGTATATACCCCCTTTGAATTCCTCATTCATCTTCTTAACCCCTTGTAATGCCTAGCCTTTTCTAGAGCTTCACCTATTCCCTCAGAAACCTTTCCCCAATTTCTAGAGATCTTTCTCCAAAGTCCCAATAAATCCCTAGCAAGGTTCTGGGAAATCCCCATCCAGGCTTCTAACACATTCACCAGTCTCTAGAAAGCTATACCCAACTGTGTACAATGGCACAAACCTGAATCTCAGTACTCAGGAGGACAGGGAAGGAGGATCATCAGGTTGAAATCAAAGTGGGCTACATGGTAAGATCCTGACTCAAGAAAATAGGCCATAGGGATGTTGTGTAATGGGATATCATTGCCTAGCATATACAAAACTCAGATTCAATTTCCAGGCATTAGAAAGTGGAAAAAGGAAAGAAAGAAAACACTATCCAGTCTTGAGACTTTCATTACATCCCTAAGACACACTCCCATCCATTCCCAGGTGACCCCAGGAATTGTCTAGACCCATCTGCCCAGTTTCTTGTCATCCCCAAGGCCCTGCCCCTCACGCAGGCCAGCCTTCAAAGGTAGAGACAGTGAACAGGGCCATCATGGCTGAAAGGACGTTGTCAAAGTTGAAATCACTGTTGAGCCAGAGCCGCTCGCGGACCAAAGGTCGTGACACATCTCCATCAGGGTAGATGAGGAAGGAGCCCCTGTGGATGTTGTAGACAGGTTAGATGCAGGAGGAAGAGGAATGAGGAGTGGTGGCAAAGGGCTTAGGGTCTTTGTTATGGATGTATCAGGGCATAGGGGTGTACCTAGACAGCCTGGCCTCACATCCTGCCCTTTGATTTCCTGACTGGGTTATTGTAAACATTAAATCTCTGTCTAGTTGATTTTTGTCTACCTTCTCTGTTTAAAAAAAAAAAAGAGACTACTAATAGAACCCATTTCCCATTTGTCACAAGGATGGAGTAAGTCAATAAATGACAGTTAATCATGGTGGTGCACATATTCATAACTCCATTACTTGTGAGGCAAGGAAGAGGTTAGCAAATTTGAGGGCAGCATGGTCTATGTACTTTCCAGGTTAGCCAGGACTATATACTGAGACTGTTGTCTCACAACAGACAGACAGACAGACAGACAGACACCAAATCAAGTCAGGCATAGTGGCACATCCTTATAATCCTAGCAACTCAGGTGGCAGAAAACAGGAAACTTGTGAGTTTAAAGCTATCTTGAAAGTTTTAAGGCTGGCTTGAGATATATTGAGAACAAGGCTCAAAAAACAAACAAGGGCCAGCAAAATGGCTCAATGGATAAAGGTCCTTGCTTCCAACCTGATGATGTGAGCCCAATCCTCAGAACTCACATGGTGGAAGGGAAGAGCCAATTCTCTCAAGTTCTTTTCTGATCTCTACACATGAGCAGGGGCATGCATGCTCACTGTATGAATAAATAAATACATGAATGCAAAGAAAGAAAGAAAGAAAGAAAGAAAGAAAGAAAGAAAGAAAGAAGGAAGGAAGGAAGGAAGGAAGGAAGGAAAGAAGGAAAGAAGAGAAAAGAAAAACAACCAACAAACCAACAACAAACAAAACTAATCTCTGGAACACAGTTGGTATATCACCGTCACCATTGTCATCGAATGTTTTTGCCATCCAGGGCAAAGTAATTCTCCAAGTGGCCAAAGTTTCCTAGCACTGACTCTATGCCAGACCCTGTGCTAGGTCACCATGCAGGCACTTTGCTGTGTATACATATTCCATGTACCACCTCTCTACTTCTCTTAACAGCCCTGTGAAATGGGAGCGCTTTTTATCCCTAGTTTCCAGGTGATCTAACAAGGGTTAGACAAAGTGAAACAATGCCTCCAAGCTCCATGAAGTGGGTTTGAGTCAGGGATTCCTGGCTTCATAGTCTTTCTTGAAATCACCTCCATCTACAGGCATCTCTAGATGGAAGCTGGCATTCATTCAGAGCAGGAAATTGCAAGAGGGTCTGGGGAGGAATGTAGGTAACACTGAAAAAATGTGGGAAAGGGTTATGGGAGGACTTTGAGGGCTTGCCGAGATATAAAGGCCTCTACAATTAATAGGGGGAGTTCTGGGGTATAATCTTGGGGGCATTTAGGGAAGTTTGAAGGTCTTGGGTACTTCCAGGAACCCAGACATATTTAGAGTTCTTGGTACGAGGCTGTAAGCTGCTTCAGGGGACCTTAGAGAGGTCTAGAGTTCTCTATGTGATTTGGGAGGGTCTCTGGATTCATTAGAGGGTGAGGCTTCAAACACTCACTTGCATTCTTTCAGGGTGTGTTTGGCCTCATCAGTGCAACTGTAGAATTTTCCCTATAGGGAGGAAGTGTGTCAAGCAGGTTCACCTTTCATCTGCCTCCCTCCCCACCTTGACACCTGCCTGGACCTCCCTTTGGATCTCCCTCACCTTGAAGAGCTGAACACCAATGCATGCGAACATGAACTGCAAAAGGGTGGTGACAATCATGATGTTTCCGATGGTCCGGATGGCCACGAACACACACTGCACTACATGCTGCAAAACACCCACACACATGACCGATGGACATCACAGGTCATATGGGAACTTGGGTGATGAATACAGCTTAAGGACTTGGGCCAGGAGTACGTGGCTGCATGTCAGAGATGTGTGATCAGGAATAAGTGGTCAAAAGGCACTATGGCGGAATAGCATCCACCATAGCTATTATTACCATAGCATGTATGGTATTAACAAAAAATAAAGGTTTTCTAAGCAAGAATATGCAGTCGCATGCCAAGGACATGAATTAGAAAAATATAGCAATTGGTATAGTCACTTGTAAGGAACACGTAAGGGACTACATGGCCAACAGGCAAGAATACGTGGTCACATGTTGGGTTCAGGCTGCATGCGGTCAGTCATGTCTTTGTGTAATAGTCAGTTGGATCAGCTATCTGGACCCAGGCCCTGGGTCCTGTGGGTTTGGGTGAGCCGGGCTTACCTTGAGTCCCTTGGCTCTGTTGATGGCTCGGAGAGGCCGCAGGACTCGGAGGACTCTGAGAATCTTCACAACTGAGATGGCACTGGAGCTGGGGAGCAGAAGTTTTCAGCCCCTAATTAGGGCTTGGTCCTGGTTGTGGGAGGAGTGGGGTGGGCAGGGGGAGGTGTCACTTACTGGATGCCAAAGGAGATGAGGGACACACTGACCACAAGCAGATCCAACAGATTGAACCAGCTCCGACAGAAAGAGCCTCTGTGCAGGAAGGCCCCAAACACTGTCATCTGGGGATCAGATTGTATTGGATTAGACCTCAGACCTGAAGATATAGCTGATGGGTAAGAGCCCAGAGGTGGTAGGAGTGGGCTGAGAATGGATTGGGGCAACTGAAGGTATGGCTGACGGTCTAGTAATTACCTTTAGTAGAATCTCGACAGTGAAAATGGAGGTGAAGGCATAATCAAAATATCCCAGAATCTGGGACGTAAGAAAGAGGAGGAACATTGTCATAATTAGTGCAGATTAGTAAACATATGTCTCTTTCTCTCATCTATCTATCTATCTATCTATCTATCTATCTATCTATCTATCTATCTATCTATCTATCTATCTATCTATCTATCTATCTATCTGAGACAAGACATCACTCTGGGGCCCAGGCTGGCCTCAGAGTTGCAGTAATCTTCCTGCTTCAGCCACCCAAAGACTAGAAATCCAGGCAGGTACAACCATGCGAGCTTGCTGTGCACCTCTCAGTGTAAGCCTTGCTTTCCCTCCTCAGCACCAGGAAAGACTTTTATATGTGCCAAAGGTTTCCCTGTCCCACACTTCTCAGAGTATGGAAATGGCTGCTGGCGCTGTATCCACCACCATTTTTGATCATCTTTCCCAGCCCAGTGAGGCGTCTTATGGTCTCTCTCTACTCTGGCTTTAAATTTGTGCCCAGAATGCCCTCTGTGAGTTCCTCCCAGCCCCCAGCCATGGGCTCACATGGTTGCGGAAGGAGTGAGCCCGGATGGGGTCCTCAGCAGCTAGGGATACGCTACTCAGGATGATGAACACCAGGATGAGACTGGTGAAGATATGGTGATGTATGAGAGTGTGGCAGGCCTTCCGAAGTCTGGGGAGTGGAGAAAAAGCAGTGAGTAGAAACCAGGATCGGTGTTTCCTGGGAGATCCAAGGGATCTGTGCCCCATTGCCTTCTGGGTAGTTCTAGGGCTTCCCACCTGTCCAGCCCCTGTTTCCCTGACCTTTTGTCATTCCTAGTACTCACGGGTTGGTTTGGCTAAGGCAGAAGAAGGCACTGCCTTCAGGGATGGGTACCACCTTCTCTTTGGGTACAACTTCCTGCAAGAGTTCCACATGTCCTGCACCATTTTCCTCTTCCTCCTCCTCCTCCTCTTCTTCCTCCTCTTCCTCCATGCCTTGTGCTGGGGATAGAGCAATGAGAAAACTCAATGGAAAGTTCCTGGAACTGTGTTCGACACAGGACGAATTCCTCTCATTTCTTGCCCAGAATCTCAGCTCCTCAGTAAAGGGATCTTACATCTCTTTTGTTTAATATGGTATGTCCAGCTCTTAGAACAGTGCCGGGGCCCAGTGAGAGCCTGGTGAATGTGTGTAGTGAGTGTTAAATGCACACATACAATTTGATAACAAAGGCTCTGAGAAGGCCCACAGTAAAATAAAATGTCCATTTCTCTTGTTTAACCTTGGTGTCCCAGATGTTTCTGGCTACAAACCAAGCCCATTCATTCATTTCAGAATAATTACTTTTGCAGTACAGATTGTCTTACCCATGCTGTGCAAGCACTTTACCATTGAGTCATAGCCCCAGTCCTTATTTATTTTTTGAGATAGTGTCAAGTGTCTGTAATAAAGTCCAGGCTGACCTGGAACTCACTATTTAGCACAAGGTGTCCTTAAATCTGCTTGCTACCTTTCCCGAGTGTTAAGACTACAGGCAGGTGCCACTGTGTCCACTGCCTTCAGGATGACCTTGGAAGAGTCTGCTGGCCAGAGAGGATTTTGTTAGGGGTCAGGAGTTCTCTGCCTGTGTTCCCTTTCTAATACTCCTTGTCACTCCCATCTGGCCTGCCTACTTGCCTGCTCCTTCACTTTTTGCGCCCTCCGTGCCTTCTTCATTCTCTCCACCAGGCACCTGGAGACAGGAAGATAGGAGTCATCAATTGTGGGAGAGACACCAGGCAATGGACACAGAGGAGGCATAGAAGAGACAGGATAACATGGAAATAGATTGTCAGAGGATGGGGTTAAAGCTATGCACACACTGATAGGTAGGGGAGACGAGGGAGAGACAACCCCTATGCTTTTTTTCCTTTAAGATTTAGTTTTATTATTTTAAATTATGTATATCCATGTATGGGTATGCATGTGTGAATGCAGGTGACTTTGGAGGCCATAGGCATTGGATCTCCTGAACCTGGAGTTGTAGGTAGTTGTGGTTTGCTTGACATGGGTCTGGGAACCAAATTCAGGTCCTTTAGGAGACCAGTAAGTACTCTTAACTCTTCAACTCCTCCACCCTTTTAAAAAGGCAGAGTCTTGGGGCTGGTGAGATGGCTCAGCGGTTAAGAGCACTGACTGCCCTTCCAAAGGTCCTGAGTTCAAATCCCAGCAACCACATGGTGACTCACAACCATCCGTAATGAGATCTGATGCCCTCTTCTGGGGTGTCTGAAGACAGCTACAGAGTAATTACATATAATAAATAAATAGATCTTTATTTTTTTTAAAAAGGCAGAATTTCCTTGTCTAGCCCAGGCTGCCTGGAACTCACCATGGAGAGCAGGCTAATTTGAAACTCAGATACTCCCCTGTTTCTGTTTCCCAAGTGCTGGGGTCAAAGGCTATATTAGCACACTCAGGCTTCTAACTCACCAATGCTTTGTTCTCCTGAGGAGGGTTTCCTTCACTGATCTTCTCTCTGTTTAAGGAAAATAAGGGCTGATTGCTGCAGGGTGACAGATGGAGAAGGCTGGGCTGAGCACTGCTGTCAGGACAGACCTTTCTTGGGACTTCCTGCTTCTGTTCTGCCTATAGTCTATCCTCACACCATCCAGAAGGAGCCCCCTATGGAACCCTAACACTTTCATGCCTATCACTACCAAGAACAAAAGCCAAAATCTACTCTTGACTGAGAATACCCCCAGTCTGGTTCTTTTATTCCTCCCAACATGTAACCCCATTTCCTACCATTTTCCTCCCGGCTGTGTCCCTGACTCACTGGTGGTTTGTGGTTGCTTATTATGGTGCTGGGGATGGAAACCAGAACTTCAAACAAGTACATTTTCTTCCTCTAAGTTAGATCTCAGGCCCGGATGTTTTGTTGTAGATAGGTTAACACCACCACCACTTCAAAGGAGTGATCTTATTGACCCTCATCTCCTATCCAGTCTCAATATGGAGGCCATGTTGGCCTCGAAGGCCTTATCCTTCTGCCCTGCCCTTCCAGGTGTTGGGTCTCCAGGCTTGCTTCCATTCTTCACTATTGCTTTGTTCTGTTTTCTGCTCCTTCACTACTTATTATTAACACATTTTTTTTTTTTTGAGAAAGTCCGTGACAGGACTGGAACTCACTATGTAGGCCAGGAGGGCCTCTAACTCAAAGAGATATAAATGTGCGTCTGGTATAATAAGCTGGCATTAAAGGCATGTGCTACAGCACCTAGATGACTAATATATTCTTGAAGTTACATATCGGTGTTCTTGAATTTTGCTTGCATTCCTCAACTACAAACAGCAAGGACTCTGCTGTCACACTGGCATGCCATGTCTGGCTGCTGACAACATGTCAACCCATGCTGTCTCCTTAGTATTTCCAGCAGGGCCTAGCATAGAGTGTGTGCTCAATGAATATGTGTTGAATGAATGAATTACTGAGGACCGTATCTGGAGCCAGGCCTTTCTAGCACAAAAAGTCCCATGGGATGTGTATTTGGGAGATCCACGTCAGAGATCTTAGGGAAAGGAAGTCTTGGAGATGAAGCCAGAGCTCACCTGCCCTTGTCTTTGGCAGTGCCTGCATCCCCACTGGCTAGGTTATCCACAGCAATGGCAAGAAACACATTGAGCAGGATGTCTGGAGTGAGCTCAGGTTGCAAAGGTAAAGAAGCGGCCTGCCTGTGTGCTGCCCAGGCCCACACCCTCACCCTGTCCCCCTTCACCACACTCTATCCACTCCCTGAAAGCTCTGAGGATACAGTTGCCACAGATGAAGAGGATGATGAAATAAACACACACCAGCATCCCTGGGAAGAAGGGCCCACCATAGGCCATGATACCATCATACATGACCACGTTCCAATCCTCACCGGTCAGGATCTGGTGGGTAGGAAGTCACCAAAACGTTCTTGGGACCCTCTATAACTCCAGGCCCTACCAACATGTGTACACATTTCAGGGTGTCTAGGTTATACCTGAAAGACAGTGAGGAGGGCTTGGGGGAAGGTATCAAAGGTGCTCCTCTTGGTGTGGGTCTGGTCGAAGTTGAACTTGCCCCCAAACAGCTGCATGCCAAGCAGAGAGAAGATGATGATAAAGAGAAAGAGGAGAAGCAGCAAGGAAGCAATGGACTTCATGGAATTGAGCAAGGATGCCACCAGATTGCTCAGAGATGCCCAGTGCCTGCAACAGAAATAGAAAGTGTGGGGTTAACATTTATCTGGTCAGGAGTCAGGAGCCAGGCAGGCCTCCTGTTTGGGATACACTAGGGCAAAAGGGGTTAAAATAGGCTGTGGTGCCAAGGTTGGAAGTGATTTTTTTGAATTGAAGTGTGATTAAGAGTAGGAAAGGGGGATTGCTAAGTTTGGAGTTAGAGTTGGCACCCAGGGCGTGGTGGGAGGTGAAATTAGTGGAGAGGCGTTGATAGAATTGGGTTTCATGTTGGGACTAGGATGAATTGGGCATGGAGTTATGGTGATTTGGTGTTGGAGGAGTTGGGAAAGGGTTATGGTTGAAGGTTTGGTATAGGAAAGGGGGTGCAGAGGAGCTTGGGGTTAGAGAGAACAGAATGGAATTGCAGTTGGAGAAAGGTGGCTGGCCAGGAGGAGAATGCATCAGAGAGTTGGGAATGGCATTAGAGAATTAGGGATAGCATTATGGTTGGTGCTCGCTGGGGCTGAGGTGAGAGATTGGGTTGGGCTTGGGATTAGAGAGTGGACCTGTGGATAAGATGTAGTTGGGGCTAGAGTTAGAGAGGTTCTGTGGCTGGGATGGGGGATAAGCATAGAGATAGGCTCGGGGGTAAAGTCAGGTTGGGAACTGGGATGGAGATGGTAACTCTCCTCTCCATGAGGGTAGGAATCTGTGCTGGCTTTGCTTTTCCTAGGGCCTAAAGGTCAGCATGTAGCAGTAGGTGCTCAATGGACGCTTGCTAAATGAATGAGGAGGCTGAGGGAATTATCTTCGGAGCTAGGGAGTATTGGGCCCCATGCATACACACACCTGGTAACCTTGAAGATCCTGAGGAGACGCACACATCGGAGCACTGAGATGCCGAGAGGCTGCATGGCCCCCACCTCCACCAAAGTGGTTTCTAGGATGCCCCCACAGACCACGAAGCAGTCAAAGCGGTTGAAAAAGGAGGCAACGTAGACAGAGGGGCCCAGGCCATACAGTTTGAGAAGCATCTCCACAGTGAAGAGGCAGAGCAGAACTTTGTTGGCGTACTCTGTCGGGGGACAGGGGGGCACGTGTAACATGTTTAGGAAGCCAGGAGCTTTGGTGGGATCTTGAGGGTAACAGGGAGCAGGCCAGGTATGGGCTAGGGTTTGGTTGGGGCTAGGGACTGAAGTGAGTTTGTAGGTCAAAGTAAGTGAGGTCTGGAGCTGGGGCAGAGGGTAGAGTTGAGGCAGGGGCCAGAGTCACCCTTTGTGAGTCTAAGACAACTCCATATGTAATGGTACAGTTAGCATCTAGGATTTCTTCTTCTTCTTCTTTGTTTATATTTATGTCTTACCTTTTTGGTTCTGGGGATGGAATCCAGGGCTTCACACATGTATTTTTCTACTGAGATATAGCCCCAGCTCCAAGCCTAGGGTGTTTCTTTGGGACTGAACTGGTTTTCTGGGGTTAGGAGCAGGACCAATAATAAACTTGGGTTTAAGATTGCAAGGAATCATAATAGTTGATACTTGATGTAAGCCAAACACTATTCTAAGTATTTCACAGCTGAGTTCATTTAATCCTCCCAACCACTCCATGCCATGAATAGTTATCATTGTCTTCATTTGGTGCATGGGGAAAGTGAGGCACAGGGGGTTTAACTTGTCCTGAGAATGTGATGTTAAGAGCGGGATTCTACTTCCCGCTCTGACCCTCAGGAGCTGAATCCTGGGGTTAACTGCTTGACATCAATGCCATGGTGATCAGGACCTTCGACCTGAGCCCTGTGGTACTAGAAAGTTTTAGTGGAATGAAGTTGAGTTTGGACATGTGCAATACCGAGACTAGAGCCTGACACACATAGCAGGTAGCACATAAGTGTGGCTTGCAGGGTGGGATAGGACAAGTTAAGGTTTCTGCACTTGTCTGGATTGGAAGGTAGTATCTGGGGTCAAAGACTCCCTAGAGAGCCTGCCTTTGAACTTCTGGGGTGAAGGGAGCAAGAAATGAAGAAGAGAGCTGGCAGGCAGAGGTTCACCTTGGGTCTGGGTGAGCCACACAGGCTGCCCATGGTGCTCTGAAGCGATGGTCAACGTGTTGAGGAAGACGAGCAGCAATACAGCCCAATAGCAGGCGTTGGACTTGACAGCCCGGCGGCAGCGTGCACGGAGACCTCGGTTGGCTCGGCGGAAGTGGCGGCTGGGCAGAGGAGAGCCCATCACATCATTGAGATTGGCCTATGTCAGCCTGATGTACAGGTTGGGGATCCCAGAAGTCACATGGGCCATGGAGGTGGACTGGTCTCAAATTCATAGGGCCAAAATGTTGTACAACCTTTCACAACTTACCAGACCCTGGTTTTCATAATCTTGTTTCTAGAAATGATTGAAAAGGGGCATGTCATAAGGAGCTGAGAGGAAATCAGCAGCTATGACTGGAGGTCAGGTGTTTGAAGCTAAAGTAAGAATGGGGGTCTGGGCTATGTAGGGACCAAGGACTGGGATTCCTCACAGGCAGCGTGTACAGCTGGCCATGGTCCCCTCCTCTTCATCCTCTTCTCCTGGCGTGTCTGTCATGGAGCCAGTATCACTGGCTGGGAGGCTGGCTGCAGGCCAAGTGAGGATAGAGGTGAGGACACAAAGTCTAGGTCCCACTTTTGGTTTTTTCCCTCTGTCCACTCACCCTAACTCTGCCCCACCCCTTGCTGGCTTAGTCCTCACCATGGCTGCTGGTGGAGTGTGTGGAGCGAGTAGAATGGCTGAACCATCGCAGTCGTCCACGCCTTCTATTGGTCAGCTCTGACAGTTGTGGCCCTGTGGGGGGATGTCAGAATTAGGGTTAGAAGGTGGCAGAATTAAGGTTAAGTCTAAGGGACCAAGAGCTAGTTGAGTCTTTGTATCTGAGTCTGTGTTGAGATTCTGTGTCCTGAGTAGATTTGGGGCAAAGCCTAGGGTGGCTACAGGCTTGTTCTGGGGTTTAGGAGGGCAATCACATCAGGGGTAGGAATGAAGCTGGGCCAGAATTAAGTTGCCTACGATGGCCCGCCCGTCCCTCTTCAGCAAGAGAAGCCAAGTTGCCGTCTACTGAGGGGTCATGAAGGTCTAACTCCTCAGCCTGTGTGATCCAGTCCAGGTAGCCCCGAAGGTCCTCCTCCATCTGCTGCTTCTCCCGAAGCTTCTGAAAGTCACCTCGGGCTTTTGCCTTTTCTCTTTCCTTGGAGAACTCCCTGGAGAAAGAGGGGAGCAAACTACATAAGGAAGTCACCCCCAGTAATCGTGCCTTTACTACTCCAGCCACAATAGCTTTCTAATTGTTCTTTGGATATAACAAGGACATTCTAGCTCCAGCCTTTGCACCAGCTGTTCCTATGACTTAGAATACCATCAACACTTTCTCAAGAGGTCTTTCTTGATTTTTAAAAGAAATGCATCTATCTACCCATCTATATTTATATCTATGTATCTATCCATGTATCCATGTATCCATGTATGTATGTATGTATGTATGTATCTATTCATGTGTGTGGCAAGTGGGTGCCATGGTCTAAGGACCAAAGGACAATCCAAGGGAGATGGTTCTTTTCTGCTACCATGTGGGTTTTGGGTCTTAAAATTAGGGTATCAGACTTGGCAACATCTTTCCCACAAATCCATGTTACTGGGCTCTGATTATTTTATATATATATATATATATATATATATATATATATATTATATAATATATATATGTATATATATGTATATATACACACACACATATATATGCATACACACATAGAGACATAGAGAGACAGAGAGAGAGACAGAGACAGAGACAGAGACAGAGACAGTGAGACAGGGTCTCATGTACTCTACGCGGACCTTGAACTTGCTCAGCCTGATCTTGTACTTATGTAGTCAAAGTGATTCTCCTGCTTCTGCCTTCTAAGTGCTGGCATGACAGGTGTACATTCTAAGCCTGGCTTGATTATATATTTTTAGAGAGTGTCTCATTCCTATCTCAGGGCCTTGCAATCTTGCAATCTTTCCTGCCTCTGGATGCTGGCTACAGATGTGCAATGCTACACTTAGCTCTGATGCTCCCAGTTATTTCTTCTAAAAAAGTATTTATTACTTGTGTGTATGTGTTTGGAACTGCCTGAGTATGTACATCACTTGCTGTCAGGAGCCCTCAGAGGCCAGAAGAGGGGATCAGTCCCTTCAACAAGGAAGTTACAGGTGGTTGTGACCTGTCATGTGGGTGCTGGGAACTGAACTTGAACCATCTACAAACACTCTTTTTGTTTTTGGTTTCTGAGACAGTTTTTGGTTTCTCTGTGTAGCCCTGGCAGTCCTGGAACACACTATGCAGACCAGGCTGGCTTTAAACTCAGGAGATCCTTTGCTTCTGCCTCTTGAGTGTGGGATTAAAGGCATGAACCACCAAGCCCGGCTTCAGCAAGCATTCTTTACTGCACCACTTCCTCGGTCCCAGATGCGGGTATTTGTAATTGCAACATCTTCCTGTTCCTCTTTATTTTTATTTTCACTGCACAATGCATATTGTGTGTGTGTGTGTTGTGCACACATTTACTTATCATGTGTTGCTATTATCCGTATCTTTCTATGAAAATGCAGCACTCAAGAAACCAGGAGTTTCCATGTTTCTTGTTTCATTTCTCTAACAGTGCCTGCCACACAGTAGATGTTTAAGTTTGAATGACTGAGGGGACACATCAGATTACTTTAGTGGTGCTAAGGATTGAGCCCTGAGCCATAGAAAGCTAGACAAGTGCTCAGACTTCAATTTTTTTTTTAAATTAAAAAAAAAATTGAGGCAGGGTCTCACTACGTTGTTCAGGCTGGCCTTAAACCTGAGATACTTCTGTCTTAGCCTTCCAGGTAGCAGGGATTACAGGGCTGTGCTGCCCAGCCCAGCTCAGATGCGGTTTATGGAAGATGCTTGGGAATTGGGCAGCACAAAAGGCAGCAAGATGGGGAGGATTGTACAGGAGAATACTCAGGCTTCTTACCCACTTAAGACTCCAAGCACAAGGTTGAGGACAAAGAAGGACCCAAAGATGACGAGGCTCACAAAGTACACCCAAGGTAGTTCATACCCCATGGCATCCTGCATCTAGACAGAGAACATATTCCATAGCACACACACAGAATGGCCCTCTTCTGAGCTAGGGAAAAGGACAAGAGCAGGCTCTAAGCTGTATGTGGATTTGTTCGCCTCACCCAGTAGAGGACGTCTGTCCAGCCTTCCATGGTAATACACTGGAACACAGTTAGCATGGCAAAGAAAAAATTGTCGAAGTTCGTGATGCCACCGTTGGGTCCTGGCCAGCGCCCGCGGCACTCAGTCTGGTTCAGTGTGCATGAACGCCCGGAGCCAGAAGATGCACAAGGCGATGGGTCCTCCTCTGCCTCCATATCTGCAGGAAAATTGGATCCTGGGGCTATGAAGCAAGTCACACACTAGTTCCTGCCACTCCGAAGCCCTATCCTCATAGGAAATTTGTTTCAATGCCCTAGATATTTTTAAGGCAAAAGGAATCCTGGGCTCCTCTGCTAGAGTCAACCCTCTGGAAGTATCGATCGATTTGAACCCCTGGAAAGCTGAGTCCTTCCAACATGGGTCTGGGAAGAGTGAATGTGCATGAACCGGGGGGCAGAGTCTTGTGAATAAGAGTCTCTTGAAAAGGTAGAGAAAAGGCTTGGGTACAGGTCTACATAAATGCCTATGGGCGATATGTGGAGTGTCTTAAATGCAGCAGACTGAGCCTATGGGTGGAGTCTTGTGATACCTGCACAGTCATTGCTGAGGGAGGGGCTGTTTTCTGGGATTTTTAGGGCGGAGTCTTGAATACAGGGATGGGTTTGGCTATACAAGGTTAGAATCAGAGCCTAGCAACCGAGTCCTGAGAAAATGAGTGGGCTTTCTAGAAGCAAGAGGGGAGCCAGAAGCGAGGGCAGGGGGCGTGTCCTGTCCTATGAAAGGGTGCTGGCTGACCAGATCCCAGGAAGTAGCACGTCTTGTGCATTCGTCCGAGGAACAGCTCGAGTCCGATGATGGCGTAAATGATAATGACGAAGAGCACCAACAGGGCAATGTGCAGCAGCGGCACAAGCGCCTTCATGATGGAATTGAGCACTATGTGCAGGCCTGTGGCGGGGAGGGGCAGGCTCAGAGCGTTCGCCATCAGCCTGGCGCCCCTCCTCCAACTTGGTGAGGGGTGTATACTTACTCGGGACCCCAGACACTAGCCTTAGTGGTCGTAGCACCCTAAACGCCCGCAGTGCCTTTACATCGAAGCCTCCAGGCTTTCCTCCAGTATGCGGGGCATCTCCTGGCCGCCCAGGTCCTTGCTCCAGCAACACGCTGAACAAGCTGATGGGGGAGCATGGGACGTGGAGGGGAGTCAGGGCTTTGGTTCCCGCCCTTTCCCTTCTTTCTCTTCGGGAAAGCACAGCCCTCTCTAACTGGAAACGCAAATGGTTTTAAATATGTTAATATCCCAGATTTTAGTTGCTGAATAGGACCTGTCTGAAGCAGTTGCTTCCTTTTTTTTTGTTTTTGTTTTTTTTTTTTTTGTTTGTTTGTTTTTAGCAGTTGCTTCCTTGAGCCCCAGAATTCACTGGATTGCAAACCAGGGTGGGGTGCCCCTCCCCTTGCAGACGCGCACCCGACCACGACGATGATGAAGTCGAGTAGGTTCCAGCCATTGCGAATGTAGGCGCTGGGATGGAGCACCAGCCCATAGGCCACGATCTTGAGCACTGTCTCCACGGTGAAAATCACCAGGAACACGTATTCTACCTGTTCCTGAGGGCGGAGCAGGGGGCGGGGCGTGAAGGCCCAGACTTATTTGGGGGCAGGGTCAGACTCTGTGGGTGAGTTGTAGGCACAGGTTAGGGTTGCTTTTGTCAGGATCAAAAGTGGAGTAGGGTAGGCCCCGGAGGGACGGGGTCTGGCTGGGTGGCTTAAGCTATAGCTCTAAAGGAAACTGCAGTCTGGGTTGGGGATGGGGTAGATCTCACCAAGTTGTGGTTAGCAGTGTTGGAGTCGTCCTCAGGGAAGGGGATATATACCCCCAATGCCACGCAGTTGGCAAAGATTGTCAGGAGGATGAGAATATCAAAAGGCCTCAGGTGAACACACAGTTAAGGATCCAGGAAGAGTGACATTCAGAACCCACATTCCCTTAGTGCCCTCTCCATCCAGAGCTAATTCTAGTCTTCAAGGTTTGAACATTCCCAACCCTGCCCTGACCAAGGCCTTAACTTTGGCTCCTCCCTCTCATCATCATCATCATCATCATCACATCATCATCATCACCATTATTATTATTATTATTATTATTATTATTATTGTTATGAGAAGAGTCTCATGTAGCTCAGGCTGGTCTCAAACCTCAAAGCTTGTGTTATGTAGTTGAGGATGACCTTCAACTTCTGGTTCTTCTGCTTCCACCTTCTGAGAGAAAGGCTCACAGGTGTGTGCCTCCATATCTAGTCTATGGGGTCCTGGGAATTGAACCCCAGGGCTTCATGCATGCTAGATAAACACTCTACTGACTGAGTTATGACTTTTTTTTGAGACACGATCATAGTATATAGCCCAGGCTGTCCTTGAATTTTCAGTTCTGCCTCAGCTTCCTGAGTTATAGGCACATGCACACATGGCCAGCTTAGTTCTAGACTCTTGATCTTGGTGACCTTCATTTCTCTGGATTCCTTCTCTATTCTAGATCTCTCTGTGTCTCTCTGTCTCTGTGTCTCTCTGTCTCTGTCTCTGTCTCTCTCTCAATTTGCGATGCTTTGGATTGAACTCAGGGCATCTAATACACTAAATAAATGCTTTACTACTGAGCTACACTCCCACCCCAGAAATCTTCCCTCCCCCCAATATTTAATCATTAGTCTCTAGTAATCTCAGGCTTCCTCCAGTCCAGGCTTGACTTAATTCTAGACTCTAGACTCTTCTATACCTTAGTGACCCATTCTTACCCCTGAGCCTTGCAGGATACTTCCACTCTACAATGCTGATGCAGGACCGACGAATGGGATTGGTAAGGGTGAGGCAGAAGAGTGCTCGAGGTGATCTCTGAGCACTGGCCACTGCCACAGTCTTGTGTTTGTTGTGCTGGGTCCTTCTTCTTGGGGTCCCCAGGCCCGATGCCCCACTGGCATCAGTCCCCACAGTTGGAGGGCCCGGACAGAGCCCCCATTCAGGGCCAGGGCCAGTCCCATTGGCTGGACTGGGCTCTGGGGTGGTGTCTGTGTGGAAAAACAGGAATCAGGGAAGGGACCATGGGACATTCATAGCCATTTATTGTCCAGTCCCATCCCTCTATTTGATGGGAGAAGAGCATGCAAAGCTATGGGGAGGTGGGCGATGCTTGGGTTATGGGTTGAGGGTTGACAATCAGTGTTGGAATGAAATTTAGGGTGGAGGGATTTTTTTGCTAAGGAAAGAGGTCAAGGACTTGATTAGATGATCACCCTGCTGTGCATTTCAACTTCTGATCAATTTAAGTTGTGGATTTTGCATCTGAGTGGGTCTAGCCTCACTTTATATATGCAAGAATGGAGTTTGGTTGAGGTTTTATTTAGGGCTGAAGCTGGGTATTTGAATAACTTGGGCTTGGAATTAGAATCAAAGTGAGGATACATTTTGAGTAGAATTTGCCTTTTGCATCGAGGTTTTTAGCCTCTAGTTTCAAGACTCTGTCTGTGGCTTTGTTTCAGCTTCTGAGAGGGGTAATAGGTTGGCCTGGTTAAGATCCCCAGCTCTGAAGGAAATAAGACATCTGGATTAAAATCCTGACTACTATTTAGAAGTTGTGTATTGCCTTGAGTAAATTATGGGTTTACACCTGAGCCTCAGTCTTCCTATTTGTATAATGGGAAGGATAATAATAGTTGCCTGAATTATAAGGGTGTTGTGAGGAGTAAATTGAGTTCAATATTCATGCAAATGTCTAGTGTGTGATATTATTATGATTTTGAAAATGAGGAACTTGAAATCAAAGAGTTAATAATTTGCCGAAGTGGCTGAATCAGGAGTCAAACCAAGGCATTCTGACTCTAGAGTCTTTGTAGCTTACAACAGCACTAGCTGTTTGTTCTTGCTCTGCATTCCTTCTGTATTTGTAAAAGGGTCTGCTCAACCTGGAGAACTGGCTCTTTGGTTAAGAGCTCACAGTGCTCTTCCAAAGGACATGGGTTGAATTCACAGCACCCACATGGCATCTCAAAGTCTCCTGTAACTCAAGTTCTAGGAGATCTGATACCTTTTCCTACCTCTGCTGTCAATGCACACACATGACACTCATGCATAAACTCAGGCACATACACATACTTATAAGATAAATTAATAACAACTTGAAAAAGGGTATGTGCTGTTTCTGGACAGCCAGGGAAATCACTCCATAGCAGTACTGGCGTCTAGATGTTAGATGACTTTCAAGTTCGTGATAAGGTCTGTAGCTATCGTTGAGGTTTGGATTCTAATGTCCCATGTGGTGGAGTTAGGGGATTGTCTTCTGGTTAGCAGGGTTTAGATTAAGGTTTAGCGTGAGGCTGGATTTGGAGTTAGATGTCGAGTGAGTGCTAGTGGTCAGGATTGAGTCTGGGTTTCATTTCGGAACTAAGGCTATGCATAAGGATAGGGGCTATTGAGGTTGTGGTGCATCTGAGATCAGGTGGCAAAGAAGCTCTTTTAAGGGGAGGCTAGGACAGGAAGAGGGGGATGATACTCTAGTTCCCAAGAGACTTCTCCAGGAGTAGGATCCAGGTGGGCAGTGGGTAGGTGAGAGGATGAGGGTGGACCAGAGCCCAGGGTGACTCCAAGGGGTCTTCAGGGGTGGATGGCTTCTCTCACCTTTCCCGACTTCAGATTCCGACATCCTCCTCTGGAGATATAAGGACCATCTGCACACAGTCCACCCTCTCCACTCCCAGCCTTAGAGAGATTAAGGTCATGGGGCGGGGAAAAATAGTGTCAGTTGGGAGGGTGAACGGGGGAGCAAATGGGATATTTGTAAGTCTGAGATTGGCAAGGGAAAAGGCACTGGTTAAGAGTATAGCAAATAGATACCTGCACTAAGCAGGCAGAAACCAAAATAAGAAAAAAAAATGATATAATTTTCCAATAGCATATAACATTTGCAGTAGATAGGAAAATCCTAATATGTATATTATCTCTAGGGAAAAAGTCAGATGGTAAATATCAAAGGGATATAATATGTAGCATTTAGTGATGCTGGAAATTTCCCCAGAGTGATCTGCTTGGCATTTTGCATTAGCTATACCAAACAAAATCTCACCATATTTTTCTTTGGAACTGACAATCTTTGAGATACATATGACAAACAAAAACAAAAACAAACAAACAAACAACCCCCCCCAAAAAAAAACAAAACCAAAAAACAAAAAAAAAAAATCTATTTTTGAAAAAGAACAAGACAAAGAACAAGATGGGAGGACTTGCCATATCTGATATCAAGGCTCATTGTAAATCTACAGTAATTAAAAACAGAAGACAGTTGGACAGTGGTGGCGCAAGTCTTTAATCCCAGCACTTGGGAGGCAGAGGCAGGTGAATTTCTGAGTTCGAAGCCAGCCTGGTCTACAGAGTGAGTTCCAGGACAACCAGGACTACACAGAGAAACCCTGTCTTGAAAAAAACAAAAAACAAAACAAAAAACAAAAAAGCAAAACAAAAAAACAAACAAAAAAACCAAAAAAAAAAAAAACCCAAACCAACCAACCAAACAAACAAAAAACAGAATAGGTGGTACAAGCCTTTAATCCCAGCACTTGGAAGAAAGAGAAAAAATTATTATTACAATTTTGAGGCCAAACTGGGCTACATTGCAAGTTTTTGTTGTCTCAAAACCAAACCAAACCAAGACAGGACAACACAAGGGAGAAAGGGGTAGGGGAGCTTAGTTCAGGAACTGAATCAAGTATGTGTGTGTGTGTGTGTGTGTGTGTGTGTGTGTGTGTGTGTGTGTGTGATTTATGACAAATGTTAGCACTACTGGATAGTAGAGACAAAATAGGCTGTTCAATAAGTAATGGTTTCATAAGGAGATTATCTCTTTCTGTAGTTTAACTTATGCTTGAGACAGGTGCTGAGATTACAGATGTTTGCCACTACACTTGGTCTAGTAATTCTTTGCTTTTTTTCATCTATTGTGTGTGCATGATAGTGGTACTGCTGCACATGTATAGATGTCAGAGGACAATTTGTAGGAGTCCATTCTCTTTTTCTGTCATGTGGGTTCTAGGGATCGATCTCAGTTTGTCGTGGTTGGGGGTAAGTAGCTTTACACGAGTAATTTTGTTTGTTTGTTTATTTAAAGTCTATTATGTGTTTGTGTGTGCTCTCGAGCATACATGTGTCACAGTGCATATGTGGAATTCAGACTCTTATCAAATCGTTTCCTGCCTTCCACCATGTGGATATCAGGGATAGAACTCAGGTTGTGAGGCTATCTATCCAGAGCCACCTCCCCAGTAGCAGCAGTTATGTCTTAACCCTAGGAAGTAGGTATTATCAAAATTCTCACTTTACAGATGAGGCTAGCAAGACACAGGGAGACAGCCATTTTGTACACTTATAGACTTTTGTAACTTAGAAGATGAACGTGTCTTATAAATGAAGATTTTCTCTGTCCTGTCTGTCAACTCCCCAGCCCAATTCCTTTTTTCTCTTGGAGGAGACCATGGGACTACAAGTGAAAGAACTACAACTTCCAGGAGCCATTACGTAATTCACACCCCGCCTCTAGGCGCTGCCTGCACAGTGCTCACTTCCAGAACTACATTTCCCAATGTTCCTTGCGCGGCACGTGACGCTCTGCCCTCGGCGCGCGGACAGCAGTTACTACAACGTTGCTCCAATTTCTCTGATCTGGTCCTAGACTCAGCCCCGGAGTTAGAATTAACTCCACCATGGAGGAGGCTGACCGAATTCTCATCCATTCCTTGCGCCAGGCGGGCACGTAAGTACACAACCCCCAATCGCCTCCAATTCCTCACATCCGGGGCTCCAAAACCTAGGACCCCATTACCCGGGAACCTTAAAATCAAGACCTTGGCACCCAAAGGCCCAAACTTACAGGATCCGAAGCCCCCCTCTCCCTCTGCCTACATCCTAACATCACGGGTCTCCTAAATTCTTTGATTTGGACATTTGGTAAACCTTGAGGACTCAGACACCTTACAAACCTGGAACCTCAGGAACTGAGACCTGGATCTACTGGGACCCTGATATCTAGAGGCTCTAAGACACCTGCACCAGGAAACTGAAAATACAGGAGTCTGATACTCAGAGTCTCCAGAATTCCTGAGATTGGCTATTTGATCTTCGAACAATCACTCCGATCTCCGAGGTCTTATAAAAACACCAGGGCCCAACATTCTGACAGTAGCAGTACTTGGTAACACAGATACACAAGGGATCCTCTATTTGAGGGTCCTAAAAGTCCTGGATGCCAAAATTTAGGATGCCTGATTTTTTTCCTTTCTATTCAGCGACTCTGACATTTGAGACTTCTGAAAACTCCAGCCTCTTCCTAAATAGCTTCCCCAACCCCCTCGTAAATCTAGGAGGCCTTGCCATGCAAAGGACACAAAGTCTTGGTGCTCAGAAATATGGAGACTGTGCCACTTGGACCATTTTCACCTTTGCAGATCCCAGAGGTTTGAAACTTTGAAGTGCAGGGGAGTTTGAGACATTTCTGAACTCAAGTCACCTGACTCACTGAGGTCTTAGGACTAAGTAAAAGTCATAGTCACTGATACCCAGGGTCTGTTGAAGCCTAGGTTGTTCCCTACCCCGATCCGGATTCTAGAGAATTACCTCTCTAGAAGGCTGTACTTTGTTTCCTAACTACTGCCCCTCAAGCCTGGTGCTTTCCTTTTTAGGGCAGTTCCTCCAGAAGTGCAGACTCTACGAGCTTTCACCACTGAGCTGGTTGTAGAGGCTGTGGTCCGATGCCTTAGAGTGATCAATCCTGATGTGGGCTCTGGCCTCAGTCACTTGCTACCACCAGCCATGTCTGCCCGCTTCCGCCTGGCCATGAGTCTGGCTCAGGCCTGCATGGTGAGTGCCCTCCTCCCAGTATGCACACTGTCTTCCTTCCTTTTTCACAAAGTCGCCAAGTTCTTTGACACTTGCCTTCTTCTCTGTTCCTTTGTATATCTTAGCATTCATTAATGGTTAAAGCTGCTGCCTGGGCTAGTTCAACCCTGCCCTAGTTCTGTTCACGCTTGCTGTATGACCCTAACTGTTCCATGCCTGCTTTCTTATCTGTGAACTAGAGTTAATATAATGAGGTTGTATGGATTAAAATGAGCTGATTTGGTTTGTGCTCGGGCTAATGTTAGTAGACACTTTTTAAGCTTGGCCTCAAAATCTCACTCTACTGTCACATAGTAGGCCATTTACCTATTCATTAGGAAGACCTTGATTGGGTTACATACTCCTAAATAAAGCTCTGACTAGCTCTGCCCAGATCACATGGACATCCTATAGGATCTGTGATTATCTGTTTCATCCTATGGAACTGGGCAAGGGATGCTTCCCCAGAGGAAGGTCTGTTCCATTGTATTGTGCCTCTCATACTTCCAAAAATGATGCTCTAATGAAGTACCCACTCCTCTTCTTTTCAGAGCTGTGTCCAGTTACTGTAGTCAAGAGCAGAGAGGTCTACCTTTTCTTGTAGTTCACTGTCTTTGCAGCTTTGGGCCCACTTTTTAACCTTTTTGGGCCTCCGTTTCTCTGTGTTGACAGTGTGTGAAAGCTAGACTGAATCAGGGTGAAGCTCAGGTTTAGAGTGTGTACTTCATATGTATGAGGTCTTGGGTTCAGTCTCCAGCATGCACAAAGCAAAAACTGAGTTCCTATAGGAATAGTTGATCACATACTTTGGCAGCATGTATTCCAGCCGCCTGGGGCTATGGAGTGATTGTAGATTCTTCCAGAATACTCAATAAGTTGCTAGAAGTCTATGGTGGTAGATCTGTAGAGTATCCAGTAGACTAAAGGGGACAGGTTATCACAGTTGTTTGCCTTGGACTACCGTTTATGCAGTTTTGGTCTGAGCAGTATCCCTGTTGGCTCTGCCTAGCCAACTCATTACTCTCAGGTTTGCCTAGCTATCAAGAGTTCTCACTTTCTTCTGTTTAGGACTCTAGACATGGTCTAGACCATGGTCCCATGAAACTAGGAGTCTACCCCTGTTCTGGGACCATGTTCTAGAAGACGTCCTTCAAAGAAGGAAGTTATGTCTTCTACTGGGTATGAAGTGAACTCAGTGGGAAGGTCCAAGGTGGTGGGGTGAGGCTCTCTCTGCTGTTCCCCTTCTCAGTGCTGTCTGCCTTTGGATGTTGTGACTCATGTTAATTTCAGTGTGGGGCAGAGGACCTCGTGGTTAAGGGCTATATGTAAATGTCAGTAGCCATGGTTTGCCAGAACAACCAGAAAGGGTCTCCAGTTCAGCATTGTGTGTTCTGGTGTCTTCCTCTGTATATACCTTGCTCCTGGTGTCTATTTCTGTACCTAAGCCACTTCTCTCTCTTTGGCCTCTCTCCCTATGGGTGTCTTAGTCTGTGCTCTGTTGCTGTGAAGAGACACTACGACCATGGCAACTCTAAGAAGAGAAAGCAATTAACTGAGGCTTGCTTACAGTTTAGAGGCTTAGACCATTATCATCATGGCAAGGAGCATGGCAGCACACAGGCAGATGTGGTAGCTGAGAATTCTACATCTGGATCCCAAGGCAGCAGGAAGAAAGACTCTGGTCTTGGTTGGCATGGGCTTCTAAAACCTCAAAGCCCACCCCAAGTGACACATTTTCTCTAACAAGACCACACCTGCTAATCCTTTTCAATAGTACCACTCCCAGGTGACCAAGCATACAAATCTTGAACCTATGAAGCTATTCTTATTCAAAGCACCACAACAGCCCACTCCTGGAATGAGTTTTCATATCAATCATATCTTTGATTGCAGATATCAGATAAAAAATTCCTAAAGAACAGTAGCATAGAAGCCAGTTGTTTTTATACTTGTGTGACCATGATCCTCGGATATAACATCTATTGTGACAGAATACATGAATACTCATCCTAATGATTTGGTTTGAGTCAATATTTTGTGTCAGGCACTGTGGTGACATGCTGATAACTCAATCTTTGTGACAACTGTCTGAGATGAGTACTTTTAATATCATTTTATAAAATATTGAAAACATTTTGCTTATTTAGTTTTTTTTTAAAATTTTTCTGCATATGAGTGCTTTTGCCTGCATGTATGTATATGTACCATTTGTGTGCCTGTTAACAGTGGATGTCGGAAGATGGCATCACCTCCATGAAACTGAAGTTGCAGATGGTTGTGAGCCACCTTGTGGATGCTGGGAACAGAACCCAGGTCCTTTGGAAGAATAGCCTGTGCTCCTAATCACAGAGCCATCTCTCTAGCTTCTGGTATCCTTTTCTTTTTACATGACAGAAGTGAAGTACAGAGAAGTATTGGCCTGGAGTCACACAGTTGGTAACATGCAGAGCTTGGGTTTGAGTCCAGGAAGTTTGCTTTCAGGGTCTGTATGTCTTTGAACCTATCTTGAACTCTTGAAAGTCATTTCTTTCAGGCTGTGTGTTTGCTGATTTTTTTTTTTTTTGCTTGTTGTTGTTGATGATAATGATGATTGTGTTAGTGCTAGGGATGGAACCTAGGGTCTCGTTCATGTTAAGCAAGCCCTGTGAGCCACATCCCCTGTTCTGTTTATTTTTAGGCATTGCTTATATAATAGATTGGTTTATGACTTTCCTCTCAAAGGCTCTGGATATTGTTTTCCTAAGCTGTCAGTTCTCCCTTGACTTTGTTAATTATATTTTTCTTAAAGTTGCATCTTTTCACATGGGCAGAAATCCTGTGTTCTCTTGTGGCCTTTGGACTTTGAGTCATTCATTAGCAATACTAAGCTTTTTTGGTTTTGTTGTTTTTTCTGCTTTCAAGACAGGGTTTCTCTGTGTAGCCCTGGCTGTCTTGGAACTTGATCTGTAGACCAGGCTGGCCTCGAACTCACAGATCCAAATTCCCAGATCGGCCTCCTCTGCCTCCCGAGTGCTGGGATCAAAGGTCATGCACCACCACCATCAGGTAGTAGCCTCTGAGCTTTAATGTCTGGTTTTTTTGTTTTTGTTTTTTTTTTTGTTTTGTTTTTTTTGTTTGTTTTTTTTTGATCTTGTAAATACTGTCTAGGGTAGCTTTGTAGCTGTTACTGGAACCTGGATACTTGGGGATGCAGGGGGAAACTGGGAGGGTGATGACTGGTGAAGGCGTCAGACCTGGTGTGGTAGTCACAGGGCCCTCAGAGCAGGAGATGCCTCCCTGCTTGGCAAATGGGGGTCTGTTTTTTTAATCCTCAGTATCATTAACTACTTATACTTGCTAAATCCCAGGACGTGGGCTATCCCTTGGAGCTTGGCTATCAGAACTTCCTCTATCCCAGTGAGCCTGACCTCCGAGACCTGCTTCTTTTCTTGGCTGAGAGGCTACCCACCGATGCCTCTGAGGATGCAGACCAACCTGCAGGTATGGGGTCCTGTAGAACTGGGGAAATGGACTGTGTTCTCCGGGTGATAGGGGCCTGAGACAAGTGTCAGGAACGGTAGCGGGCAGGGCATATCTTCTGGAGAATTGGGTAGATCAGAGGTCAGAGAACAGATGGACCCAAGGCAAGCAACATGAGGCTAGGGACTGGGTTTCTAGCTTACTACTCCCTGTCCCTTGCACCCTCGCACCCTCGCACCCTTGCTCACTCCAGTCTTCTCACATGGGTGTTCTTGATGGTCTCCAAATGTGCCAGGAGAGATCTAGCCTTGGGGTATTTTGGTCCTTGGATTATTCTTCCCTCAGCTGTCTTCACAGTCATCTCCCTACCAGGTGAATCCAAAGCACGGGGCACATGCTGCTGAAGATGGCTATAAACGCCAGACAACCCGGAACTGTAAACTTGTTTAAAATGTTAGGAGATTTTTTTTTTTTTTGGTGTGACTTGGTTGCACTTTTCTTGAGCATGAACTTCATAGATGATAACATCATACCAAAATGTCAAAAGGTTAAATATATCCTCAACTTTCTGTGACTTCTGCTGTTATCTCAACAAGGCCTTTCTCTGGCTGTTCGTTGCGACCTTCCAGTTCCCCTTTACCATCCTTTTCTCTCCTGCTTGGAATAGATGGTGCTAAAGGTCCTATTCTTGAAGTTTCTTTTCTGTTATCTTGCTGACCCATGAAGATGGAGACCTTCTACCTTTTTTTCCCCCCTGCGGTGGTCTTTAACCTGGTAACTGATACTCCTATGTAGTTAAAGCTCAGTAAGTGGTGAGTGACTGAGAATGTTCCTTGAATTCATCTTCATCTGGAGGTGAGGGATCAGGTACTATGGCTGGCTTCCCAGATTTGTAGCATGTTACTCCTTCCCTACCCACCCCCCTTGCCCCTCATAGGTGACTCGGCTATTTTCCTTCGGGCCATTGGGAGCCAAATCCGGGACCAGCTGGCCCTGCCCTGGGTCCCACCTCTCCTTCGAACTCCCAAGGTGCAGCGCCTCCAGGTGGGATCCCCACCTTCATTTGGACTTGTCCCCTCCTTGCCTTCTTTGTCCTCATCTGTTTGTCCCCTTTTCACTAGTACCTCATTCTGGAGGCACTGACTCTTCTCTCCCTACAGGGCTCAGCCCTCCAGCAGCCGTTCCACGCCAGCAGGTTGCTTCTGCCTGAATTGAATTCCAGAGGAGGTGAGGATGTAGTTGTGTGGATCTAAGAGAGGAGGGGAGAGGCTTGTGTGAAAATTGGTGTGTGAGGACAAATGGCTGACACTGTCTTTGCCTTCAGAGCCACGGGAGTTCCAGGCCAGTCCCCTGCTGCTACCAGCCCCCACACAGGTGCCCCAGCTTCTGGGGAGGGCAGCCTCACTCCTTGAACACCATGCCATCCAGCTCTGCCAACATGTAAACAGGGATTGCCCGGGAGATGAAGACCGGGTGCGCCGGGCATCCCGAGTCCCATCTCAGGTACAGCCTGTGTTCAGCTCTCCCCGAGAGGCTCCTGCTTCTGGTGGCTCCTGCTTGTTCTCTGCATCTCGTTTCCTCTATTCTGTCCCTCTCTTCATTGCTTCTCTGTGTACACTTGCCTGGCTCTGTGCCTGAAAGAATGGCTAAGAAGGGCAGAACCTACAGCAAGTCCTTCCTGCCTGCTCTTCTGATCTGAAAAATGGGGCTGCGGAGTAGTGACCTTGCATGAGTTTTACCTGGGACTGTTGGGAGTATTCCCTGTGGGGACAGGGACTGAGGCTTTCAGTTTATCTGCCTCTGCATTTGTCAGTGATCCTCCTGGTGTCTGGCTCTAGGTGTCTGCACTGTCTCCTCCTGTTACTGTCTTCTGCTATAGTTTCCCTGCCTCACTTTATCAACCGGTCGCCCTGGTGTATACTGCATCTTCCTCTGTTTCACTTTTGCCTATTTCTTCCTTTTCTTTCTCTGCCTCTGTCTACATCTTTCTCTGTCCTCTCTTCCTCCATATCTAGTTTTCTGCTGGTCTCTTCTTTCCAGCTTCTTCCCGTCCACTTCCAGTTTTGTCTCTTTCTATCTGTCCCTGCCACCCCGGTTGCCATTTGTTTACTCTTTCTCTCTCCCTGCCCACTCTGCTTTTTTTTGGGGTGGGGAGGGCGAGATTTGAGACAGAGTGTCACTAGATAGCCCAATCTGGCATCAAAATTTATAATCCCCTTGCTTCTGCCTCCTGGGTGCTGAGACTAAAAGCATGTGCCACCATACCCAGATCCTGTCTATTCTTTACACTTACAGAATTTAGATGTGTAAATATAGACGCTTGTCTTCTAGTCTTTCTTTTATTCTCCTTTAACTTTCCCCCTTTGGTTTTAGAGCAAATCTCAGAGCTTGGACTACAGTTTCATGGTAAAGCCTGTTTCCATGTTCAGGATCAAATCCTAGTGAACCCAAATTGTCACATAATTTCAGCTCAGAGTACTCAGACGTGTCATTACTCACAGGAACATTTTTGTTAATGGAACCATTGTACTGTTTTCATACTGAATGAAATGAATGATTTCTTAGCACCATTTAACACTAAAACAGTCTCTATTGTTAACTCTTCTTTATTTATCTTCCTGTCTCCAACTCTAGACCTTTTTTGCCTGGCACCTTTTTTTTTTTCCTGTCCATGTCTTTCTGTCTCTCTGACTTGAAAGGTCCAGGCTCACTTTTTTCTCTAGTCACTTTCTTCCACAGGGTAAGGGGTGACTGGGTAGAGAAGTGCAGCTGTGGAGAAAGGCACCTCTCTGTCCTTGGGGAGCGCCTACGCCAGTAGGGCTGGGACCTGCCTTGGTGGGAAGTCCCAGCCCTAGGGACCAGCAGGCATGCCTTCCTCTTGCCCTCTCTTGTTTCCAGGATGATCCTCGAGCTCCACAGCAGAGACTGCACAAGCAGCTGGTCGAACATCTTCGTCAAAGCTGGGGCCCACTTGGAGCCCCGACACAAGTTCGAGACCTAGGAGAGATGCTACAGACCTGGGGTGCTAGGGCTATGACTGGCGTGCCCAAAGGCTCCCGCTTCACCCATTCAGAGAAGTTTACCTTCCATCTGGTGGGTAGGCTAGAGTGGACAGGGCGTGTCTGGATTGCTTACTTGAGGATTGCTTTCTTTATAAACGCCACTGTTATCAACCCAAGATCTGGTGCCCACTGAGTAGGACCTCTCCAACTAGGACAGGGTGTCCAGAGGGCTTCCCTAGCTTCTTAAGACTTTACTGGAGAAAAGGCAGATAGGTGGGACTCGTGTAAGAGTGTGCAGTGCTCCCAGTACAAGCCCATCTTTCCTTGGGCTTTCCTTTGGGAAATTTGCTTCCTTTGGGAACATCTTGGCAGGGTGGTTATGGAGTTAAGAGTAGTAATAGGGTCAGGGTAGATATAGGGTCAGGATGATCAGGTGGTTATGGAGTCATGGTGGTTGTAAGGTCATGAAGGAGGTCTCCTTGTGGTCAGGCACTCTAATCTGCAGTTACAGATGGTGCTTTATTCTCCTGTATAACAGTCTGAAAACTGTCAGTGGTTGAATGGACATGGGTTACAGTGCTTGAGGGCGCTTTGGGGGTTTGAGGCTGGGCTGTGAGGGATAGGACTTTGTGTGATAGTCAGGTTGCTTCTTCTACCCATAGGAGCCCCAGGTCCAGGCAGCTCAGGTGGCAGATGTACCAGCTACCTCTCAAAGGCCTGAACAGGTAAGGAGACCAAGACAAACAGACACATACACACACAGGCACACACAGACAGACATATAGACACACAGACACACACAGAATCAGCTGGGCTATAGCCTCTCATCTGGACTTGGTAACTCCACCTAGACTGGCCTGTGTTTCTCAGGACACACGGGCAGCTCAAGAGCAGGAGTTAGAGTCCCTTCGGGAGCAGCTGGCGAGTGTGAACCACAACATTGAAGAGGTTGAAGCTGACATGAAGACCCTGGGAATCAACCTTGTGCAGGTGAGGGGCTGAGAGAGGGACTTGGGCTGAACTAAGTTGGAACTGGGGCCTTGAGAGATGATCTGACATCTGGAGATCTATAGATGCCATAATTGTTTATGGAGCATCCTGGAGACCTCTGGTATTCTTGAAGGCTCAGGAGAACCTTGTGGGGCAAATAAACATGTTGGATTGATGGCTTGCTAGACCCATAGGTCTGTCAGAGGTGCATTTGGCATTAGTCAGGCTTTATAAGGGGACATAGAAGCTATGGGCACCAGGGGAGCAAGGTGGGTGTGTAGGGGCAGGGCCTTACAGGGCTTCTCAGAGCTTCTGGCTGTCAGTACAGAGCTGAAGATACAGAAGCCTGTAGTAGGTAGAGGCCTTGGAGTTCTCTGGGAGGTCTTAAGCTGGACCTAGGCCATAATGGGCCCACTGGAGTTGTGGGCTGTGTGTATGACTGGGAGCTTGGCTGTGAGTGTACCAGGTGGAAACCGAGTGTCGACAAAGTGAACTCAGTGTGGCCGAGCAGGAGCAGGCCCTGCGCCTGAAGAGCAGGACAGTGGAATTGCTGCCTGATGGGGCTGCCAACCTCGCCAAGCTGCAGGTGGGCTGGGATTGGAGTTGGGCTGAGAGGGGGTGAGTGGATGGCTCCAGCCTGTCTTGACATAGCCCAACTCCTGCTAGCTTATGGTGGAGAGTAGTGCTCAGAGGCTCATCCATCTAGCAAGTCAATGGGAGAAACACCGGGTCCCACTTCTTGCTGAGTACCGCCACCTCAGAAAACTCCAGGATTGTAGGGAGGTAAGTGGCACAGTCCTGGGCTGAGTGTAGATACACTGCCCTGATAGAGGGCTGCTTCTGAGCTCTGCTCACTGCCTTCTACCTATGGGTTCCTGGTAGCTGGAATCATCTCGACGGCTAGCAGAAATCCAGGAGCTGCACCAGAGTGTTCGAGCAGCTGCAGAAGAGGCTCGCCGGAAGGAGGAGGTCTATAAGCAGCTGGTAAGGCCCACTTTAGGGCCCTGGGTTGTAGGGGTGGTTGTGGTGTAGGGCTTGGGCTCATGCCTGCCATGTTCCCGCCTAGGTGTCAGAGCTGGAGACTCTGCCAAAAGATGTGTCCCGGCTGGCTTATACCCAGCGCATCCTGGAGATTGTGGGCAACATCCGGAAGCAGAAGGAGGAGATCACTAAAGTATGTCACTGTGGCTCTGATGGATGGCTCATGTGGGCAGATAGGCATAGGGTAGTCAGTCACACAGGGACTTTATGCTCACTACTAGGCAGAGCTGTTCAGGCACACTCCAGCATATAATAGTCACCCCCAACACAGTGACACAGGCCCTGACTGGATGTAAGTATAGGCATATGAGTGTTATCCCTGGTCAGCCACCTTGCCCAAGATGTGGACTGATCGTTACTCTGGTTTCTGCTAGATCTTGTCAGACACAAAGGAACTTCAGAAGGAAATCAACTCTCTCTCTGGGAAGCTGGACCGGACATTTGCAGTGACTGATGAGCTTGTGTTCAAGGTATGAAGCAGGCTGGCCTCGGGGAGGGTGGAGATAGGACTGGGTTGTTGCCTGCCCCCCTGTGAGTCCTTTAGGTACACTGTTGCTTGGGCCTAGCTTTGCTCTGTGGAGGGTGAAGGCAAAATAGTAGTAAAGGGTGTTCTTGTAGGGGCATAGAGTAGTGGAAAAGGGGGAATGGCTTGCCGATATCTTTGAGATCTGCTTTTTCTTATCAGGATGCTAAGAAGGATGATGCTGTTCGGAAAGCCTACAAATACCTAGCTGCCCTGCATGAGGTGAGGGGAGCCATGCACCTGGTGGGCTGGCTGTAGAGGGCCAGCATAGGTGCAAGCCTTGTATTCTTGCTATCTCCAGAATTGCAGCCAGCTCATCCAGACCATTGAGGACACAGGCACTATCATGAGGGAAGTTCGAGATCTTGAGGAGCAGGTGAGACCTGGGAATCGGAAGGGGAACGGAGACGGGCCAGGGGATAGTTCCTTGTTTTGCGTTGAGAGTCTTCGAAACTATAGACAACCAACAGCTAGAAGCTCAGCCTTCGTGCCTGCTGTGCCTGGGACCTGAAGCTAGCCAGTTGCCTACTCTGAGCCCTAGCTTTTAGCTTGAGGCTCCTTATGTCTCCCAGAACCCATGGCAAAAGCTGTTGCTTTAGGTGGAGGGAAGGACATACGCAGAAGCCCAGAGATGGAAAGGAACAGGCTGCTGTTACAGGGATGGGAGGAGCAGGGAGGAGCACAGCAGTGGGGCAGCCTGCAGGGGCTGAAGAAGTATGCATCCTGTTTTCTTAGATTGAGACAGAGATGGGCAAGAAGACTTTGAGCAACCTGGAGAAGATCTGTGAGGACTACCGAGCCCTTCGCCAGGAGAATGCTGGCCTCTTGGGCCGGGTCCGAGAGGCCTAGAGCCCTGATGGATGTCTCCTAACCACAGGCAGGAATTTGGGGGTGCTGGAGACAGTGCTGAAGCACTTGCTCTAGCACTCTCTTTCATTTGGTATCCATTTTCTCCTGCTGGGACCTTAAACCCAGCTGTCTGCTTATCTGTTCCCATATCTGATCAGGGCGATTGTCTAGCTCAACCACAGTTTATTGGATGGGCACTGGGGGCTAGGGGCCTTGGATCCCAAATAAAAGAGAAGTTCTTCTGTGGGCCACGCTTAGGCATGGATTGGGGCTTGGGGCTAGGGGACTGGGATCAGTGGCAAGTGAGACATGGGGTACATTTTGGAGAGTCGGTGTGTATTCATGGAACTTGGGAGATACGGTGGAGGGGACTGCATGTGTGTACATGTACACGTGTGAGTTCTGACAAGCTGTGTCTGACTTGATATTTTTGGGCATTGCTTGAGGCTGTGTATGATCAGTTATGCCTGTGTGGTTTTCTGGGATGTAATTCTGAAGGTTCCAGTGCCTTTGCTGTGTAAGGGTCTGCATATACACCTGATAGTGCCCATGGTTCCAGATGTTGTGGGTGAGTGCTTTGGGGTATGAGTCAGTAGGATTGCAATCATGTGCGACTGCATGACTATAACTTTGAGAGCCCACGAATGTACCAAGGCAAGCTCTTCGTGTTTTAGGGTTTGGGTTGAGTAAGTATTATTATGGTGTCTTGTCACCTTTCTGCTTGGCAGTGGCCAAGGCAGATATGTGTAGCTGGTTGTGAGGGCTGTTTGGCTGGAAAGCTCATCTTGGGGATAGGTTGGGGCTAGGGGCTAGGCTGGGATTGGCGCCCCTCTCAGCCTTAAGGCAGGTGATAAAATCCAGGAGGGCAGCTAGATAGGGAGCAGAGAGGCCCTGATAGGCAAGACGGCAGAAACATCATTGCCCGGTCTCCATAGGTATGTCTAGGACTTGCCTCCTTGCCCCCACAGCCTCAGTCTCATGGTTTTAGCCCCCGTCCACCTTTTCTTTTGAGGTCAAGGGCAGGGGTTGGAGCACTTGCTGGGGCGTTGGCTCCTCTTCTTGCGGAACTCAAATTCATCTACGGTCCACACTGCTCCCTTCTCACTTTCCACTCGTACAAAGCACTTGTGCAGGCTCAGGTTGTGGCGGATGGCATTCTGTGGGAGGACCGGAACCCCAGACAGGGATGGGGTGGACAGTCATCCAGTGAGCTGATCAGACCTGAGTCTGAGACTGACCTGCTCCTTCCCCACATATCTAGCCCCAGGCTAACCACCCTTGGAGCCATCCCAGACACCAGTGTGTACAGAGGTCCTCACCTTCCAGGTGGCAGGGTGGTTTCTGAAGTAGGCGAACATGCGAGTGAACCAATGGTAGATTTCATTGAGTGTCCTCTGCCTCTCTGGAGCTTCCAGGATGGCCTGGAAGTTGGAGTCAGGTGGAATAAGGGGCAAGTTCCTCAGGGTTGTGGCTGAGGGGGCAGCCTACTCTAGGTCCTCTGAGCTATGATAGCTTTGTAATTGTGGGTCAAGGGGAAGGAGAGAGACTAGGGTGAGGGCATGGGGTCAAGGATGATGTTAGAGGTGGGGTGGACAAAGGAAAGGGTAGTTTTTAGTGTTACAGTTTGCTTTGCATTGACCTGGCTTGTGGTTGAGGACTAGATATAAGGTGAAGCTATCAAGAAGGATCACATCTTGGGGCTCCTCAGAGCTGAGGTTTGTTAATGGGTGAATTCCACTCTTGGAGCAGTGTAGGAAGCAAGCAGCCCCTCCCAGCCTCCCCTGCCACCGCCCCCCACCCCCAGCTGCTGGGCCTAGGCTGCCCTGCTTACCCATCGGATAAGGGTGGCATAGGTGAAAGGGGGTCGCATGTTATGGTACTTGAAGTAGTCCATGTTGTGGAGGAACTCTGCAGAAGGTTGGCATAGATCAGACCACAAGGCCTCCTCACTCCCTTCCCTACCTTTGTCTGCACCATGAATCTAAGGCCTGAAATCCTACCATTAGCACCAAGGGTGGAGGGGGGCGTCTATGCTCACACACAGGTACTGTTTATTGAGTACCTGCCATAAGCTGTCTCTTCTTTGCAGCACTCCTGCAGAAATAGCTCTCCTCACTTTAAAAAGGAGTCAAGTAATTTGCACATCAAAGGCATGTAAGCAGCTCAAGTGGCTTGGCCAGCCTGACACCAAAGAGCTGTGGTCCCTGGTAAATAAATCCACAACCCAGGCCTGACAGATGGGAGAGGATCCGGGAGCTTGGATGAGTCCACCCGATTTCCTTAAGGTGGGGCGGAAGAGAGGGTTCTTTGGAATCACTTAGCCAGGCTCCTCCCTCATGATGACCAAATGAAGTAGCAGATGTCAAGGTGAGACCTGGCTCCAATCCCCAAATACACGGGGCCAGACCTATGCATTTGTAACTGTTGGGGGCTTCTAGGCCTAATAAACTCAGGTGCAGTTTCCTCGAAGCTATTAGTGATGGTGAGGGGAATGGGGGAGCTCCTGTGTATCCCCTGGCACTGGTTGGTATTGGGAGCTTAGGGTCATCAGGTATGGGGTGTTGACTACACTGACCTGGAAAGGTGCTGTTTCCATGGCTTCCCCAGAGGTGCCTCCGCACTGCAAACAGGCTGTCTGAAGCCTCCCTGGGAGCAGACCAGGCCGGGAGAACGCTGCCCTGGGTGCTGGTGGCTACAATGCAGCAAGAGCTCTTGTCCATTGAGGCCTGACGGGTTGGGAAGGGCGTGGTGATTGACATGCTTAAGCTTAGCATTTCATTTTAGCCTTTCAAACATTAGTTTGTATTTTGTTATTAATTAAATTTGTTTTTAGGTAATTTTGTCCATGTATGTAATACACAGATTACTTTTAACCTATCTCCTCCCCCATTGCTTACCTTCTCTCTCTCTTTCTTTTTCTTTTTCTCTCCTTCCCCCTCATTCATGTCTATTTATTTTGGTTTAAAAATTATTATTATTATTATTATTATTATTATTATTACTACTACTATTATTATTGACAGGGTCCTACTGTATAGCCCTGACTGGCCTGCAACTCTCAGAGACTTATCTGCCTCTGCCTCCTGAGCATTCCTCTATGCTTGCCTATTCATTTTCTTTTT
>NC_045030.1:1961394-1985514 GCF_008632895.1 Mastomys coucha | reverse complement strand
TTTTTTTTTTTGTCTGAGAGAGTCTCACTATATATCTTTAGCTGGTCTTGCACCTTCTATCCTAGCTCTACCTCTGGAATGCTAGGATTATAAGTGTGTGCCACCACATCTGGCTTCCACTTTTTATTTTATATATGTGTATATATATATATATATATATATATATATATATATATGCACACACATACACACATATATAGACAGGGTTTCTCTGTGTAGTCTTGGCTATCCTGGAGCTCAGTGTATAGACCACGCTGGGCTCAAATTCATAGAGATCCACCTACCTCTGCCTCCCAAGTTCTGGGATTAAAGGCGTGCATCACCACACCAAGCTTTCTATTTTACTTTAAAAAATGATTGCTTGGTTGGTTGGTTATTTATTTAGGCGGGCTCTCACTCTGTAATACAGGCTAATCTAAAATTTACTATGTAGCACAGAATGGGCTCAACCTCCCAAGGGCTGAGATTACTGCCAAATCAGCTTGGATTTTATTTCAGGTGTATGGAAGTTTTGCCT
This sequence comes from Mastomys coucha, assembly GCF_008632895.1. Lineage (NCBI taxonomy): Eukaryota > Metazoa > Chordata > Mammalia > Rodentia > Muridae > Mastomys > Mastomys coucha. Next base: position 1,984,997 of record NC_045030.1, on the reverse strand, counting down.
GCATGCATGTCAGGGCATCACGTGTGTGCCTGGTACCTGTGGAAGGCAGAAAAGTGCATTGGACCCATTGGAACTGGAGTTAGAGATAGTCTTGAGCTACTCTATGGGTGCCAAACTCTAGCCCCCTAAAAGAGCAGCAAGCTCTCTTAATCCCTGAGCTATCTCTCCAGTTCCCCAACCCCACTTTATTTTAAAATTTGCATTTCCTTATTTGGTTATATTAATATCTGATTTGTATGTGTGTGATGTGTATACACATGCTGGGTACTGGGATTAAGGGCCTGTGCTATCATGCACAGCATTTTGGGTAATTCTGTCTCCACCTAGGTGGGATTACACTGGGATTATAGATTTGCAGTACTGCATCTGGTGCGGGTGCTGGCATCTAAACTCAGGTCCTTTTTTTTGTCAGGGGTGTTCAAGACAGGGTTTCTCTGTGTAGCTCTGGCTGTCCTGCGACTAGCTTTATACACCAGGCTGGCTTCCAGCTCCCAGAGATCCCGGATGCCTCTGCCTCCCGAGTGCCGGGATTAAAGGTGTGCGCCACCACCACCCAGCAAAACTCAAGCCCTTAGACTTGTATGGTGATCACTCTTCCCACTGAGGTTTCTCCCCAACTCTGTTTCTTTGTATTTTAGAAGAGTCAGGGTCTCTCTGTGTTGGCCAGGCTGGTTTTGAAATCGAGGGTTCAAGTAATTCTCCTTCAGCCACTCCAGTAGCCAGGAGTATGGGTGCATACCACTGTGTCCAGTAAGGTCAGTGCTTTTGAGAAGGGCACCACCCTGTAGTCAAGTGCAGGCTCTGGTGGAACTCTATAAAGCAGCATCTTACTTAGAGTATAGGCATGAGCATGCTATAAAGCCATAGATGCTGGGGCTGGGGGTGAGCAAGGGCTGAATTAGGATCCCCTAGCATCCAATTGTGAGTTTAGGAACATCAACTAAATCTACCTGACCTTGGTTGTCCTCATTTGTGCATTAGGATGATAGTGGTAGCTACCTTAGTTATAGTATAAGACTCGAATAAGTTCATATCAGCCTGAGGCTGGGTATGTGGTATGTGTGGTCACACAGGACCGCTTTGTTTGATGTTCTGAGCTTATCTTGAAATTTGAACATAAGGCCCTCCATTTTTCTTTTGGCAATGGTCCCTGTGAGTTCTGCTGCTAGTGCATTGGGGTCACTGCCTTCTGTATGTGCCTATTTACTGTTGCCCAGAAAAGGCAGAATCATGATGTTTTGGAGCGCATCAGGTCAGAGGGTTTGTAAGTAGAGTAGGCGTGTCTTCGGATGTGGCATATTAATGAAGTGAGAATGGTCTGTACAGGGTAGGGCTTGCATGTGAGAAGAGGACACTTGGTCCTTAAGGGCTCCTGTCCTGCCCCTCAGCAATTGAAGTCTGCTGCCTCTGGACTTGGGGTACTCACCACAGATGGAGCCTTTGCCAGTGCCATCTTCCCAGCCAGGTGGGCCTGCATAGCTCCCAGCTTCTCCTTTTCTAGCTCCAGCTGTGGGGATAGTCGTTCTTAGCCACACTTTGGACTGTGCTAAGGCCTTGCCCCAGATGGTCCTCCCTCACTTCCTTCTTTCCCTCAGCCACACCGCACGGGCATTACCTGCTGCTCCAGAGACTGCACCACTTCTCTCTGGAGGAGGCACTGGGCCTTGCCCTTCTCATCCAGGAGGTGATCTGCTTGGCAGTGCCTGAGCAAGGAGAAGGAAGATTCCATGTAGCTGACCATGGTGGGTCAGGCCTCCTGGCTTGGTGTGCCAGTTAGGGGCTGCCTAGACCTTTTGGGAGATTTCGCTATGCTCAGTGATGCCCCCCACCCCTGCCTTAAACACTTGCTCTTCAGCAGCTACTGCCTCCCAGGCCTAAGCTTATTTACCCCTTGAGCCTGGCCAAAGTGCTGGGGATGACATTAGAAAGGAGGTATGCAGGGAAATGGCATTTCAGGTGGCAGGCACAGCCTATGCAATGCCTGGCCACGTAGGACATGCATCCTTGACAAGAGTTAGGGATGATTAGCAGATACAGAAGGGGAGGGACGGCAGATAGAAAGCAGAAGGGCAAGAGCTCTAGTCATCTAGAAGAACAGAAATGTGAGGATCACTAATGTGTTTCGTGTGAGGGGGAAGCAGGACAAAGCAGTTAGGCGTGTGGGTTCTGGAGCCTGGCTGCCTGTGTTAATGTTCAAGATCCATCACTTAGGACCTTCAAGATTCATCACTTAGGACCTGTGTGAGCTTGATTGACCCTTAATTCTCTGTGGCCTTAGATCCTTCTGCATGTAAAATGAAGGTAACTATCAGCACATACCTTTATTATTATGACTCTTCGTACATGTGAGGTAACCTGGGCCTAGGGACCAGTAGCTTACCCAAGATCACAGAGCCAGGGAGGGATGGAGTCTCAACCTTTACAATTCTTATCATCCACTGAGAGGATGGTGAGTTGAGACATGCAGCCCAGATCTTTGCTCAGACAGCAGAACTCTGTGGGTAGGGTCCGGCTACTCACTTGAGAAACTCTTCTGGCTCCTCGAAGACCTTCTCACAACCAGGCCACTTGCAGACTCCATTTGCTAGCAGTGGGTAGGATCCTTGTGGTGCAGCCAAAAGGTTGCTGGGGGGTGGGAGAATATGTGCAGAGGAATAGGTATGGGGTGGGGGTGGGGTGGCGGTGTTTCTTGCCAGCCCTGCCAACTCACCTGTCTTTCCTGGGTGTACCCGAGCGAGGGAAGGTGCAGAGTAGAGCTGGCTCCCTGGACACCCATTCCAGACTGGCCACATTGATTCCTGTGGGTAGAGACAGGGCACTTCTGGAGCTGCAGGCCAGACTCTACAACTTGTCCCAGCAGGCCCCTCCTCTTCCTGAGCCTCGAAGACTCTATCTCATAGGACTCTGCTGTTCCCACAGTCAAGGGCTTCTGACATAGCAGTCTAAAGATGGCCATTGGTAAGTGATGGCATTTTCACTAATAATAGCGATTTGTGATTTTTTTTACATTCTCTGTCTTCAAGGTTCTAAGCCTGACATTTTTTGGAAGTTGGAGTTTCCATGACTCTTAAGACCCTTCTATACACCTCCATAGGGCTATAATTCAGAAAAGTTTACATTGCGTATGTTCAAAGATTAGAGAACTCAGAGATATTGTGAAGGTGTTACCAGGTGGCAGGCCAGGCCGGGCCTTGAGGGAGAAGACCCCAGTGGTAGCAGAAGGCGGTGGGAGGCTGATCATGGCTGGGTTGTCCAGTGGACGCACTTGTAGCACAGGGGTCTGGGCATGGGCATCCACAGTGGAGAGCTGAGGAAGACGTATTGACTGTGGCTCAGCCGGGCTTGGGGCTCTGCTCCATAGCTGTCCTGTTTGTTCCCTCCTCCCAGCCTGTTCAGATTCTATACCTGATGCATGAAGTGTGGTCTGTCCTGGAGAAGTGCCTGCAGATGGGGTGAGGGACCTAGTCGGGTCCCAGACGGTGCCACCATGACTAGCGGCACTGTAGGCAGCTGGAGGGAGAAGGGAGATGCTATGAGATGCCATGAGCCTCATTTTCATAGTTCTGCATCTCACTCATCAGCGCTTCACTAAAGTACCACATGGTAGGAGCTATGGACATATCCAGTTCACATGTGGGATCTGAGGCTCCTGAAGACTGCATTCATCAAGGTCAAACAGTTACAAGGGGTAGAGCTGGCCCCAACACTGTTACTTTACCTTCTTGGGCCCCAGCCATCTCCTCTTGTCACAGTGGGATGAGGATTACATGGCTGTGCCCATGGGATCATAATAAGGTCTCCTATCAGGACAAAGATTAGGAGGGGTGGGGAAAGCCTTGATGAAGCCTGGAGAGTGGGGATTTTCTTGGCCCTGCAATATCTGCATAATTCAGACTTGCCTGGGACCCATAAACCACTTCCTGTGCCCCAGCCAGCCCCCCCTCCTGCCACATGCCACAGTAAAGGTCGACACCTATAGGCCCAAGTACCCCACCCTGCTTGCCTCATTCTGGGCCCCGGCCCGGGCCTCACCTGCAGCTGTGATGGAGGCAGGGGGTTCAAGGAGGAAGAGGTGTGGGCCCCACTTCGCAGGTCCCGGCCTTGGAAGGGTCCCCCAGGACCCCTGGTCCCTAGGAGTTCTGAGCCCTTGGGTACAGTCTTCCAGCTTGGCAAGACTCCTGGAGATGGGCCAAGGGCCAAGGAAGGAGCCATAGGCTTGGCTGGCCTGGGGTTGGGCATTGGGTTCTTGTCAGAGGCAGGCTGCAGGGACAACAGTGGAGTGGAGACACATGCATTCCAGGGGTGGTGCAAGAAGCATTACAGATAGCCTCTGGTCAGAGTAGGTGTTGGCTGGGACCTGTCTCCAAGGGCCCCATAACTATACCTCTGGTCTGTCTTATACGTATACTCTACCCTCATAGCAGGAATACAGATTGATGGATATATCCCATATATGCACATGCCCAGCACCTCACTCGCTTCTATATACCACATAGCCCTGTCGTGAATGTGGGAGAATGGGGAGTTGGTTTGTGGGGCCTTAGCCCTCCAGTACCCCGTGCACTTTGCACAGGCCACATAGTCTTTGCTGATTCTGCTGGGGCTTGTCTTGGACTTTCTTCTCATCATTTTATTCCAGTGACTTGGGCATGGCCTCAAGATTCAGCTGGATGCCATGAGCAGGAAGGCTCCAGGGAACTGTACTAGTAGGAAGTCTACTGCGATAGTGAGGCGAGTGGTGTTGCTGCTACCAACCTGGATAATGGCAGAGGAGCTACTGAGACGTGGCTGCCTTCCAATTCTCGTTTGAAGGCAGAGTCAGGAGAAGTTGCTGGGAGCTTGGATAGAGGAGATGAGAGAAAGGGTCAAGATGACGTCTAGGTTTTTGGCAGCTATGACAGTGGGAATTACCAGAGATGGAGGAACAGAGTTTGCAGTGATAGTTGGATGTGGCTAGATGCAAAGGTAAGCAGTAGATGCAGGGCAGATTTGCAGGTAGAAAGCTGAATTCAGCACTGCAGAGCTCAAGGCCACAGCATGGGCCTGTCTTCTCTGGGCTTTTGTCTGGCATGGAGTTGGCATGGCAGGTGCCAGAAAAAAAGAGGGATAGGGTTGCTTGACCCAGGGTCCCTGGGAGCTCCTCAAACTAGCCCCAACCTCTGCCCTTCAAGCTTATAAGTCCACTTCTTCCCTTAAATATACTGTAGTCTTCTGATTTCCTCCTCAAAGCCCTACACAGGGACCCAGGTCCCTGTGCTGAGCCACAGTACCTTACAGTCCCTTAAAAGTGTGGCTTTCGTTTTTCAGGGTCCTATACTTCCAGTCAGAGAAGGAACCAGATCTTGAACTGACTAGAGAATTCTACACCCTTATTTTAATTAAAAGGATAGCCAGGTTCAGAATTCTATAGTCTTCTCATAGCCTGGGACCTCCTTTTCATTTTAGATAGGGTCTCTTGTAGCCTGGGCTAGCCTGGAATTCACTATATACCCAGGCTGTCCCTGAATCCTTGCTTCTGCCGTCTGAGTACTGGGACTACAGGCCACAATTTCAGGCTGATATTGCTTCATCTTTCTGTAGGAAGTATATATATCCACATTTTCTGTGCTCTGTATATGTGTGCATGTGAATATGTCATTCTCCGTTCTACTGTACTACATGGGTTGGGCACATAGCTTCTGAAAACAGCCCGGGGGAAGAAGAATGGAAGGGTTTTGGAAGGCAATTGCATCTTCTTTGCTATCATGTCTGGGGCTCACCAGAGTTGAGAGATTAGTTGAGAGATTGAGGACCTACGTATTAAGACTAGTGTGTCATGAGCTAAAACATTAGCATGAAAAGAGGAGTCTGGGTCTGTGGAGGCTGAGACTGGCTTCCTAGAACCATGATGCAATGAGCTGAAAGACTGAAGGCAGGCAGCTATGAGGTGATGCTTCTCCAAGAAAGAACAGCAAAGGAAAGCATCAGAAATGAGAAGAAGGCCAGGACTTACAGGAGGAATCAACCCTGCTGACATTTTCATCTTGGTCTTATAGCCTCCAGAACTCTAACATGATCATTCTATGTTATGTAAGTCACCCAGTTTGTGATACTTCATTACAGTAGCCCAAGCAAATTTGTATCAAGTTTGGTGAGTAGAATTTTCCACTATATTGGCTTAACCCACATGGCTGGACCATGGTCACTTTTGAAGTGCTCTGTATATTTGGTCGGAACTTATAAGAACTCTCCTCCTTAAATACATCTGGAGCTGGTGTGACTGTGTGAAGCATCACAGAGTACATTCTCAGAAAGGGGACCTGAATTGGATATGGTCTGTCTAGTGGTACTAGGGACCTGGAGGGCTGGGCTGGCCAGCCAGCTTCCTGCACTGTCTGTTGGGGCGTTCCTGTTTGACTGTTTCTTAGAAGCTGTATGGAGGTTGTTTCTGGGACTTAGAATATGTTTTCCTATCGGGGTCTACATCTGGGCCCTGTTGTTACAACCCCAACTTGGCCAGATTTTTCTGCCATTGACGTCATGGCGGCCGGATGCATTGGGCTTCATCGGCAACAAGGAGGAAGAGAAGGGGGCAGATAACCCACCCCACAGGTTTCGTTCCGAGAAGTGGCTAGTCTATCCTGTAGCCGGATAGGCCCAGGTAGGGTGATGTGGGTGCTAGCGGATGTGGTAGGTGACGTCCATCTGGCTACCATGCAAACCCCAAGTTCTATAGATTATGTCTTTCTTGGATGTCAGAGGGGCCCAAGGTTGGATGCTTGGTGAGGCCTCATGGATACTGAGACCCCTTTGAGTCTTCAAATGCTATAGTAACAGAAACTCAGGACTGTAGGATATCATTTCTCAAGGCCAACGGATTTCAGAATCTCAAGAACACAGACTCTGTAGGGTGCATGGATCCACCTTCTCACTGTGTGGATCGATGTCACAGAGCCCAAAGAAATGGGAACCACCTAAAGCCAAGGAAGCTTAAAACTCCATAAGGCTTCTCGCTGAGTCTGGAATGTCGGCAAGTTCTCCTCAGTTTCCCTCCTGTCCTCAGTTAAGACAGAGGATTGGAAAACCCTCTACTGTCCTGATGTGGGGCCAGGCTTGGCCCTCCTCGGACAGAGGGGCCTTCCTGTCCATCTCTGAGCCCAGTTTGCCCTTCTAGACTGGGAAGAGTATGGGATGGAGGAAGGCCGGGGTCATTCTGTCCTCCTTTCTAATTTGGGAAAGTAACAGGAGCCATCTTGTAAAGTTAGTACATACAAAATGCTGAGCAAATGTCAGTGACTGATAAATCGCCACTTACATATGGCTCTAGACCCGCTCTCCTGGTCTAGAACAACTTTCCCCAAATCATAACATTCTTCCAGATACAGGGACAAGAGGAAGACCTTTGGCCTGGCCCTCATGGAAAGAGCACACCACCAGGCTTTTTTGGAAGGCTCCAGAATGGTGGTCCCAAGGAACCCAGTATGAACTCTGAGGGTTCATACTTAAACTGATATTTCTCCATCGTTACTAGTATTCTTTGGTCAGCTAGGACTTCTGACTCATGGGGCCCAGAACTTCACACAGGCCAGAGCTTGTGAGATTTGGCCCCATGCCATGATTATGGACCGTCCTGTGCAAATCTGGATCCAACTCATGAGAATGTAGAAGAGGGAATGGCACCTCAGGTCTCCTGTTAACTGCCTCCTGGGTACTGAGAGGTAAACTGAGGCCTACAGTGGGGAATTATTAAGAGTCAAGGTCCCTCTGAGACTTCTGAGATCTGCTCTTGGATTTAACTCTTGACACATCTCTGGGAGGCCTGGGAGGGGCTGCCCATTTCTGAGCCCAGTTTGCCCTTCTAGACTGGGGAGGGAAAAGTATGAGATGGAGGAATGTCAGAGTCTTTTCTGTCCTGTGGCTGGGGTAAATCTTACGGATATATATAGCCGTATGTATGTATGTATGTATGTATGTATGTATGTATGTATAATATATATATCATATGTGTGTGAATACAGATATAGAAGAGATACAGATAGAGATGTAGAGAGAAACATGAGATGGAATAGAATACAGAGAGAGAGACAATGAGAACAGTTTAGAGGAAGAGTGACAGAGAAAGAATGAACAAAAGCATGAACATGACAGAGAAAGACAGACATACACAGAGACATACATACATACACACACACATACATACATACACACACACATACATACACACACACACACACACACACACAGAGAGAGAGGGAGAGAGGACTGAAAATAATCACTGGCCTCTGGCTGGAGGATTGATGCCACTAGGTGCCAGAGACACCCATGGCTGGCATTGAATTGTTTTGCAAAGCAACATCAGAAAAATAGTGTGGGCTTTGTACAAGAATAAGCACTAAGGAGCATATCAGAGTAGAAAACCGTGGCATAGACTTATGCACAGAGGCAATGGAATTTGTGATGAACGCAACATTTCAACATGAGGAACAGTGCAGGACAGATTACCAAACAATTCTGAGACAATTAGGGGAAAATAAAGTGACTGGGTAGATAGCCCACTTTCCCACCAATACCTCTCTGCCCACTTGAAATGTCACTGTCATCAGATGCTCTAGAATAATTTCCAGATCCACTAAAGAGATACATTTTAATGTCTATCTATCATTGTTGTTTGGCCTTATGCTAAGCACCTACCATGATTAATAGATATAATCCTCAGAAAGATCTTCTGAGGTAGGCACTGTTAGAATCATCACAGTACATACGAAGAAATGGAGGTACAGAGAAGTTAAGTGCCTGGGTAAAATTCACACAGATGACTTGAGGTGAGGCTAGGTTGTTCCAGACAGTCTGGCTCCCATACCCACACTTTTGACCTCTACAGTAAATGGAAAAAATGAAGCCATAGAGGAGACTGGAAGCCAACATGGGGTGAACATTTATCTCATTTTCAGGTGCAAAAGACTTAAAACACAAAACCATACACAGAAGCCACATGAGAAAAGAGTAATCTGAATACATAAAAGACACGTGCATTAATTACAAAGCATAATAAATAGGAAAAAAGCAAGTGATCGCCAGGTATGGTGGCAAATGTCTTTTATCCCAGCTCTCGGGAGGCAGAGAAAGATGGATGGATCTTTGTGAGTTTGAGGTCAGCCTGGTCTACACAGTGAGTTTTAGGCCAGCCAGGGCTATAGAGTGAGACCTTGTCTTTTCAAAAGAAAAAAACACCCCCCCCCAAAAAAAGCACACAAATACAGCTGGAGAGATGGCTTCGTGGGTAAGAGCACTGCTGTTCTTCTAGAGGAGGTAGCTTCTCATTTTCAAGTGGCAAAAGACTTTTAAAACACATAGAAAGAAGCCACACAAGCACCAGCACCCACGTAACCATCTGTAATTCCAGTCTCATGGGATCCCACACCATCTTCTAGCCTCTGTAGGCACCAGGCACACATATGGTGCACATGCAGGAAAAACATGCATGCCCATAAACTAAGTAAATGAATACAGTTAAAATACACATACACACAAATGATGAATTTCAGGGAAATGTGTGCCATATACATATAGCCAATAGAAAGTTATTATCCTTCCCAAATTAAGAGCTATCGACAATTTTGAATAAGCATGAGCACTCTATTTGGACAAAGAATGCGATCATAGAACTCTAGCTCACAGAGTACAAATGGCCAGTAGTCATTAAAATATAAAATTTAACAGTATCATTTTTCTTATGATGGGGAAGGATTAAAAATGGTAACACACACCTAAAATTAGCTTGAATAGAAACAACAGAAAATAAGATAATGTTTTGGAAAAGCATTTTGTAGAGAGGGCACACCATTAAGATGCACACCCCTTCTTTCCCAGCTACTCCATTTTCAGAGTCCATGGAGTCAGGTGTAGATTTTTGGAATCAGAAGAAACCCAAATATCCCACCAACAGCACTTAATTCAGGCAATCAAAAAAAGTCAAGGTGATGTGAGGACAGTCACGGCAGACATAAAAGATCACGTGTTCATTATTTTATTATGCTACAAAAATGGTACTGCTTGAACAAAGCAGAAACAAACCCACTATATAGCACAATTCTAATTTGTTTAAAAATACAAACAGCAAACAATGAGAACTTAACATATAGTGCCACAGGACTAAGCCTTCGGAGACCAGCTCACCCTAGTCCTGAACTGCCTGCTCTCCTTGGACATGGATTCTGGTCAGTCATAGAGTCCTTTACTAAACTGTGGTTGACTGAAGGTGTTCTTGTATGTGACACAAGCAGAAGTTCAGTTAAATGCTAAGACTGACCTGACAGCTCACAAACCTCCTAAAACACACAGAACTGATACCCATTCTTGGAAAACAGGGCTCTTGAGCCATTATTATTAAGTGGCAGTGGTGTACAGATATCTCTGTTGGATACCAGGTGCAAAAGCAGCTGTAGGAAGGTGAGCCAAGAGTCACAGAGGTGGAGGAAAAATGGAATGTGGCTGGTCCAGGCTGGAAGAGATAGACAGGAATATAGTCAGAGCCTGGGAAAGAGACAGAGGCTGGGCACAGAAGGGAGAAAGACAGAGACAGGCAAAGAAGCAGAGTGAGACAGGAGAAGAAATGGAAGACAGCAGGAGGAAGAGAAACAAGAGATGCAGATCTAGTTTCTAGTTATAGCTGGACAACATTTTGAATTGTCTAAAGTTCTGGCATTCCTGGAGACCAGCACTTGGTAGGCATATGTTTAAAAAATCCTATCTGTGTATCAAACAATCACTGTACTTCTTTTTTTTGCCCCTGTCTAAGGACCAACTGCTCCACCTATCTGGCATTTAGAATGAATTGTATTAGTTTTAAAAGTCCTTACCTGGAGTGGCTGGGTGTTTCCCGCTGTACCGGAGGGCTCCTGACACCCACTCCCAATACTTCCCTGTCACTTTCTCCAGCAGAGCTGTGTCTGATTGGGGAGAGCAGGGACACTCACCTTGGTGAAGTGGACTGATAGAGAGGGATCAGCCTGGCTTGTGGGAAACTGCCACATTATCAAAAACAACTTTGCTTTTATACCGAGAAGAAAAACCACGGTGTGGAAGCCGCAGACCTCTCTCTTCTAATAATCCAATTTTTTTTGATGAGTGTGTGTGCTGATAATCGCAGGGTGGGGGGGTTCTTGTAGTTTTTTTTTTTCTTCGCTCTCTCGCTTTGTTATTCTTTTCTTATGAGACTTAAACGGAAATTTTGAAATTTTGGGTTTTTTCTCTGCCCTTTACAAGTCATCTGAAAATATGATTTCTTCCCCTCACCACAGAGGTAAAAGGTATCAATGAGATAACAGGGCTCATGAGAAACCACAATTTCTTAAACAAAAGTGTGTAGAGTCAGAAAAAAAAACTGAGGGAAAATAAGTCAAATCACAAAGGCATCCCTAGGCAGGTAGAGATACCATTCGGTGTGAGATGTTTGAGGAACGCTGGGTTGAACAGAAGAAGGGATCTTAAGCCTGCCACATGAATGGGAAGCAGCAAAGGGTGGGATGGGATAGTGCTTGGTCTCCAGAGGCTTCCTTCTGCTCTAAACCTCAGTATTTCCTTAAGGATCATTAATATGATCACCACCATTCATGCTGCCAAGGCTTGAGAGAGCTGGACACTCCTGTAGCCTTTCTTCCCATAGAAGGCAAGAGGCATGGAAGGCAATTCATGGAGAAAAAAGTGGGCTGTGCTCCCCCCACAAATTCACAGAATCAAAGAGTCTCAGAATTGCTGGCTCCCAGAATCTGCTGAGAGTCTCTGAGTGAGGAGGAAAGTATCTCCACATCATGTTTATGCTTGAGCACCCTTGCCCAGCAGCCACCCACCTGGGAACAGCCCTCACGGCTGTTAATGCAGCCAGCATCACCAAGAAGGGCTAGGAGAAGAAAGGCTGGCCATGCAGCTCAGTGGCAGAGTGCTTGCTTAACATGCGCAAGGCTCTGGATTATTTTAAAAAACCACATACACAAAGCAGCCCCAGGTCCCTGTCCTGTCAGGAACAATATAACCATAGTCTGATGATTCTAAACTTTGTAACATTCTACTCTGAAAAGCCCCAGTTTCACTCAGTATCACACACCAGTAATCCCAGCACCCCAGAAACCGAAGCAGAAGAATCAAGAGCTTAAGGCTGCTTGGGGCTATTTAGCCAGATTCTGTGTAAAAGACCACAAACAACAAGAGGAAAGAAAAGCTCCAATGTGCAAAGGTTTAGGATTCTAAATAGCTGCCATAATTTTGGTAGCCAACATTTATCTAGAATTTTCTACATTCTAGACAGAGCCGAACACTTCTCACAAACAGTTGTGTTCAGTCCTCACCCTTCAAGCTCCATCTCATCATGATTGTATTGCTATTAGACCGATGGGCAAAATGGAGGTGCAGCTTCCTTAAGATCACAAAGTTGGAAAATAGGGGTCCTTAGCATTGGGCTCTGAAGTGACCAGTTTTCCTGAAGCCAACAGTATTCTAGGAGTTCTAGGACTTGGAGACTCTTCTGGAGCTTGATGTTTGTGAGGTTTTAAGGTTTATATTCAAGATTTGGCAGCTGCATTTCCTCGATTTGGCACAAACCTGGTCCCTGTAACCACTGTTTAATACAGACCAGCTTCCACAGATTTTTCCTGACAAGGCAAGGCTAAGGCTTCCAGCCTTTGGTGTCCTGGCATCCTGCAGAGCTAAGAGTTCCAGGTATCCAACTGTATGGCCACCACAACCTCTTTGCAAGACTGGCTTCAGTCCTGAGGAAGAGAAAGTAGAAATAAGTTTTTATTCACATGATGTTAACCTAGCAAACAATTCCCACACTCCTTTGCTCTTTCCGTCATTTGCTACTTATTTTCCTTTTCCACTATCTTCTGAGCCCCCCCCCCCAAAAAAGAGAGTGACTTTCTTCATCTTAACTCACCTTTTTGGAAAAGACAAGACTGGAACTGATGGCCTGGCTTTATAAAGACAAGAGAGGAAAACAAAGTGAAAAAGTGAATAGAAAAAAACAAGACCTAAAAATACCAGCCAACAACAACAACAATTAAAAAAAAAAAAAAACCCTCAACCCTTCCTACCATTAGCTCAAAGCAAAACTTTCACTGGTTGGGGCTTCTAAGTTGGTGGGACACATCTAAGACCAAACATGGCCTGTGTGGTGGCTGGAAGCTAGGGGAGGTCCTGAGTTGAGAGGGAGGGAGGGACGGAGGTTGGATGTGGTCTTCTTACTTTGGAGGTCTGCAGGGATCCTAGGAGCTTAACAGTTGTGGTTGTGTGTGGGAGGGGATAGGGGAGGGGTGAAGAACATACCTAACAGGGAGTAATGGGCAGCTGACTGTAGCTATGCCCCAAAGTTAATGATCCCTGCTCCCTGTACACTTGTGCCCAACTAGTCCCTGTATCTTCTATGTCTCTGAGACAGTTCTAGTACATCTGTCTCTTTTTGGAATAGGTACTCATTTTCTCAGGGTCGATGGTTCAGTCTGCATCCTTCTTTATATCCTCGTCACTCTTCCTGCCACTCTGTGAGAAAGCTTGGTCATAGAGGTGACAGGATAAGTAAATGAGGGGTAAGTGACACAGGTTTCCAGGAGGCTGCTTGAATGGGGCCGTGGGTTCAGGGGGGTTTAGGTTACTGAAGCATAAAGCCAGGGTCTTCGCAGCATGGTGGCTAGGAGTCCACTTGTCAGAGGTGGTATCTCCTCTCCTCCGTTACTATATAGGCTCACGTAGGTTTCTGGGGAAGCGAACTGGGAGGGCTAGGAGTTGAAGAACTGGGGTGGTGGTGGTGTTGCAGGATTTAACAGGTCAGGGGGAATCCCCAGGGAAAGGGATCTTTGACAAAGAGCAGGCGCAGGTGAGGAAGAGACCAATAGGGAGATCTGCAGAACTGGAAGGGAAGGGTCAATGTGAATGTCCTTAGGTGAGTGTGTTGGATTTGTACAGGGTCAACAAGGAGTCTGGTGTGGTTGGAGTGGCGTGAGTGGGGGAGAACGGGATGTAAGGTCAGAGAGGGCTAGTTGGCTTGTGCCTTTTATGACATGGTGAAGGTTTGGCTTTTTCTCTAAGTGTAGAGGAAGCCAGAGGAGTGTTGGGAACTGTTAGATGGCTAAATATGGAATAGGGGGTAGAAATATGGAATGGAGACCAACCAGGGGGAGGTGATTGCAGTAGTCTTGGGGACTGGTATTGGTGCTGGTCCTGTTGATGGAGTGGTAGTGAAAAGGTGGATTTGGGATTTTAACAAATGATGCTAGAGATGGGGCCCATGCACTTGCTAGGAAGTGGTTTTTACCGCTGAGCTGCACCTAACCCTTTTTATTTTTGAGACAAGGTCACACTTGTAGCCTAGGCTTGGAATTCAGTGATCCTCCTGCCTCAGCCTCCTGAGTGCTGGGATTATAGGCATACATTACCATATCCTGCTTAGAAAATGCTTTGGATAGATAACCTGCAGGATGTGCTGAAGAATGAAACTCCGAGGGAAGACCAGGACACAGTTGATAACCTAAAATGGGCAGATGGAGTCCTGAGATCACTGGCTGCCTTGAACTTTCAGAGAAAAAAGTTCTACCTTCATTATGTCATTATTCTTCTGTTGCTTGTAGCTGGACATATTCCTTTTTTGACCCTGGTCACAGACAGGAGGAGCAGACAGACTGTGGGAGCCTTCCTGTTAGGGATGTTAGGAGAGTTAAATAAAAAGGCTCCCTGAATCTGGCATATGACAGAGAGTAAGTCCTAATAAGTTCGTAAATGGGATGGGGGATGTGTGAATGAACATGCTGGCAAACTCTACTCTATTCCCATAGGAAGTACAATCTCAGAGGGAGGAGAATGAAAAGAATTCACTAGATGAGAAAATCAGATAGGACAGCACCCTGAGCAGAGGAGACGGGGAAAAGGGGTGGGGGAAGAAAGCCACTGTGGGGTGCAAAGTGTCAGAATGAGCAAGAAGGGCAGGACTCTGATCTGAACGGACATTAGCTGATAAGCTTGTGATCTCATACTGTCAGAGTCAATGTGTGCTAAGTGTGGGTTGGAAAAAGCTAATTCTTCAAAAAAAAGTTCTATTTCCTATTTTGTGATTGATTAATGCAATGGTGCCAAGTCCTGAAGAACATCAATGCTCAACTGGGGACTTTAAGGAACAGTCAAGAATGTTCTTGGCTAGTTGCACTGGTCACAAAAAGGCTGGGAGGTGTGTGGTGGTGGTGTTGGGCCGGCAGGACACACCCAGTAACTAATAGGAGAACTGTTTTGCTTTGGTCTCACAATACAGTGCAGTCTGGGCTTTTGGGGGCTCTGGGAATTCTTGGTTCCATGGGGAGTCATGGAAGATTAGGGAAAGGTAAAGCCATCCCCCAGAGGCCTGGTCTTATTGGCTGACTGAATTCTGATTCTCTACTCAATTACTCAATAGTTCAGGCTCAGCCTATGTACCTTCTTCCAATTTAACCTATTTGTTGGCTACTCATGCTTTCCTTCACAGCACCTATACTACCATCTTTGGGTGTGCTTTCCCATCTTGCCTCAAAGTTTCCTTCCGGCTAATCCCATACTGGCACTGTCCTTTGAAATATTACAGCCTTCACCTTGGCTCCCCATCTCTTTCTCTCTCCCACCTTCACTCCTCACATGCCCTAGTGCTCCCCCCACCCCCGCTACAGCCCCGCCTCCGTGTCTGCTCACACACAGCCTTCTAGCCTCCGTTCAGTGTCTGTATTGGCTAGATCCACCCTGTTACCGCCTCTTGAAGCCATAGTGTGCGCTCATAAGACTCCCCATTGGCTCATTGCAACCATTATCGTCATTCTGTCTCTACATCATTCGCGTGCAGTTCTCCATTGGCTGTTCTTTTTATCTTTCTTACGTCTCACCGCCTACACAACCTGCGGATCTCCCAGTTTTTGGACCTCTGGGTTCGCTCCCCGTTGCCCCCATCGCCTGTAGCCATTTCATCTTCCCTCTGCTCACCATGCGGCTCGTGCTCAGACTTTCCCACTGATTGTCATACTTCTGCTAGCTACCTCTCCGATCCCGCATTAACCTCACTCGGGCCTCTCCATTGATTCCCTTATCATCCCGCCTTCCATACCGCCCACGCGCGGGCGTCCTCATTGGTTGCTAGCTTCTCCTGCTTGTCAATCACCGCTACGTCACTCCCGCGTGGCTGTCCATTGGCTGTTGGCCGTACCTGTCTTTCTCTCGCCGCCTACGCTCCACTGGAGCCCCAACCCCCCCGTTCCGGCTTTCTCATTGGCTGCCCGCCTTTTCAGGCCCTGCCCCCGCCGGTGCCACCGCCGGTGCCGTCGGTGCCGCCGCCGCCGCCGCCGATATGGCGCGCACGGCCCCTGTGGAGCCACCGCTGCGGCATCCCGCGCCCCCGTCGCCGGTTGCGGGAGAGCCCCGCGCCTCGGTTGAGGCGGCGGTGGCCCCGCGGAGGGTGCTGTTCGCTGACGAGGCCCTGGGGCTGCCTCTGGCGCAGCTACGCCGCTACCGGCCGTGGGGCGGGCCCGGGGCGGGCAAGATGGCGGCAGCTACCGGGCAAGATGGCGGCGGTGGCGGGGCTGATGAGGACGACGATGGCGAGGATGGGGATGAAGGGGAGGAGGAAGAGGAGGCTTTTCCCGATCCCTCTCCTCTGTGCCCCGTTCCCGCTGGCGGGGGGTTTTACCTGGTGCCCACATTTTCGTTGCCGCCCGCGCCAGGCCGTCTGGAGCGGTTGGGGCGCGTGATGGTGGAGTTGGAGGCGCTGCTGCCGCCTCCTGGAGCGGTTCCCGGGGGTTCCGGGGTGTGGGTGCCTGGGGGGCGCCCGCCAGTGGTGCGCGGGTTGGTGCGCGTGCTGAACCGCTCCTTCGAGAAGGCGGTGCACGTGCGGGCCTCACACGACGGCTGGGCTACCTTCTGCGACCACCCAGCCCGCTATGTCCCACGCAGCCCGCCTGGGGCAGGAGTGGGAGGAACAGGGGCAGGAGATCCCCTCCTGGAACCGGGTCTAGGCCTGGGCCCTGGCCAGATGTCTGCCTCCTCACCCGACGACGGTGGCCGCACTGACCGCTTTGCCTTCCAGCTGCCCTTTGCTGAGGGCGCGGGCGATGGGGCGCGCCTTGACTTCGTGGTGCGCTATGAGACCCCCGAGGGCACTTTCTGGGCCAACAACCATGGCCGCAACTACACTGTCCTGCTCCGGATCGCACCCGCTCCCACACCCACTGATGCCGAAGGGCTGCCCCAGCAGCAGCAGCTGCAGCAGCTGGAGCCACAGCCTGAGTGCCAGGGTCCTGTGGAGGCTGAGGCCAGGCAGCTGAAGAGCTGCATGAAGCCGGTGAGGCGCAGGTAATGTCTGCCAGCGCCACCTCCACCAACACAGGGCTGGATGTAGAATGGAGGACAAGCCTCCCATCCCAGAAGTTCTCCCTCCCCCAGGCCTGCTCTCCAAGACAGGCAGGAGGGTGTATTCCGTCAAAGAGTAGTGGAGGCCAAACATGTGCTAGGCACTGTTTTAAATACTGGGGTATCATCCATTTATTGAGTTCCACTATAAGGCCCTGAACAAGACAGACACCTTCCCTGTCCCCAACCATCCCGAAAGGCTCCTCTGGGAAACAGAATGCAAAAGCAAACAAGCAGATAAGATAAATAGGGCTAAGGTTAGTGCTGAGAGGAAAATACTGTAAGGCTCTGGAGGGAGTGGCTGCTGCAGACGTGTTAAGGGTGAGCTCTTGTGAAGAGTCCCAGACGGTGATAACGAAGAGTTATGGACGAGCGAGTTGGTAGAATTTGGACCAGGTAGGATTCTTTCTGAGGAGGTGGCATTTTAACATGAGTTTGGAGTGGTACGGAGCAGTGATGTACATACATGGAAGGAAGATGTAGATAGTGGTAACAGCAGATTCAGAGGTCTTGAGGTGGTTACGGGTTTGGTATGAATGTCAGCCAGTGTGCTGGAGTGGAGAGAACATGCGCTGCGAAGGTGTGGACTAAGGGTCTCCCAGTGTGGGGAGTCGAATCTGATTCCTATCTGCCACAGCAGGAAGCCAGAGTTAGAGAAACTGGTTGAGGAAGTGGTGGTACTTGGCTTTTTAGTTTCAACCATTTCTGGCTTTGAAGTCTGTGCACACTTTTTTTTTTTAACTGCTCCTCTGATAGTCTGAGGCCTCCTATGGAGTTTAGGGAGTGAGGCTATATTCTCACATAAAAATATTAGCCTTGGCAGAGACGGAAACAGATGAGAAGCGGACTTGAAGCTCACATCGCATTTTTTTTTTTTTGCACACCTCTTATAAACTGACTGATAAAATGCTTTTCTAGGTCTTTACCAGGGCTATACATTTGTCAAGGGCAATAGCCAAGCCTGATGCCCGGGGTCTGTTAGATTCCCTATGAAATGCATACATACATTTTCCTGTTCCTATGAGAAATGGAAATGGGAGGTTACTCTTTTGGACCTTGGAAGCTGCATGATGGAGCAGGGTGCTGTGGGATCTGTTGGTTGTGGTAAGGGCTTAGGCTCTTCGTGGATGGACCTTGAAGCATTAAGAACTTGGATTCTGCCATTAGATTACCTGGGTTCAAACCCTAAGCCTGCCACTTTCTAGTGTGACCATATCCAATTCTTAACCGCATCGTGCCGTAAATAACTACCCTCATCTGTAAAACAGGTAATTGTGGCACATACCGCACAGGATGAGTAGAAGCGCTCAGCCTTGAGCCTAGTTCAAAGTAATGCCATAGTGGTGTTAATTAGCATTAATGCTTAGATGCTCAAGTACAGTCATGTATTCTTTTCCCAAACTCAGCTTTGTTGTGTGGTCTTGTCTCAGTTTTCTCATTTGTTAGAGAGGAATGGCTTTCCCACTGTGTGGTTGAATTGGATGCAGCACCCGTAGGCAAGGTAACTGAGGCGTAATTGTAGCTGTAAAAGGTCTGGTGGTCAGCATTTCCTGACCATCAAGAGAGGGAGGGACATTCTTCTCTCAAGGCAGCTGAATGTGCTGTTGATTGTAGGTGCTATATTGAGTCCTAGTTAATGGGAAATGGGGAGCTCAGAGAGGTGTTCCAGCTTGCTCAGACTCACTCAGTTAGTAAATAGCAAGGCCAGGGAGGCGATGTTAGGGACGCTAGTTTAAAAACAAATTCCGCATTTCACTGTGGAATCACTCTTAGCTCTTCCCCTTTTCCCCTTGTACCTGTTATGTGTGCTTCATGTTTTATTGAGATATATAGAAGTGGATGGTACTGACCCCGAGTGCATGGCTAAGAAGATTTACACACATATGTATGCACTTACGTGACCGCCACCCAGTTCCAGTGCCCCCAGAACCGCCTGCATTTCAATCATTTCTCATTCCATCGGCAGTTGTGGGAGCCCTTTCTGGAAGATAGGACAGTTGGGTACTGAAGTTTGGTCATTTTCAAGAATGTGAAAGGAAGGGAACAGACAAGTCAAACCCTTGCCGTGCCAAGGTGGGTGGAGAGGGTGTTTTTCTTTTAAAATACATGGGTGGTTTTAAGGAGAAATTGAAGTAGTTCATTTAGACAATTGTTTTGGTAGCTGGCCCCATGTTTGTGGTTCCCAACGTGACTTGAGATGTTATTTTAAGTGGGCAGATGGCTTTTTGATAGCTTCTTTATCTTTTGATCTCAGCTCTTGCAAAGGGGAGGCTGGTGTGCACTGCTAGATCAGCGATAAGGTTTTCTTTGTAGGTCGGTGGCTTTCCTAGCAAATACATTTCAACTTATTATTGTTTTAAGGCCTGTGTGCTGCTGCTGATTTGAAGTGCTGTTGAAGAACAGCTACCCCCTGTGATCTAGCCCTCTGGGGAAATGGTGGTGGACCTCAGGGGATACCCTTTCTTATCTGTGGGAGGCCTGCTGTAGAGGGCTTCAGAAATGTTGGCCGCAGGCCCACTGTGCAGCTGGCCCTTGTCAGCTGGGGTCAGAAGAGATGATTGGCAGCCATGAGGATACAGTCCTGAGGCTCAAATGGCTGCTTTCCCTGGGTTGCAGGACCAGGTTTTCAGAACCCAACAGGTTTAGAGAGAATCTATCAGCAGCATTTTTGGTAGGGCCTGTTATATGCTGAGCACAGTGCTAGAAACAAGCAGAGAAGGTACAGACTGGTTCTAAGATGCCCAGGGGCTTGTAGAGCCAGGTGGCAAGGCTTCTGTGAGGCTTTACCAAGTGACAGATGACTGAGCCCCTTCTCCTTGCTGGGCACTTTGCTGAGTATTTTTGTATAGTCTCATTTGTTCTCAACAGTGGTTTTTGTGAGCTAGATTACTTTAAAATCCCTCTTTTCTGGGTGAGCACAAAGGCTTTGAGTCCTTAGTGATTGGACTGATATAGGAAGGAGCCCTTCCGGTGTGTCTTGGCTTTACAGTCTGAGGAAGTATCCTATTCCTCTTAAAAATAAAGACGAACAAAAATCTGTCTGACCCTTAAACACCCTCACTGGTGCCTGCTTTGGCCTCTGCTAGCATCTAGTCCGGCTTTATATTGGTTTCTGCTCCCAAGATCTTGTTGCCACATCCCTTCTGTTACTCCTTCTGCTTTGGGGTTGTCGCTCATACTGTTTGTTTCACCAAGAATGTGTTTCCTGCACCCCTCAGATTCTCCTCAGAATCTCCTGGAGATTCCTCAGTTCTAAGAGGGTTTCTTCAGGGAAGTTTGTACAGCATAGCCTCTTGAAGTCCCCAGTTTTATTCATAGCACTGATCAGCAAATCAAGTTGGAAAATGCCACATAGGCTAGCATGTGAGCCTTAATCCCAAGTTAAGGGCCATCTTCCATCCTGCCCCTTTGTCCTGTGTGTCCTTTGATCCACCCTTGGCTCCTCTTTCATGGGATCCTTTCAAGTGTTCTTTACCTTTAGACTTTGCTTTTTGCTTTTTCAAACACAGTTGAGACCATAAGAATGAAATGCCTGCCCCTTAGAGCCCCCACGTCTGAACACCAATACCCCTCACATTGTAGGTGAGGAAGGGTCCCTTGTTCCCATTTCAGGCCAGTCCCTGTTCTTTGCTCCAGAGCTTCATTTTCTGCCATTTGCTTCAGAGTCTGCAACCATAAGCCCCCTTTGTCTTTCATCAGGCTTTTTTTCCAGTCCCTCTCACCTGGTCTCTCTCACCTGGCCTCTCTCACCTGGTCCTCTCTGTTGACCTAGCCTCAGGCCAGGGCCTCTGTCTTAATTGCTGAACCACCTTGCCCTTTGCTTCTGGTCAGTACTTGATGATCACCCTTGTCCCCCTCACCTGAAGAGTCAACAGCTTGCTTTATCTGCAGTTTTATTAGCCCCTGGCTTTGGCCACACTGAGGGTTTGTGGCTTTCTTCTTGAAAAGGCTAACTGCACCTACTCAGGTCCCTCTGGCTTTGGGACCATCCTCTATTTGCTTTCTTCAAAATCTCTGGCCCTTTCTCCTTGTTCTTTCAGCCTCAATTACTAAACTTGGTGCCTTTGCTTGACTGAGTCCTAAGTTTTCTCAAGCTTGTCTGTCTCCCACACAGTACTCCCAAACAACCTCTTGTTGCATAACCATGCATGCCCTGCACTTGTTTCCTAAGCATCCTTAAGCCCTTGCTGGTTTTAGTGTGTTCCAGGGCCTAGTGTTCTAGCATGTTCCTTCCTTTTCTAAAGGCACTGGCTTCCTTAGTAAGACCTTTATTAGGGGATTATTGGGGTGACTGCAATGCTAGATTGTAAGCTCCGTGAGGGGTAGGGACATGCTCTGCATTGGTGACCACTGTATTTTCACGGGCCTGCCTTAGTGCATGGCCTTAGTAGGTGCTCAATAAATATTTGTTGAAATAATGAGTTTGAGTATTTTTTCAAATGTCTCCACATCAAATTCTAAATTTCATTGTTGGGTTTGCTCACCAGTGTGTCTCCTGTCACTATCCCTGATGCACAGGTTTTAGGTATACCTGTAATGGAATGGGTAGCTAAGTTGGCGGCCTCATAGAAATGAGAACAATAGAGTTGAAACGGGGTTGGTTGGGTTGGGGATCATCTAAAGTGATCTGGAGAGAGGATTTCATGAGAAAGCGTCCCTTTGTTCTACAGAAAACTGGTAGGTCATCATGGTTAAGGTTGTGGGCTGGAGGCTGCACACCAAAGTGGCAGAGCAGGGATCTGAGCCTGTGTAGTTCTGCAGGTGCTCCATTTCAGAACTGTAGCACTAGGCTGCTGCATGGATCCTACAGCTGGGAATGGCTGGACAAATTGCTTCCTTTTTCAGAGCCCCAGTGTCATTCCGAAAGAATTAGTTTTAAGCACTTTATTTGTGCTTTGCATGTTTCCTCAGTTCATTCAGCAACTCACTGAAGTATTACTATCATTTCTTCCTTATAGATGAGGAGACTAGGGCACAAGAGGGGAGGTAATTTGTCCCGGGTCACACAGCTGGTATGTGGTAGAGCTGAGACTATTCAACATTGCATTTTCTGGCCATTTATTGAGATGCAAAATCAGTTTGCTAGCTTCCAACAAACATTGAAAAATGGTATAGGAAATAGCACAGCACATTTTGACATGCAGTAGAGGTAAGTATTAACTTTGAAGAGCAAGTGTTTAAGTTCTCAATGTGTGTGTGTCTGTATTTACTCATGTGAATGTACTGGCTTATGAGGTAAAATGGTTTTCTCACCCTGGGCTGTGGCCATAGGAGTGTCAGTGAGATGAAGCTTGAGGCATGGTAAGCTGCTCCACAGTGCGCAAGTCCTAGAGTTGAGGCTGACACTCAGAGGAGGCAGGACAGAGTCCTACATAACTTGATTTCACAGCCTGCTCACCCCCTTCAAAGCACATGACTTAAGGTGACCAGAGTTCCAAGTACCTTGAAGCAACTTTTGGAAGCCACCGCCCCCCCCCCCAAGCATCATCAGATTGTCTCCATGGGAGCTGGGCTGAGTGGTTCCCTTTGGGGCTCAGCATATAACCCAGTTTGGGCAAGCGCAGTTCTTTGAAACGGCGTGATGGGAGTGCTCATGGAGGACCCAGATGATGATAGTGGCGGGAGTATTACTGACTCTACTTTGCATTTCTCTTGGGGGCTTGTTAGCCCTCATTTGCTCATTCATTCTTTATCCCTGCTAACTCATCTTTCTGTTCTGTCTTGGCTGGCCTGGGCTGGGGCCGTTGCCACCACTTTCTGAAGTCTTATCCCTTGGTCTTCAGGTACTGTTTGAAGTCAAGTAGCTGTTGCGTTTCTTTATGGCAGGGAGAACTTTCATACCCAGCAGAGTGGTCCATTCTAGGTAAGATGGGCTGGACTCATTCACAAGTACTCAAAATAAGGCATGCCAACATATTCCCAGCATTGTGTTCTGGCCCACTGTGTGTTCACTGCCCCTGAGAGATGCTGCATGGCATTTGTGGGACAGGTGCCAAAAGAGCAGGTTTTGTTCTTGAAAACTAACTGTATGTACAGTTTTGTTCTTAATTTCCTTCCATTTTTCTAAGAACTGTTACTGATCGGTAAGTCTGTACACTTATACTCTCTTTCCTCATTTTGATTGCAGTCACAGCTGCTTCCAAAATTTTACTGTGAAAGACAGTTTAAATCTTTCTCTGT
Organism: Mastomys coucha; assembly: GCF_008632895.1. Classification (NCBI taxonomy): domain Eukaryota; kingdom Metazoa; phylum Chordata; class Mammalia; order Rodentia; family Muridae; genus Mastomys; species Mastomys coucha. Next base: position 1,961,432 of record NC_045030.1, on the reverse strand, counting down.
CTCTCTCTTTCTCTCTCTCTCTCTCTCTCTCTCTCTCT
>NC_045030.1:1951032-1960374 GCF_008632895.1 Mastomys coucha | reverse complement strand
GCCTTTCAAGTGTGGAGATTAAAGGTGTGTGCCACCACTGCCCAGCTTCAATACGACAGTTAAAAAACAAAACAAACATAGGAAGTTATTTGTGGTAGGTAAAAGTCATATGGAGCTGTAGATTCAGAAGAGACTGGTTCAGGTCTAAGGTAAATTTTCCTGAATCTTATTTTCTCATCTGTGTTGTGCTGAAGTTGCTGGCTAGGCTCCTAGAGTCACTTGCCCCAGGCTCTATAATATTCAGACTGAAATACCTCTGGTGGGATGCATGAGCCCTAGACTATATAGAGGAAGACTGAGTGCTCCTTGCAAAGATTCCAGACTCTAGGTTCTTACATACAGTTTAAGTTTCTTCCTCCAAAGTGCTGATCAAAAGTTCTTGTAGCCACTCTGGTAGTGGTCTAGCCATATGTTCCATGGAACTGGGCACGTAGTGAATACGAGAGTAAAGAGCAGGTAAAAAGCCTTCATGAAAGGTAGCGAGGGAAATGTATGTGTTTGTTACTGGTTCTTCCCTCTCTTTCTAGACAGGGCTGGAGATTGAGTTGGGTACAGTCACATAGACTCTTATCTAAACAGCATCAGCTTGTTGGTTAAAAATCTGGGTTTTGACCCTGCCTACATAATCTTGAGTCATTTACTTAGCCTCCACTTCATCATCCATAAGATGGGGATAGTAGAACTGGCCCCACTTCAAAGGATTTAGAAGTACCTTCCTCAAAGTCACCACGAGGGTTAAATCAGTACATGTAAGACATGTAGACCATTGGCAAATACCACATGCATAGGACTGCTAGCGACATTCTGTTTCTGGGAAGGTGATTCTGATTAGGTATTTTCTCAAAGTTGCGGCTTTTTTTTTTTTTTAAATAAGTGTCAACAGTGTCCTGTCACCTCTTAGGAAGAAAAAGTTGTGATTGTTTCAGTTTCCCTCAGGTCTCTGAATCTCGTAATCTTTTCTTCCTCCCTCTGCCTCATTTGTGAACATTTGATACTCACTGGTAAGATTAAGAACAGTGATCGGTTCATGATAAAGTCACACTCCTGCTGGATCTGGTTGAAGTACTTGGTTTATGTCACTCAGGGATCTAACTTGGCTGGCAGAGGAACAGTTGGACCAATAGATTTCTCCCATTGATTTAGTTACTGCTCTGTTCCAGGCCGGAGAGCTGGCTTTTGATCCTTATTCCTCTTGACTCCACTATCTGCTCTGTGTTGCCTACAAGGAGGCTATGGGTCCTGACAGGCTGGTATGGGGACGAAGGAGGGGTGGAGTAGAGGACACAGGATGTTCTGACTCCTTCCTGATCTCCATTTGCCTTCTCTCCTCTCCTCTGCTGCTTCCCGTGTCTTTCAGTCTTTTCTCTCCACCCTTCTAAAAACAATGGCTTCTGTGATAACCAGCAACAAGCACTAAATAACTGATCCAAAAGTGCCTGTTGATATTCGGTTTGTAACTATAAAATAAAGGGAAGAAGCTAGCTACTCAGTAGGAAGGGAATGGCTACATCAATAACGTCAAGGCCATTTGATAGACGCACAAAGCAGCCGTTTTTTTTCAATGTTTGCAAAAGTCTATAATGATGTTTCTTACTGTTTAATGGACAAAGCCAGCTGTGAAAGTATGTTTGCAGAATCTAAATGGTTTCAGGGAATGTCTGGAATGAAATTTTCCAAATAGTAACAGTGGTTGCTTCTGGCTCATATGAGATTGTTTTGTTTCCTGAATCCTTATGTTTTTCTGTATTTTGTAAAATTTCTACTATGATTGCGTTGGGCTCTTATGATCAAATGACTGAAAAGCAGGGAGGGAGGAAATAGCAGCTGTCAGGTGAAGATGGGTCATCACAGAGGCCCAGAAGGTGCCTCTGTGGGTGGTAGAACTGACCTCTCAGGGTGTCATATTTATGTGCTGTCTTGTCTGCCCCACAGGCCTCTTGAGGAAGAGCCAAGGATGAGGAGTGCGGATGATAATACCCTAGCAGGTAAGGATCGGGCTTGCTTTGAGAGTTTTAGCCTTTGTAATACTTTGTTTTTCATGGCGCTGGGGCTCGATGTGTGCTAGGCAAATGCTCTGCTCCTGAGCTGTGTCTCCTAACCTTTCTAGTGGCCTTTTACCAGTTCTTTCTTCCTTGTTTCTGTATAAAAAAGAAAAAGGTCACCTCTTCCTTAGAAAGCTTCCAATGTGAACTTCCAGTTAATGTCATAGAGGAGCAGAATTAGGTTGTATATACCTGTCTTGCTTCAACATTGCCCTTCTCTCTCACAGAACATCCTGATGGTCGAGAGTCACTGGGTCCCCTGTTGGCCCCTACCCCTCTCCGTCCATGGCCCCAGATGACACTTCAGGTGAGCAGGCCCTTATAACCTTGGTTTGAGCAGCCAGATAGGAAGCTCACAGTGTGACCACAATTGGACCTACTCTTGCCTATTCTAGAAGTAGGGGTGGAGGTGGGGAGTGATGGTACAAAAGCCAGAATTTGATGGGGGTAAGGGAAGGATGAAATTATTCACTTGGGTTTAACTGTTAATTAGCAAACATTTAGGAAAGGCTTGCTGTGTGTGATAGACATTGGAAACCCAGCCCAAATGACATCTGTATGGGGATTACATGTTAGGGCAGAGACATATTATAATAATGGTTTAAATGTGAAGTATTTGAGCTAAAGATGAATGCTTAGGTAAAATGGAGGGAGGGGCCTGAGAAGTGAGGCTTGACAGAAGAGCATTCCCTAAGGCGGCCACAGCTACTGTCTGTTAGAAACAAGACTCATGTGATGGGAGCAGGATGGGGGAAGGTAGAGAGCGGGACTGAGAGCTGAGGTCAGGGAAGTGGTAGGGAACAGATTGGGGTGGGGCCGTGGGGATGAAGGTGAGAAAGAACCTAGGCATTTTTATTCAAGGGACAGAGGGGCAAGAGCAGAAAAGGAGTGTGACCTGCTGTGAGACACTGTTAGAGGAGGGTGGGGACAGGGGCACCAGGGAGGAGAGAGCTGGTGAACCATGATGCTGTTGGCAGGGAAGGAGGAGACATTTAAAATGACTATGCTTTAACTTTTGTCTATAAAAACTTTAAACACACAGAAAAGAGAGGAGTATAATGAACCCACATCACCCAGCTTCAGTGCATATTGGCATGTGTCATTTCCTACTTAGACTGTAGCCTGTTCCCTTCCTATTTCTATGGAATTATTTTGGAAAAAGAGAGCCAGACACTGTTCAACTCATGGATGTTATAGTTTGTTTCTTAGAAAAATAATCCTAAAAGAAAAGAAAATAAAACCCACTAATGATTTATCATAATCATAGCTCCAAAAATTAACAGTATTCCTTCATATCATCAAATGATTAGATTAGTGATACGATTTTTTGTATAACTATTACCAGGACCCAAACAAAGTGATCTGTGGCCTTTCCTTTCCTTTCTTTTTCTTCTTTCCTTCCTTCCTTCCTTCCTTCCTTCCTTCCTTCCTTCCTTCCTTCCTTCCTTCCTTTCTTTCTTTCTTTCTTTCTTTCTTTCTTTGTTTTTTGGTTTTTTGAGACAATTGCTCTGTAGACCAGGCTGGCCTCAAACTCAGAGATCTGACCTGCCTCTGCCTCCCAAGTGCTGGGATTAAAGGCATGGGCCACCTCTGTCAGGCTGATACATTGTATCTCATGGATATGTTTCTTCACTTTTTAATAGTTCCCCCAGTTTCTTCATTCCACTTTGTTTACTAAACCCCCGTTTATCAAGTACAGTTTGGCAGAGTCTGGGTTTGGTTGATTAGATTCTGGTTGAAATACATTTTTTATTCTATTAAAAAAGTTTAAATTACATTTATTGATTGTGTGTGTGTATCTGGTGTATGTACATGTCATGGTATATATGTGTGTGCATGCTTGTGTATATGCATGCTTGCATGTGCGTGTGTGTGTGCGTGTGCGTGTGTGTGTGTGTGTGTGTGTGTGTGTGTGTGTGTGTGTATGTGTGTATGTTGAGGTCAAAAGACAACTTGTGGGAATTGGTTCTCTCCTTCTGCTGTGTGGGTCCTGGGAGTCAGACTCAAGCCGTGAGGCTTGGTAGCAAGTGCCTTCCCTACTGAGCCATCTCACTGGCGTTCTTCCTCTATTTCCATTCATTCATTAATCTTATTTACTTTAGTGTTTTCCTAAATTAAATTTACTAAACCATTAAGTTTGCTAAATATATTTATTAAATGTTGTCTATCATTATAAAATTGACTTAAACAGAACTAATTCCATTAAGTTCTATTATATTCTCGATTAAATTCTAGGCTGGACTTAGTGGGGGAGGTGTCTAGTTTGTACAGAAAAGTGGTATAAATATTTAAGCCCCTTCTGATTTATCAATATGCATTGAAATGTTGTCTTCTCCAAAGGTCATCAGAAGGGCTTTGGGTTTGGTGTGTCACTCAGATTCCAAACAATAGTCCACTTTGAGTCCACTATATTTGTTTATTTTGATGCTTGCATTGAAGTATCTCTCTGTGGCCAGGAATATTTTTTTTTTCTTATTGTCTCCTTTTACCTACTAACACTCCCCATTATTCTGTGAGCCTGTTCTCACATCTTGCTGTGACAGACAGTATATCATGGCCTGTACTTTGTCTGCTCTAAAACTGGAGAAAGCTATTTCATTAAGACACCTTGGTTCCTTTCAGTGGAGAATCATGTCTAGAGATTCAGATAGGGACCCAATGTGAGTGTTGCTATGAGATTGAACACTGTTTTAAAAGACAATTAGGAAGCAAACATTAACATTTTATTATATTTGTTTATTTGTATGTGTTTGTGTGTTTGTGTGTTTGTGTGTGTGTGTGTGTGTGTGTGTGTGTGTGTGTGTGTAGTCAAAGTACAGCTTGTAGGAATTGGCTTTTTCCTTTCCAACACATGTATGGGTCCTGGAGATCAAACTCGGGTTATCAGGTTTGGCAGCAAGTGCTGTTACACTCTGAGCCATCCTGCCAGCCCAGAAATCAATATTTTTAAAAGAAAATTCATTTGTTACTGACAGTCATCCACTGAGTGCTGATGCTCAGTGCATCACTTAGCATTATCACCTGCAAAAGGAAGTTACTCTGTACTTGCTCGAGCTTTGCTCTTTGTATATACAAGACCAAGTCTTTGGTGGTGAGAGAATTACTTGGGGTTCTTGAACATATTTTTGTTGAGGAAACTCTAGAGACCGAGTGTGGGCTATATGGGTTCTTACTATGTCTTCTTGTTCCCCACCCCATTCTGCTTTATTCCTTTCTCTCCATCTCCCATCCATATAATGGAAGCAGGTGCCCGAAGTTACATTGACCAGAAACCCTCAAGAAGAAGGTGACATCCCCAGAAGCAACCCACCTGTGGCTTTTACAGAGGTCCTCCAGGCACCAGCCATCAGGATTCTCCCATCAACCCATGGCCTGGGTGGCCCCCCAAGGGACCAGGCTTCAGGGCCCGATGCAAGTGATAGAGCTGCTGGCAACTTCCTGGAACCCACCCAGCAGCAGATGGAGGCTACGTGGGAAAGTGGAGGGGGTCGAAAGGCCCCCATGGTAGGGGCTATGACAGATGAGCCCGCCAGAGGTCTGGAGATTGTGAGTGGCTTCGATGAGTTGCTTGGTGAAGACACCATTGACCAGGAATTGGAGCAGCTCTACCTGTCTCACCTGAGCCGCTTGCGAGCCGTGGCAGCGGGGACTGGTGGGGAAGGCACTTTCCCCAGTCACCCCCTGGGCATCCTCACGGACCGTGACCTGATCTTGAGGTGGCCTGGCCCCGAGAGGGCCCTGAACAGTGCTCTGGCGGAGGAGATCACGCTGCACTATGCGCGCCTGGGGTGTGGCGTGGAGCTCATCAAGGACACTGAAGACCCAGATGACGAGGGGGAGGGTGAAGAGGGGCGTTCCATCACTCCTTCTAGCCCTGAAGGGGACAGCCCTAAGGAATCACCTCCAGAAATCCTCTCTGGAGCCCGCTCGGTGATAGCTACTATGGGAGATGTGTGGGTTCCATGGGCTGAGCGCTCTAGATGTGACAGCCCAGTGGTTCTGGGAACACAGGGTCAGTTCACTGAGAATCCAGAGAAAGGGATGGGCAAGGACACCAACTCTTTGCACATGAATAGGGTAATAGTTGGGGTAACCAAGTCCCCTGGGGAGGCTGAGATAGAAAGCCAGATGGAGGTTCCTACTGAGTGGGAAAGCAGCTTGATACCTATTTCTGAGAAAGAGCTACCTGTACTAGTTCAGCGAGAGCAGAGGCCTGCCCTCCTTGGTCCCACAGGGACTGAAGTCTGTCTGTCTAGTGTAGCCAAGTCTCATGTGAACTCACAGGAGGAAGAGGGTGGAAGCCTGAATCTTGAGTCCCCAAAGAGGTCTCCCATGCCAGCAGCCCCTGCAGAATGTGCGTGTGGGTTGGCTCCTCAGCTCCAGGGGCCCTTGACCCAAACTTTGGGTGTCCTGGCTGGGCTAGTTATGGTCCCTGTGGCTTTGAACAGTGGTATGTCCCTTCTGGTGCTTGTGCTGTGCCTCTTTCTGGCCTGGTTCTCGTAGGGGCTGCCTATAGGTTTAGCAACAGCAGGTTTCCTCCTCTCTGGGATCTGGAGATTGGCAGTCCCTCTGTCACCCCAGAGTGTTGAGATGAGACCCAGGACCTGTGTAGTGAGAGACTTTGATTTTGAAAGTGCTTAACTGGAGAGAGGCCTTCCCATCTCTGAGCTCTCCAGTCAGAACCAGGCTTCCTGCAGTAGTATTTGTGGAGTGGAACATAATGGTGGATGGTGTGAAAAATTTTAGAATGGAACCAGGCATGCCCCCCACCCACCCACCCAACCCCAAGCCTGTATTTATTTTTGTATAATTCTCTGGATGAGGGAGAGTGGTCATGAGCTGGTCTTGGGGCACAATTACCCAGAGATATATTTATTAACAACCAACCTGTGCAACCTGCTGGAGCTTTATTTTTAATTTAATTTATATAGAGTACATATTATTATATGCCACAATAGAGCTCTATGAGAAATGATGTGTCTTGCTGTGCTGGTCTCCTGTTTGGGCCTGAGTGTATAGGGTGGTCACATTCTGGGGAATGGCCATGGTCGGTGGTGGGAGAGGAGATGGCCATGACCATGCCTATTGCTGTCTCCTCAATGTGGATCTGTATCTCTTTGCCTTGTGGTCCTAATATATGTGGTCCTTTGGTCGTGCATATCTTGTCTGTGGGAGCCTGTGTCTGTGTATATGGGTGGTTTCGGTGGGAGCCCAGAGGAAGGATTGCTGATAGTCATGCAGCTCCAGTGGTAGCTGTGGTCAACTGCAGATATGGAGACATGGATTAGTCACAAGGTTTTGAGGTGACTGCAAAAAGCAGCTTTTGATACTAGCAGGGAGACCCCTCAAACCCCTAAATGGGAAGGCCCCAGAAAGGAGTTAATGTACTGTGAAAAATTTGTATCAGATTTGTTGTCCACAGACATTGCATTTCTACTCCAAACAGGAAACCCAGAAGCTTTAAAAGAAAGGTTAGATACATTTATTGCATGCAAATAAAAACTCTTGGCATAGCAAAATAAAACACAATATATTTATTTACTTCCCTCTACAGCAAAACTTTTTAAAAAGTGGTAATTGTTCTAGTGATTTTTTTTTTATTCATTTAGCGAGGTCTCAGACTGACTGGAAACTCACAGTTCTCCCGATGCAGCCTCCTAGCAGTAGGATTATGGCTATGCTATACGCTAGCATATATATAGCATATACACTAGCATATATGTCTACGGGTACCACAAAACCTCTTACAAGAACTATCGTAGGGGCTTTTACCATTTTCCCCCATTCTTCCAATACCCCGTGCCTTTCTGAAACTGCACCAATCTGTATTTTTCCCAGCAATGTTAAAAAATCCTAGTGCTGTTGCCACAACAGTTAAACCTATATGCCTTCTTCCGTGGCTTCCTGACAGCATTTGACAGTTGGTCATCTCGGTTCCAAGCCATTTCTTCACTTGCTCTCCAGGATGACATGCTCCCCTACTGTTCCTCATTTCACACTGGCTATTCTAGAACTGTGCCCATCAAGTAGATTTGCCCAGCAAATGCCATTTGGATGAAATGCATGGAGGAAATCCAGAGAAGTGTGGCTACAGTTTCAGCTTAGCTTCACAAATATTGACTGACTGACTACCTCACCTCTGCCCTGTAGACATAGAATGAAGAGCTCCCAGTCCAGTGGGGGTGAGAGGCACAAAGAAATCTCTGTGCAGCATGCTCACTGCACTAACACTGTTAAGTATTATGGGCTAGGAAAGCCCAGGACAGGTGCTTAGCCTAGTCGGGAGCTCTGGAAATCTTGAGTATATGGTCCCTGGTCTGAGTTCCAATTAGTGAGAAAGAGTCCAGTAGATAGTGAAGAGGAAGAAAAGACCAGCTAGAAGGAATAGCCTTGTGCTGTGGAAACAAAAAACAGGCAGTAAGAAATTCAACACATCTGTTTTTCAAGGATTGTTTTTTGTTTTTTCGAGACAGGGTTTCTCTGTGTAGCCCTGGCTGTCCTGGAGCTCACTCTGTAGACCAGGCTGGCCTCGAACTCAGAGAGGGTAAAGGTGTATGCCACCATGCCGGGCAAGACTTTTTTTTTAATATAGCTTCTCTGTGATCCTCCTGCATCAGCCTCCTGGGTTTTGGGCTTACAGCATTAATTACCATGCCTGGCTTCAAGGAGGTATTTTGACTTTTCAAATATCAGTGTTCAGATATCTATGGATTTCCATTGATTTTTTTTTTTTAAATGGGCTCTTGCTATGTAGCCCTGGGCTGGCCATCTTTCTACCTCAGCCTCTTAGGTACTAACTAGGACTATATGCCTGGCTTTGATTTGATAATTTTATGATTATTTGAAAAGGCTCCTTATGGCAAATTGTTTGAAAAAAAAAGTAGACAAATTACTACCAATATATAACTTATGAAATGTATCCCCAATAGGATCAGAAATTTTTAAGTAGTTTTATAACCATTGAAGAAACAGAAGTTTCCCTACACAAAAACTATGGGCCCAGATGGCTTTGCTATTTTAAAACCCAAGGAACAAATAACTCCACTTTCTCCAAAGTAGTTCCATGATGTAGAAAAAGAAAGCATGCTCAATTCATTTAATGGGGCTGATGAGTCTTGATGTTTTTAAAATGTGGTGAATTGAAAATGGATATCAACAAAACCATCTCATGAACATAGACAAAAATATTCTAAATCAAATGATTGCTAACTCCAATATATATATAAAGTCTAAGATAGCCGGGCGGTAGTGAGGCACGCTTTTAATCCTAGCACTTGGGAGGCAGAAGCAGGTGGATTTC
>NC_045030.1:1937300-1950713 GCF_008632895.1 Mastomys coucha | reverse complement strand
TCAAGATAGCCAGGCAGTGGTGGCTCACGCCTTTAATCCCAGCATTTAGAAGGCAGAGGTAGGGAGATCACTATGAGTTTGAGGCCAGCCTGGTCTACAGAGCGAGTTCCTGGACAGCCAGGACTACTCAGAGAAACCCTGTCTCAAAAAAAAAAAAAAAAAAAAAAAACAAAAAAAGTCTAAGATGACCAAGTTGAGCCAGGCATGGTGATGCTGTAAGGTGAAGCAGGAGGATTGCAATTTTGAAGCCAGCCTCTGCTCCAGAATGGTTTCAAGACCCAGTCTTGACTATATAGCAAAACACTGTCTCAAAACACTTGGGGAAAAAAAACCAAATTGATCTCTAATACGTCATGTATTTTAATATTTGAAACAGCACAAGTATCTCATTAGCATATTAAAGGAGAAAGACTACAGGAACCGGAGAGATGGCTCAGCAGTTAAGAGCACTTGGTACTCTTCCAGAGGGTTAAACACTTAGCACCCACCTGGTGGTTCACAACTGTCTGTAACTCCAGTTCTAGGGGATTCAACACTGCCTTTTGGACTTCACCAGGCACACAGATGGGGCACAGACATGCATGCAGGCAAAACAACTATACACAAGATAAGGTTTTTAAAAGTTACAATTGTGTCAATATTTAGAGAGAGTTAGATAAAATTCAACTATTTATGCTTTTCCAGATCTTAGCACAACACAGTCAAATGAATGTTCTTGGCAAAAAGCTCATCTAGAATAATGTCCAATGAACTGCATACTTAGGCTGAAACATTCACTAGCACTTGACACCGAAACAGCAACATGGCTAAGAGTTGAAGAAGAAAACATTTAGGGGCCAGTGTGATGGCTCAATGGTTAAAGCTAACCAAGCTTGAAAACCTGAGCTCAATCCCTGGAGTCTATGTGGTAGAAAGAGACTTCCACATACACGCTGTAACACATGTCCCCATAAATAAATGTAATAAAAATTCATAAAGAAAACATTTTAAACATTGGAAACAAGGGACAAAACTATTATTTGTAGGTTGTACCATTATGTATGCAGAAAAGCCAGAATAATCTGTGGAAGAGTTTAGGATGATTAGAAAAATTTCAGAATACAAAATCTCTATTTAAAAGTTGTATTATGTGTGTGGCTAGACATGGTGGCACATTCCAGTACTTGGGAGGAACTTTAATCCTAGCACATGGGAGGCAGAGGCTGGTGGATCTCTAAGGTTTTTTGTTTGTTTGTTTATTTGTTTGTTTTTTTGAGACAGGGTTTCTCTGTATAGCCCTGGCTGTCCTGGAACTCACTCTGTAGACCAGGCTGGCCTCGAACTCAGAAATCCGCCTGCCTCAGCCTCCCAAGTGCTGGGATTAAAGGCGTATGTCTCCACTGCCCAGCTCAGATCTCTAAGTTTGAGGCCAGCCTGGTCTACAAAGTGAGTTCCAGGACAGCCAGAGATACACAGAAAAACCTTGTCTCTACCCACCCCACCCCCACTTTTTTTGGCTTGGTCTGGGACTGTAGTTCAGTGGTAGACGCTTAACAGGTGTGAGATGCTGGTTCTATTACAAGGGCTCCAAAAATGTTTTTATATGCAGATAACAAAGAAAATTTTAATAAACTATTTATAAACAACTTAGAAATTAACAACAAAGGGTGATATCTTTTAGGGAAAATAATACAAAAACCTGATTGAAGAATTTTTATAGACTAACCTAGATCCACATATTCATTGGAAGAGTTGAGGTCCTCAAGCTTGTCAGGACCTTCTAAACCAGTGGTTCTCAACCTTCCTAATACTACAGTTCCTCATGTTGTGATGACCCCCAGCCATAAATCTATTTTTGTTACTACTTCATAACTGTAGTTTTGCTACTGTTATGAATTGCAATGTAAATACCAGATATGCAGCCCACAGGTTGAGAACACCTGCTCTACTGTTTTGTAGGTTCAAGGTAAACACAGTCATAATTTGTGGGTGTGTTCAGATTATGACAATTTTTTTTGAGATAGGGTTTCTCTATATAGCCCTGGCTGTCCTGGAACTTGCTTTGTAGCCCAGGCTGGCCTTGAAGCTCAGAGATTCACCTGCCTCTGCCTCCCAAGTGCTAGGATTAAAGGCATGCGCTACCACCGCCCAGTTGACAAATCAATACTTAAATGTGTACAGAATGTCGAGACTAGCCAGGCCACCCATTCTTATTATAAAGGGACAGTAATCAAGGGGGTGCAATAGTGTTTCAAGCCTAGGTAAATAAGCAGTCTCAGATCACATTAACGTATTAGACACCGAATCAGTGATCAGGAAAAAGTACTCTAGCCTAGTAGGGGAAGGGTGGAACTTTTAATAAATGGATCAATTGGTTATCCAGCTCAGAAGAAACCAATTTTGATCTCTATATCACAAATAAGAACTCATGGTGAATTAAAAACATAAACATGAAAAGAAAAAGCAAATCACTTTTTAATATGATGCAAAGTTTTTCTTTGCACTGTTGGGGGCCAAGTTTTGTATCCTGTGTAAACTCAAACACCCTACCTAACTCAGCTATAGCAAACCCTCGACCATGGAAAGCATTTGTATGCTCATGATAGAAAGTTTTTTTTCTTCAACAAAACACAAAGAGCATTAACCATAAATGAAAATCATGAAACATTAAATGACAGTAATAATGCCTCTTGACCATGGGACAAAAGCAACATTTTGGGAGAAGACAGTGGAAGTACCTCTAACCAATGAAGGACTTAATCCTAGAATGTATTAAAAATGATAAGAAGAAAAGCCAGGACCCAAATAGGTAAACCAATGAACTGTGACATTCACTGAATGCAATAGTGTGCAGCAGGAAGGGATGTCTACAGCTGCATGATCTGGGGCAATCTCACAACTGTGATGCTGAGCAAAAGGAGCCAAAGGGAAGATTTCACATGATCTGAATCACTTAACCAAAGTTTATAAACAAGTAAGATGAATGCATTGTCCCATGATGGATAATGTAAAGAAAGCAAAAAGACAATCATAAAGTCACCAAGCATTTCCTCGGTGGGAGGGAGGACTGTGGCTCAGAACTTGGGAGGACATCTTATCACAGGGTGAGGAGGGGCTCATGGAGCTCCCACTCTTCCATGAGGGTGTGTATGCAACTCATGGTGGGTGGGGAGGAAGAGACATTTTCTTCAGTGATGTAGCCAGTTATTAAGGTGTCTGTGCTCCATCATTCAATATCGATCACTTTGGGTGTGGCTTGTGGATGTACAGCTTGTTTTGTTTGTTAACTTTTAAAATGTGCATTAGAGGCTCAGTCGTTAAGAGTACTTGCTGCTTTTTCAGAGGGCCTGCAGTAAGTTCCAAGCATCTACATCAAACAGGTCCAGGGGATCTGATGCCTCTGGCCTCTGTGGGCACCTGCACTTATTTGTATATGACACACATGAACATACACATGAACGAACACACACACACATACACACACATGCACACACACACACACACACACACACACCTACACATAATTAAAAAAGTAGTAAATCTTAAAACTGTACATTTGTATTTTCTAGTCTCAGGCAGCAAACTGAGTCAGGGCGCATTAAGAAGAGGTTACAGTGTGAACCTCCTTCACAGGGTTCCCAGGAACCGCCTTTCCTGGCCAAAGGCATGAAATATGGGTGGCTTGTACCCTTCTGAAGCTCCCCTCAGTTCAGTTTCTTGCCTTCTTTCCTGGCTGCCCCTGAAGCTATGTCATGTTTGTTTAGGCAGAGCATGCTGTGAGGAATTGTTTAGCCTGTATCCTAAAATGCTATTGCAGTGGGGGCTTCCATCTTCCAGGCCATGGGACATACTCATATCTTGTTCTCAGATGAAGTTCATTTCCCCTTGGGCTTCATCACTCCTTTCATTAACCAGGACATTTAAAAGCCTGATTGTGTGGCTATAAGCAAATTATGGGTTCTCTCAGAGCTTCCCTTCTCTATTCATAAAGGGGATCTGGTACCCACTGGGCAGGGTGGTTGCACAGTTGGGGGTAAAATTTTAACATAACATTATACAGACCCACATTTATTTAGTGTAGTATTTGATGTAGCGTAGCACTGCTGGCAAGGGCAAGGCTAGAATGATAGGCCCCCGACTGAATCTTCCCAGCCATCACATGATGGGTCATTACTTAGTTCTTTCTGCGTCCTGTGACTCATCTGTTGTGAGGCTAGTAACTTTCCTCCTCACAAGGTTTTGTGAAGTTAAAAAGAGACAACCTGCTGGGCGGTGGTGGTGCACGCCTTTAATCCCAGCACTTGGGAGGCAGAGGCAGGCGGATTTCTGAGTTCAAGGCCAGCCTGGTCTACAGAGTGAGTTCCAGGACAGCCAGGACTACACAGAGAAACCCTGTCTCGAAAAAAACAAAAAATAAAACAACAAAAAAACCAAAACAAAAACAAAACGAACAAACAAAATAAGAGACAACCTGCCAGCCACTGATTTACTTTTCTACCTCTGTGATAAAACGCTATGCCCAAGAACTTAGAGAAGGAAGGGTTAACTTGGGAGTTACAGTTGCAGAGGGATAAGAATCTGTCATGGTGGGGCAGTAGGGGAGCAGCAGCAAGCTCGCTCACTGGAGCACCAGACTGAGAGCTCACGTCAAACAAGAAGCAGAGAGCTAACGTGGAATGGCAGTCTTTTTCAAAGCCCACCTCCAGTGACATATTTATTTCTTCTAGAAAGGCCATATCTTTTAAGCTTTTAATACTCCCCAAACATCTACCAACTGGAGACCAAGTATGAAAATGCCAGAGACTTATTTGGCGGGGGTGGGTGGGGATCTCATTCAAACCACCACAGCCATTGATGGTGGTATCTGTCATAGAACAAGCTTGACTTCAAGCTTGCCATTGTTATCCCTCACAAGAGTTTACAGCTGATGCTCCCACAATTGCCCTAAACCAGTTGCATGGATTATTACGATGTGAATGATATGTAGGGTGGGTGGGTGCCCCCAGACACCTTTCTGGCCTGCTCTCTCATGAGACACTAGCTTCTTCAAACCCTGTCTAGTGGACCAGCACCTTCTCAACATCTCTGTCACTGAGGCTGATTAGTGGACAGGCGTACCACATGGTATGCTGGTTGTTTCTGACAGAGATGGCCCTGAGGGAGGGAGAGAAGCAGAGCAGGATGGGAAATTGACTCATGTTCCTGCCTAACTCAGTTTTCTGTTGCTGTTGCAGATTTATAACAAACTTAGAAGCCCAAACCAACAAATAGTCACTTAGATTTCGGAAGCAGTGTGATGTTAGATTTCTGAGGCAGTTCAAAGAGACAGGAGGCAGAGAAGAGCCTAGGGACTGACCTCAACAAGACTGGACTGTCTTTCAAACAGTGAGGAACAGACCCAGCAGGAAAGGGGTGTCTGTTGAGGGGAAGAGGATACTTGGGGTTTCTAGAAGAGGTTTGGAGAATGCGAGATGGAATGCAGCTTCTGGAGCTACATGCAAGCCTGCTGTTTATCCCTTATGGGGCTGTTTGTCCAGACACGGCCATTTATCTTTAGAAACTGTCTTGTCCTGGCTCCCAGGATGGGGGTGATAGTGGCTGAGTTAGACAATAGCAATTAGCAATTAGCAGGGAGAGGCTGGCTCTTTTTTCTTTTCTTTTTCTTTTCTTTCTTTTTTTTTTTTTTTTGAGACAGGGTTTCTTTGTGTAGCCTTGGTTGTCCTAGAACTACCTCTATAGATTAGGCTGGCCATGAACTCACAGAGGTCTGCCTGCCTCTGCCTCTCCAGTGCTGTGATTAAAGACGTGTAAACCACTACCCATCAGTCAAGGCTTATTCTAATAGTCAGAGGTCTCACGGGTTTTGTAGTCTATTCCTTCTGAGGGATCTAGGGCAGTGGTTCTCAACCTGGGGATCAAATGACCCATACACAGGGGTTGCATATCAGCTGCCCCGCATATCAGATATTTACATTACAATTCATTAGAGTAGCAAAATTATAGTTATGAAGTAGCAACAAAATACTTTTATGGTTGGGGGTCGCCACAACAATAGCAGCTATATTAGAGGTCCCAGCATTAGGAAGGTTGAGAATGACTGATCATCTCCTTGCCTTCCCAAGTTGTTGAAACTCCTTCTAGTTGTTGGCTCATGTTCCCTTCTTCCGTGGCCTGAGCCAGTCATGGCCAGACAAGCACAACCCTTTGGTGCCAGGGTGGAAAACATGGGACAGTCAGTTGACAAGAAGTAATTCTAGTCATAATGACACTGTGAGCATCCTCCCACCCTTCCTCTGCCCGAGCACTTGACAGGAGCCATGCTTTTCATCACGTACAGAAATGTAGAGTCTACTGAAGCCCTGGGGCTCTGTGTTCTCATCAGCCCTGTGCACAGTCTACTGCTGGCCTTTCCTAATTATCTCTTCCCTTCTCTTCTTTGCCCGGCATCTGAATCTCATAGTGGTCCCCATTCTCTCTGGCTTCAGATTTCACCCTAGCTGCCATTTGTTTCTATCCTACAAGCCCTCTGCTTTGCATTCTGGGTGGCTGTGGTACAGGGTGAGAAAGGAAAGGCAAGGCCACTTTTACTCATCAGGAGTGTGGCCCCATGAGAGGCTCCCTCAGAGAGGTGGTGGTGCCATCAAACGTGGTTGAGCCATGAACCGGCCATGTTACAGTGATGGAAGGCATATATTATTATCTCTAAAACAGGGAGGGCTTCAGAGGACACAGATGAGGGTCAGTCTTTTTTTCTTTTTACAGTTTTTATTTGAAAATTTTATGTTAAAGTTCAGGTCTTATTGTGTGTATATGTGTCCATGGCCAAGTTTAGACCCTGTAAAACTATAGGAAGTAACTGTATTTTGAAAAGACTAAAACCTCAGTTTAAAAAGTGGGGCAAACTGAATGGATGTTGGAATCAGGAAGAAAGGCCTTATTACCATAAAACCGGCTTCCTGTGACAGAGCTAATGAGCACCCTTGGATTCTTGTCTAGAAAAAGGTCAGAGCTCATCTGTCTTCTTTGGCCTTTCTAATTATCTTTAAAAGAGAGAGAGAGAGAGAGAGAGAGAGAGAGAGAGAGAGAGAGAGAGAGAGAGAGAGAGAGAGCAGAACAAAAACTATCTTTGAAACTCGGGGGCCTAAAATCTCTGCTCCTCTGTTACTTTACTTTCTTATCCAAAACAGCCAGATAAGGGAGTAGGACCTAACCTCCCAACTAACACACTGGTCTGGTTCAAGGACCACCAGCAGAGAGAGTGGAAACAGGGACAGTGTAGCTGGAGTGTCTGCTGCCTTCGGCCCCACTTCTCTGATCCCAGCTTACCTTGTTCATGATTCCACACTGTAAGGGTCCCTCTTCCACAGCTCAAGAATGAAGAACGATTGTGCACATCCGTCACAGAGGCTTGAGCCTCTGCAAGCACAAGCACCACATCTGAATAACGATTACTACACACAGCTCTATTGAGCCTTCTTCCTAAGCAGTTCCTAGTTCAACCATGGCTCAAGCTTAAGATGAGTAACCGGATGAGGGTGTATGTATGAAAGTCTCCTTAGAGAAACACATTTGACACTAGAGCTGCACTTCTCAAGTGTGGGCAATTTTTGTCCCTACAAGACATTTGGCAATCTCTGGAGAGATTTTTGGTTGTCAGAACTGGGGTGGCTCGGGGATGCTGTAAAATATTTTATAATTCAACAAAGCAGTCCTCTATTACAAAGGAGTTATCCAATGCAGATTGCATTGGCATTTCCAAACAGGAATGGGGTGAGATCAGAGGTAGCAGGATGAGAGTAATTAAATCAACTCAAATTAAAGTTTTAATTAATTCAAAAAGGAATATTGTTGGAAAGTTAGTGATGCTACAAAAGCATGGGATTAGATGACTAACTGGAGAAAGACCCCCAGTGCTAGCAGAGAGGTATGAACTGCTAAGTTCTGAAGTCTATGGTGGACAGGGCAATGGCCATCCTCCTAGCCCCTTGAGTTCTGCATCAGTTCAGACATAGCAGAAAGGTCATGCATATGTCTTAGCAGCACTGACTTCATCTTTGGTAATCTTATTCACATGAACCATTCGAGGGACAAAGTTTAAAAACATATGGCATGATGGTACACAGTCCCAGAACATGGGAGGACAACATCTTATCACAGGGTGGGGAGGGGTTCATGGAGCCCCCATACCTTCATGAGGGTGTGTATGCAGCTCATGGTTGGTGGGGAGGGAGAGACATTTTCTTGAGTGGTGTAGCCAGTTATTAAGGTGTCTGTGCTCCTGTAAATAAGCCCCCACCCTTGTTCTGTAAGAGACCCTAATTAAACTCCTTGCATCACAAAAGAAAGTTATCAAAGTCAAAGTGAGGTTAGTTAAGGAAGAGGAAGGCACCTAATAGGTATGAGACAAGAAAGGGTAAGGGCAGATATGATTGAGATACATCATGCGCATGTATGAAAATGTAGTAATGAAACCCACTATCACAGACAATTAATATGGCAATTAGATAGGCAGTTAGATAGAGATAAGAGGGGGCACAGGATGTAGGAGGGATGGGGGTGGGGTAGTATGTCTTCTGGAATAAACATGGACTCGGTGCTCCAAGACAGCAGAATTACTCCTATGGGAGCTATGGTTGCTCCGTGGCCTGTCTTTGTTTCCCTAGGAGCTTATATCCTTCTGAGCTGTACCTGCCCTGGCAACTCTGCCCACAGCCCCATCTTCACCAGAGCAATGTGAATCAAGCAGACAAAATTCATTTGCTCCTCAAATCAGGGTTAGGACAGTTTCTCTTTTCTTTTCATTGTTTTTTTTTTTTTATGGGAATTTTCTACCATGAAGTAACCCAGTTTGTACCAAAATGAGGATGGTGTGTATATGTGTGTGTGTGTGTGTGGTGCTCACACACACATGCACTTCTATGTGCTATGTTACATGTGTGGAGGCCAGAAGACAATTTGTGGAGATCAGATGACACCTTGTGGGAGTCGGTTCTGTCCTTGTGGGTCCTGGGGGATTGAGCTCAGTCAGGTTTGGGCAGTAAGTATTTTTACCCCATGAGACATCTCACTGGCTCTCTCTTCCTGAAACAGTATTCTGCATTCACTCAACTAGGTGGATCTAGAAAAGAGAAATGCCCTTGAGATCCTTTTCTATGCATTGAAGGTCAATGTCTTAGACTAGAACAGGGCCAGTAACAGGGCCAGCTCTTGTCCCATATCAAGGCATGTAGCTGGTAGGGGGCTCTGGCTTGATGTCTAGGATTGCTCTTTTTTGGGGTTAGAGAACCCAGGGTAGGTCAACCTTAGTCTTAAATATGCACTCCTGGTTGGGCTTGCAGAACTTTGTGCTCATGAACAAAGGCCAGGGTGTCTCTCGGAGCAGCCTCTTGCATGTGGATAGGTGTGGGCAGCCTTGGCCTGCCTCCTTATGGACCAGTCAGGAGAAACCCAAGGTTATATCAGTGAGCTTACTGCTGCATTGTTTACTTTGACTCATACACCATCACTAAAGGCATGAATTGTCACTACAAGAGCAACTAGGCTGACATTTGTGCAATGTATCCACATAGTTGCTTGTATGGTCTCAAATGATTCTCACGACTTGACCTAATTTATTACCTCATTGTTTCTCCTTCTACAGGATGGCTAGGGATTGTTTGATTTACTTTTCTACTGTCCTAATTTAGAAAAGGTGAACATTCTTTGTGTGTGTGTGTGTGTGTGTGTGTGTGTGTGTGTGTGTGTGTGTGTGATATTGGGGATTTATCCCAGGGCCTTCAGCATGCTAGGCAAATACTCTAACAATGAGTTACACCCCTAGCCCCTAGTGTTCTTATCCATACATCCAAACCTAGGAGAAATACAGGACTGCTCATGTACTAAAACTGCTTGTAATAGCAAAAATCTGAAAACAGCCTGATCAAAAATCAACAGGAAATGCATAAATAGATTGTTCTATCCCAACATCAGGGCCTACAACATGCCCAGAAAAAAATTTAGATGCAAAAGAGGCAATGCTGTAAGAGTCTTGACAAATGGCTTGGAGAAAAATGAATGGCTCAGGAGCAAACAAAACTAATGTCTTGGCAGGCAAACCTTTGCAGCTAAACAGTTTTAGAGAAAACAAGGATTTCAATGAGCTTGGTTGAAAAAATTAAAAATCAAATCCATATTGAGGGTGACTGGACTAAGTGAGAGGGGGAAGTTTGGGATGGATATGATAAAGATACAGTATTTACCTGTATGAAATTGTTAAAGAATAAACAAGATCTTATTTTTAAATGAAAGGAGAGAGTGAGTGGACAAATCTAATCAAATCCTGTTGTATTCACTTTGGATTTTAGGAAGTTCAATACCTGCATGGATTTATGTAACCAATAGTACAATGATTCAGAAATGATCCTGAAGCCCAAAAATCTCCGTGGTGGTTTTCACTTTGTATCCACACCTTCTTCTTGGCCCAAAGTCTCTGAAGCCCTTCGCCACTCTGCTTTTGTCTTTTCAAGAAAGGCATATCAATGGAATCATACAGTCCCCTATTTTTGAGACTGTTTTGCTTGGTGTGGCTTCACTAAGGTTCTTTTTCCATTGAGTTTCATCCAAATTGTTGAGCTTATCAATATTTTATTCTTTTTATTCTACTGTGCACATGTAGTACAGTTTGTTTATCTAGTTTCCCACTGAAGAGCATTTGGGTTGTTTCCAGCTCAGGGCAGGTATTAATAGAGCTGCTATCAACATTTGTGCACGAGGTTTATGTGAACATAAGTTCTCATTTCTCTAGCAGACATATTCTATATGTTCAGTTATTCCGATGCTACTTGTAAACACATTCTCTTGTCTACCAAACAGCCTGCATAAAGGCAGTCAATTTCTCCTAGAAGTGTCTTTATCCATGTACCAACACCACATCGTCCTGTTAACTGTGTGCTATGATTTGGATCTTTAAAAATATCTTTTAAAATGTATTTTTATTTTTATGTGTGTGTATGAATGAATGCACATCTGTGTGAATAAATGCTACCTGTGTGAAGGTATCCTAGGAAGCAAAAAAGAGTGATGGATCTCTTAGAACTGTAGTTAGAGATGCTTGTGAGTCACCTGATATAGGTGCTGGGAACCAAACTCAGGTCCTCTGCAAGAGCAGCGTTTGCTTTTAACCATTAAGCTGTCTCTCCAGCCCATAGATTGGATTCCAGATGTCTCCCCTACCCAAACTCTTGAAAGTTTGGTCTAGAACAAGTTCAAGAGCTCTAGGCCAGAGGAGCATCGTAGGGTAACTTCCCCATCACTTTCTACCTTACTCTTTAAGATAGAATTTCTCACTAAAGCTGAAGCTTGCTGTCTTGACTGGGCTGGCTGGCCAGAGAACTTCTGAGATCCATCTGTCTCTGTTCCCCCAGTGGATTTACAGGCTCAGACAGCAAGTGCTCTTACTGAGACATCTCCCAAACCTTATATTCTGTTTTATTTCAGGGTGGGGGGAGGGAGGATGCAGGACTCTGTGTGCGTGCGTGCGTGCGTGCGTGTGTGTGTGTGTGTGTGTGTGTGTGTGTGTGTGTGTGTGTGTGTATGTAGGTTTATAGAAGCCAGAGATCAACTTCAGGTGTTTTACCCCAGCAGCTATATACCTTGGTGTTTGTTTGTTTTTTAGACAGGATCTTCCTGACTGGCTCCTGAGGATCAGCAATTAGACCATTCTGGCTAGCTAGTGACTCCCAGGGATCCTCCAGCTTCCACCTCTTCAGCAGTGGGGCTACAAACTCTTATCAGCACCATTCCTAGGTTTTATGTGGGTTCTGGGGCTCACCCTCAACCTCAAGCTGTGTAGCAAACTGTTTACCAACCGAGCTATCTCCCCAGATCTCTATTTTAAAACATTTACTAAATTTATTGAAATGAAGGCAATGTATATGATACAGAACTGAAAAGTATTAAAAGTGTGAGATGGTGCTGTTTGGAGGCTGAGGCAGGGGGATCATGAACTGAAGATTAGTCTGGGATACATAGTTTTTGTTTGCTTGTTTTTTGTTTTTGAGGTCACCCTGAGTGAAGATGATCCTCTTCCAAGGCAAATCACCTGCATAGAAATCTGTAGGTGATAAATACAAATGGTCCAATGTTATGAACATTTTCAGTTAAACCACAGATTTTCTCCTTTGTATTTTATACAGACAACCCACAGTTCTGACAAACAAAAACAAAAACAAAAAACAAGACAAAAACCCCAAACCCCCAAAGCCAACCAACCAACTAACCAACCAAATATCATCCAGAGATGTTAAAAATAGTCATAAGTTGAAAAAAAATATTGTAGAATATGTTTCCGTAATGGTGTTCAACTTCCCATAGTTGTTTTTGGAGACAGGGTTTTTCTGTTATGCCCAGGCTGGCTTCCAACTTAATGGGCTCATGTGATTCTTCTGTCCTAAATAGTTGGAATTACAAGTGACCACTAGCACATGCAGAAAGTTCCTAGTTTAATTTCATGATTCTGTCATGCTCAAAGTGTAACAGGGCCCCAGACTTAGTAGGCTCTGAGATCTTAGCACAGCTGACTCCATGATGGAAGTACCATTCAGGTTGTAAAACTCAGTACATAGACAGCACTACTAACAAAGATGTAATCCATCAAAGCCCATAGTTCTGAGAAAGTCTCTAAATGTACTAACCTTGCTTTTTGGCTTCTGTAGTTCTCTTTCTGGCTAACTGAAGTATGTCAACTCAGAGCATGGTTTTTGTGCTTTAAAGCTTACCCTGAGAAGACTTGGGATTATATTGGGATCCCAAACACCCAGTGTAGTCACCAGCCCACTAATAAAGACTTTTTATTGGCTGAAACCCATGGCCGAGCAGTCTTCTCTGGTGAATACCCCATAATATAAACATGGTTGGTTTGTTGGGAGTGTCTCACTATGTAGTTTGGCTGGCCTTGAACTCATAGAGATCTGCTTGCCTCTCTCTGCCAAATGCTGGGATTAAAGGTGTGTGTCACCACACCAAGCTTGGTTTTAGTTTTAAAAAATAACATTGGCAAGCAGGGCAGTGGTGGCACACGCCTTTAATCCTAGCACGTGGGGGGCAGAGGCAGGTGGATTTCTGAGTTCGAGGCCAGCCTGGTCTACAGAGTGAGCTCCAGGACAGCCAGGGCTACACAGAGAAACCCTGTCTCAAAAACAACAACAACAACAAAATAATAATAATATTGGTATCATGAAACAATGTATTATTAATAATGAAGACATTTTACATACACAGTATCTTACTGAGGTTAAAAATTAATGATGATTGTTTGCTATAATGCTTTATGTTTTCAACGTTTCAAGACAAGAAGCTAGCTGCACACAGATACGTGGCCTTGAACTCCTGACCTTCCTGCTTCATCTTTCTCAGTGCTGGGCTTACAGGCCTGAGCCATTACAGCATTACAAGCTT
>NC_045030.1:1931902-1936891 GCF_008632895.1 Mastomys coucha | reverse complement strand
AAAAAAAAAACAGAAAAAACAAACAAACAAACAAACAAACAAAAACAAACCAAAAAACAAAGAGCAGCTTCCTTGGTAGTATGTGCAGCCTTGGACACAATTTCCTGTTTCCAGTGTCCGCGCTAACCACAATCTAGGCTCCAGACAGGTGTGGGTGCTGCCTTCAGGAAGCCCCAAGGCACAGTGGCCAGGGTTCACTCTAGCCAGGTCATTATGACCATCTGCACCAAGCTGAAGCATAAGGAACAGGTGATCGAGGCCCTTTGTAGAGCCAAGTTCAAGATCCCTGGCTGCCAGATGTTCCACACCTTAAGGAAGTAACGCTTCATCCACTTTAATGTAGATGAATCTGAAGGCTCAGTAATGGAGAAGCAGCTCATTTTTGATGGCTATGAGGTCACCTATGTCGCCAGTCATGCTACTCTGGACCAGTGGTGGGTTCCATTGCCATCTCCTATACCTCACCAAATTACATTCAGTAACATACTCTCTGAAAAAAGGAAAGCCTGGAGTAGTGTTTAAAGTATGTCATCAGGTAACTACACAAGCACCAAACACAGCAAAGGTGAGAAGCAGCTCCCAGCACACCGTCACCTCAAAGATACAGAAGTTGCTCTTTTGGGATATTTTTTCTTTTCTTTCAATGTGAAAGAAATCGTTAGTGTTTTTTCTTTTCTTTCATTCTTTTTTTTTAATCAGCAGTTTCATTATGTGACTTTTTAAAAAAGAAAAAAAATGTTTTTGATTTCTTTCGCAGTTCACAGTTCTCAGAACAGACCTAATTTTGGAAACCATGTGGTCCAGGGACATTTTCAATAACTGAATGCCCAGCTACTAATGTAGACGAAGCTACTGCTTTTATGTGGCTGCACACATTGACAGCTTCATCTTTAGCTATGTTCCCAGCATACCCTGCAACCAAAGTCACATGGATTTCCTGTCCTCACAGTTCTCTTAATTATTGTTTTAAAATTGGAGTAATTCCACCATTTATAATTTCTCTTTTCAGTGCTATGTCTGTCTGATTACCACCTTAAAAAAAGACAACACTGCTTGAAGCAATCTTGAATGGTTGGACAGTTACATATTCTTCAAATTTACTTTTTTGGGGCATTACTGTGAACTGTGAAAGAAACAAAAACCATTTTTCCCCTTTTTAAAAAGCTACCTAATGAGCTGGGCAGTGGTGGTGCATAGCTTTAATTCCAGCACTTGGTAGGCAGAGGCAGGTGGATTTCTGAGTTTGAGGTCAGTCTGGTCTACAGAGTGAGTTCCAGGACAGCCAGGGCTACACAGAGAAGCCATGTCTCGAAAAACAAACAAACAAACAAACAAACAAACAAAGCCACCTAATGAACCTGCTGATAAAAACCCCAATGATTTATTTCACACTGAAGGAAAAGAATAGGCAAAAGGAGCCAGGGAGGGAAGCCAGGGCCTCAGCCGAGCTAGGCAAGTGCTCTACTACTAAGCTCCAGCCCCGCCTGTTTGTTTGCTTTAAGTGATGACTTTACTAGTAGCAACAGCCTTAGAATGGTAATGTGATGTTTGGCAACCATCTGTTAGTCCTATGACAAAATGCTGAAGAAGAACAGTTTTAAAGGAGAGAAGATTTATTTTGGCTTATGTGTTCAAAAGTCCACTGTTTCTGGGCTCTGGTTGAGTGTCAGAACACTACGGCTAAAGGTTTGACAGGAGAAAGTTGCTTACCTCAGGGTGGCCAGGAAGCACACAGAGGGATGTATGGATGGATGGGAACTTAGATACACTCTTGAAAGGTTCCGTGATTTTTTCTTCTAAGTAGTCCCCGGCTCTTGGTTTCCACTACCTTTCAATAATGCCGTGCAATTAGGATTTTTATCAGTGGACTAATTCATTGGTTAGATCAGATCCCTCAAGGCCCAGTTACATTCATGAAGTGCCACCAGCTAGAGATGACACTTTCAACAGATGAGCTTTTACATCATATTCAAGCCATAACAGCAGCCGAGTGCTAGATTGTTGTTTTCTTCTGGTAAAGCATTTGTGAACCTCATGCTGTTGTTTCATAGTCCTGGGAAATCCTAGGAAAAGTCCTGCCATATTTTTTGATGATGGTCTTTCTGTCTACAAAGAGCCAGGGGCAGTAGAGTTTAGCAAGTATGTTGGATTCTGATGGTTCAGAAGAAGAGCCTCCTGAAGACAGCTCATTGAGGTGTCCTGCATCCTTTCGGGAATTGGTTTACCTGGGATGGCAAATCAATGAAGGAACCTCAGACTCCTAGATACAAGGGGGGATGTTGAAAAGATAGATTGGGTAGTCTGAGCTCTCAGATGAAGAAACCACAGCATCCTGGGAACTCAGCAAGCAGTTGAACTGGAAGGTGGGATTATTCACACAGATAAACAAGGAGGCAGGGTTCTTATATATGGTTGAGTAAGGAGGCAGGTTTAGCTAATCTCAGTAGGAACAGTCTCTGTAGGGGAGCAGTGTTCAAGTTGTAGGCACATTGCCAGAACATAAGTCTCAAGCAGGACTGTGCTTCCCCACTCACAGCCTTGGGTGTTAATCTCCTCAAACACATTACATTAACAAGTAGTTCCAGGAAAGGTTATATATCTAATACTGCTTCCAAGAGTCCCTACGACATCTTTCTGAAATGTCCCATCTTATCTCAGACCACCACGGCAGAGGCCAAAGGCCACACTCTTGAAGAAGAAGAAAAAACAAGAAAAAAAAAAAAGACCTGTTGTTCTTTAACCAGAAAATAAGCAGCAGAGGGGCTGTGGGGCCTCCCCGGGTGGTTGGTGTTCTGTATGGCACTTCACAGCCACACGGCAGCATTAGGAAGGTTGAGAGCCACTGACATAGGGCAAAAGAATAGAGTAGTGGATCCAGAAGTGAACCCATATTGAAATGGGCTTGTACACACACTGGGGGAAAGAGAGTCTCTTTAGCATATAGGTCTAAGAAAACTGGATTTCTGCTTATAGAAGAGTTAAGCAAGTCCCTGAACAAAGATCAATTCAAAGTAGACCAAGGAACTTAATATAAGACCTGAAACTTTGAAGCCCTTAGCAGTGGTTCTCAATCTTTCTAATGCTGTGACCCTTTAATATAGTTCCTCATGTTGTGCTGATCCCAACCATAAAGTTGTCTTTGTTTCTACTTCATAACTGTAAATTTGCTACTATTTTGAACTGTAATGTAAATATCTGATATGCAGGATATATAATATGCAGTCCTCAAAGGGGTCTCGACCCACAGGTTGAGAACCTCTTCCCTAGAGGAAACCCTTTCAAGATATTGGTATGGGCAGGATTTTCTGAACAGAACTACAACAGCATAGGAAATAATCTCAAAAACTGACAAATAGGATTACATGCAGGTAAGATGCCTCTGCATAACACAGGCAACCACTGTCAGCATGAAGAGATGGCCCGTGAAATGGAAGAATCTTTGTGACCTATACACTATTCAGGGGTTAAAATCTAGGACATAAAAAATTGTAAAACTCCCATAAATCATTATATTAATCAATAAACAGGCTAATGAGTGGAGTAGGCAATTGTCCAAAGAAGAAATACGAACAGCCAATAAATATTATTCACAATAGGCAAAAACTGGACCCAACCTAGATGTCCATCAATAGGTATTAGGGTAAGAAATTCGGTGTATATAACAATGGGATTTTATGCAACTAAGAAGAAGGATGAAAGCATGACACCTACATACAAGAAGGATGCAAAGTAAGGCAGTCTGAGAAAAACAAATACTGCATGCTTTAATATGCAGAACACATATTTAAAACTCATGGTGTAGACAAGACTGGCCTGGAACTCACAGAACTTCACCTCCCTCTGCCTCCTAAGTGTTGCCACGAAAGGCATGCACCACTATGCCTGGCTTTGTTTTTGAAATTTTACAGGTCAGTTTGAGGTAGCATAAAGATGCAAACTTTCTGCAAGTTGATTTTCCTTTTAACAAAGGTTAAATACGATTATTCTAAAAAGTTTATCTCGTGATCCCTTTGGACACAAACTACCTCTGAGAGCAATTTTGTCTCTTCCATTTTAAATATTATACCATTTATTTCCTTTTCTCAGTTTTTGTCATTGGATAAACCCACACCGTACAATGGCCTACTTATTTGATAATGTTGATATTCTTATCTTATTCATAGTCAGAAATGACAAAACTTCAACATTTCACTGTGGTGTTTATTGTGCCTCTTTGTAGATATGTGATAAAGTATTACACAGTAGAGTCATATCATCATATTCTTAGTTTTCTGAGTGTATTCAACATGCTGAATTTCATCAGACACTGCATTCATTATTGATATGGCTATAGCCACTAATCTGTTATTTTGAATTTTACTGATAAATTTTAACAATCATACACCCCTGTGGTAGTACAATTTCATCATGTATCATCTGTGTCTTGATCATTTCTTTAGGGTTTTTATGAGTTGCATTAGCCTGTAGTTCTGTTTAATGTAGTGCTGTTAGGTTTGGGGGTCAAGGTTATATATAGTAGTTTCATAAAATGAGCTGGGATATAAGACCTCTTTCTGTTTTTGGAGCTGAGCTTTCTGCATGGCTGTGGATAGATAATGTAAGGCTTGGCTTGTGTAGGAGGAGGAACTCTTTCTGGATTGCTTTCCTATTTTAGGAATGGACACTACTTAACTGAAGGATATTCCAGGTACTACTTAGAGGAGGGGTACACCAGGTTCATATCTGCACAGGCTGGTTTTGTATGTCATCTTGACATAAGCTAGAGTTATCTGAAAGAAGAAAACCCCAACTGAGAAAATGTCTCTATGAGTTCTGGCTGTGGGGCATTTTCTTAACTAGTGATTGAAGCGGGAGGGCCTGGCTCATTGTGGTTGGTAGTATCCCTGGGCTGGTGGTCTTGAGTTCTTTAAGAAAGCAGGCTGAACTATGTCCAATTTCCGGAGGAACCGCCAAACTGATTTCCAGAGTGGTTGTATCAGTTTGCAATCC
>NC_045030.1:1923280-1924326 GCF_008632895.1 Mastomys coucha | reverse complement strand
TATATCAAACAACTTTTATAATACTTATTTTTATTGTTATAATGTTTTATAAATTTTAAGGAATATGAGTTGGGGTACAAAAGGAAAACATGAATGTGATTTAATTCTATTTACTTAAAATATGTTTTTAAATGTTAACAAATTCAGATAAGTTGAAATCATGTAACTCTTCTCATCATAATGCAATAAAAGTTAAAAAAGAAAAAAGAAAAAAAAAGAAAGCAGGCTGAGCAAGCCATGATGAGCAAGCCAGTAAGCAGCACCTCTCCATGGTCTCTGCATCAGCTCCCACCTTCAGCTTCCTGTCCTGTCTGAGTTTCTGTCCTGGCTTCCTTAAGTGATGGACTACAATGTGGAACTGTAAGCTGAATAAATTCTTTCCTTCCCAATTTACTTTTTGGTCATGGTATTTTTGTTGCAGCAATAGAAATCCTAACTAAAACAATACCCCTGCAAACTATAACGAAGCTGATTTAGTGAAACTACCTGTTCTGCTTCCATGCTGATATTGTACTTCTGTACAAGTTCAAAGTTACTCTAATATTTTTCTATATATTTTGATGTATGGCACATGCCTGTTAGTGGCTCTATGGCATCTATGACAATAGCTCCATTTATTCAGTTCTTTAATGACACAAACCCACATTTATTGGCCACTGTTGCCTGTTAACCGTGTCTCTGTGCCAGATCCCATACGTACACACCTTCATTTAATCCTCACAAGGAAGATGACTCAGCTGCCAAATTTGGTGGCTCACACCTATAATCTTAGCACTCAGGAGGCAAGAGGCAGGCAGCTCTCTGAGTTCAAGGCCATCTTGGTCTACAGAGTGATTTCCAGGACTGCCAGAACTACATTGTGAGATCCTGTCGTGAAACAACAACAAAAACAACAAAAATAATAAGTAAATAAATAAATGAAATAAAAGAGGATGAATCAGAGTTTCCACAAAATCCACTATGCCTGGGTCCAGTAAGCAGCAGATTTGAGATCAATATTCTTGTTTTTTCTTTAAAATTAATGCTTGGGAAGGTTGAGTGCAGAA
>NC_045030.1:1916035-1923270 GCF_008632895.1 Mastomys coucha | reverse complement strand
TCTCAATACTGCTTGACTTAAATGGCTTTGTTCTTCCATCTAGTGAAGCATCTCTCTAAATATGGCAATCTGTGTGGCATCTCCCAGGCTGTGTGTAGAGTTAGCTGCTCTCCCTGCTTTCTATATTGTCCTGAAACACACTAAGGGCTTGACTGCCCAAGCAGCTTTAGGTTTTCCTCTGCAAGTTTAGATCCAAGCTGAGGCCTTCTACATCCCCAGGCATTGATAAAGTTATTAAAGTTGTCTCCCAATACACTGAAAGCAACTGGCTCCGTCCCCAATTCTTTAATGCCACATGAAAACTCTGTACCCTGATAATCTCACCACAGACACACCTGACAACCTGGAGCAGTTTTTTCTCATTTAGGACCCCGAAACCCACTCTGAAGTTCCTCGGTAAATACTTAAGACTGATCACCTGGTATTTAGTGTTGCTTTCTCTGGAATCCAAACTGGCCCCACCTCCAGACGCTTTGTGGTACCACCTCATGGGCATTACCCTGCCATTGCTATTGGGGGTCCTCAGCTGTAGGCCTGGCTTGACAGAACAGATAGAGTCATTAATACAGAAACTTTAAAAACTTTCCACAATAGCATGCTTACTTCCTTGTGCTACAGACTACATGACCAACATACTTAAACTATTTGGGGTAGCTTATGGGGAGACAGTTAAGCAGTTATGTCACAAAAACCATAAAGAAAACTCCCATGATACCACTCAAACTCATTTGTCCTTCTAAGCTCTTCAAGTTAAGAGGCAACCTCCTTAAATCTCTTTTTTCTTCTACACATCTTCTGTTGGTGTGCCATTTACCACATCTTACTTAGAAGCCTTTCCTGCTACCCGTCTTTCACTCCTGTTTCTAGAAACAGAGTCAGCAGGTTACATCTCTAGGCCCCCATTTGCATTTCAAACCACCCCAAAGTAGTCCCACAGAAAAAGAAATCATACTAAGGATCTATCTTGCTTAAGAAATGGTAGAGAAGTCCATGTAGCCATTGTTTATCCTTCTTTGTAGAGGTTGAAAATGTCTTGGTCCTACTTGTGTACGGTGGTGCTTGTGTGGAGTCTCAGCACTAGGGAAGCTGAGTGGGGAGGATCACTTTGGTTCATGAGTTTGAGACTACCCTGGGTGATAAAATGAGATCCTATCTAAAACTAAATTCTCTTTCCCTATCAAGAAGGATTGAAAATCTGTGGTTCAAATAAAGACCAAATGCAGGTTATCTAAATTACCTGAAGAACATTAGAGGTCCCTAGGTTGTAAAACTGGATGAAAGAGTTAGAGATTATACAAAAAAGAGAAAAGGACCCTTTGGACTTGTTGAGGCAAAGTCAACACTGGTCCACCTCCACTGTCTCTGTATAAGTTATGGCAATGAATTAGCCACATATTTCCATCCTAGTTCTGTAAAATACTGACCCTGTGCTGGTAGGAAGGAGACAGTACTGGATCAGTTTCCCAATTTGTAAAGTAAAAATTAAAGTGCTTACACTAAATATTGCTGTGAAGAATAACTAAGAAATCAATGCAGGCTGCAGGGATGTCACACTCTGGTGGGGTAATACATACACATATACACACACACATATGTGGAGATTATAATTCACACACACACATATACACATATGGGGGGGACTTAGAATGGCGTACACATTTCAGTTCAGGTAATCCAACAATAGCCGGCTGTGTACCAGGCTGGAAGTCTTAGTTGGTCATCAGTATATGCTGGAGTCCTGAAGCAGTAGGCTCTAGCACCAGTGAAGGAATGGATGTGCTGGGGAGGGAAGGGCAACCAGGCAAAGAGCTACAGTTTCCTTCGTCCATGTCCTTATATGAGCTTTCAGCAGGTGTGGCCCAGGTTAGAGGTCAGTTTTCCCAGCTCAAATGATATGGATTAGAAGTGGGTCTTCCTCTACCCCATGGACAACCTGCTGAGGCCAACTCTACACCATTGGCTCCCTGGCAGGCAAGGAGACCATGGTGATACAGTGCTATGACCCAGACACTGATCTGTGGTCGCTGGTGAACTGTGGCCAGCTCCAACCCTAGTCCTTTGCACCCAACACTGTGACTTTGAATGGACTCATGTACTTTGTCAGGGGTGACTCTGCCAAGGTGGATGTATACAGTCCCACTAAGGATGATGAATGAGACAAGATCCCATCTATGATTCAGGTACATGTTGGGACAGCCTGGCCATCCTGGGAGGCAAGCTCTATGTTTCTGAGGGTATAACAACACCTTTGAACTCTAGGACATGGTGGAAGAATATGACCCAGAGACCCCGGCATGGGGTGTGGTGGGACAGCTTACAGAGCCTACCTTCTGGTATGGCAGTGTGAGCATCTTCCACCAGTTCATAGACAAAGGCAGGGGGCCGGGGTTTCAAGCTGAACAGTGGCAGCAATGATGTGAATGCAGGCCACCATAGGCTGCCTCCAAACACTGAGGAGTTACACTAGGCCAGGCCTGGCCTAGGGGAAGGCTTTGGTGCAAGGGGCCTGGCACCTGCGGGGGAGTGAGTGGTTCGAGGGTGCTTAGTGAACCCCTAGATGCACCGTGTAAAGGTTTCTGTGCATTTAGGGCCTATGCCACAGCTTCTGGGGACTAAGCCGTTGGTGACCACCATCATGTATCTGCCTTCAGAAGTCACCTCCGGCTCGTAGCATCCAGCTCACCATGCAGGGTGCCTCTCCTCGCTGACCCCTCCTGGGTCCCCAGAGCAGAAGGTCCTGTAATGGTCAGAAGGTGGCCTGGCCTGGAGCATTGGGAATCCAGGAAGACAGAGGCTACAGTGAAGTGCTAAACTCCCCATCCAGTACCAAGGATCCTCCAGTGCTACAGGTAGAGGGGTGGGTGGTCACAGCACTGCTGGAATCTCACCATATAGGAGTTAAGAACTGAGACTGAGATGGAAGACTGTCATAGTGTGAGTCCAAGATCCGTTCCCACAGCACATGTTCTTGCCTGGCAAGGAGGCCCTTCCTGGGACTCTTTCCTGGAGAACGGGAGCAAAGCTCACAAAGCTGGCTTGCTGTGGTTCATCCTCGGAAGCCTCACTGACACTTGGCTAAGTGGGCCTGGGAGCAGAGACTCCTGCCTCTAAAGAGAGCTAAGTGGGACGGCCCCAACACTTGGCTGTAGGTTTGAAAAGCTTGTGGTTTGACCTTGAAAAGAGGCACAGAGTTGGTGTGTGTGTGTGTGTGTGTGTGTGTGTGTGTGTGAGAGAGAGAGAGAGAGAGAGAGAGAGAGAGAGAGAGAGAGAGAGGTACTAATCTCAGTGCTGGGGACAGTGTTGTTCAGTCCTCTTGGGGACATGACCACCACTGTCAGGTCCTCTTGGAAACAGGCTAGGAGGCTTTCCAGAGGAAGGGCATAACCTGCAGAAGTTACTGCATTATAGTGCCCATTTGCACAGGGCCCCTCTGCCTGTCTGTGCTCCAGAGCTACTCAGGTTTCCATATCAGGGCCCCACGGAAACTAAGGACAGTAAAAGTAGGCACTTCCTGTGGACCCACTGGGAGTCCAGGACTGTCCCTCCCTCGAATTCACCTTTGCCACTGGCTCTGGGCTGTAGCCCATCACTTAACTCAGGTCTCTACACTAACAGGGATTGAAGCTGGGTATGGGATTGTCCCTGTCACATGTATAAAGCTTTTATATGTTAGGAAAAAATTAAGTTATGAGAAGTTCTGTGCCTGGTATTTGATGCTGATCTATAAGGAATTTTTCTTATATTTATGACTTCAGAGACCTAAGTCAGTGCCTTAGAAGTGTTGGACTCAGTCACCAGTGGCTGGGCAGATTTGTATATTTATTTTTGTCTGTTCTGTAGCTTCTGTGTGCAGCATCCTAAGGATTTAGGATGCTTCTCTAAATTTTGAAATAAAATGTTTCCTATAAAAAAAAAAGAAGTGGGTCTTCCTATTTCAAATTAAGCAAAAAATTTCTCACAGATGCAGATGTACTCAAGCTGTCGATTAAGAATAGTCATCACAAAGAGAGGCCTTTGCATCGTTTTATCTAGGAACGTGTTTGTTATGCTTGCAAGAGTTAGGCTACAGCTATAGTAGTGGAGCCTGAGGAGGTTATCCTAACAGCGTGACTTACGGTGGTTTTTCTCTGAGGGAATGAGGTCTGAGTAGCTGAGCTTAGTCTCATGAGTTGTCTCTCCATGCCTATGAGGCCCATGCCCAGTAACAAGCTGAATAGTAAGGCTCAGGTGAGCTTTTCCACACAGGACTGCTGGAAAGATAGTGTGTGTGTGTGTGTGTGTGTGTGTATACCTATGTGCATCTCCGTTAGAAAAGAGACATCTGGAAACTTGTATCTGTGGTTTCCCAAACTTTACCCCATGTATCTTCCCCTTTTACAATTTCTGACATAGTTCTTTTGACTTTAATAAATAAAGTACTAGCATATCCCCTTCTGTGTCTCATGAATAAGGAATGCCAAACCTCAGGGTTGTTTAGTGGATTCCTGGCACAGAGCTCTTGGGCCCTTTCCTCTCTCTACTTTATCCAGAACCATACAGTACATGGTGAGGATCTTGCTTCGTCAAGCTCCTCTATTTGCATCCTTCATTCACTGCCAGTATCTCTGGCCTTGTCTCTGTTTCTCTCTGTGTCTCCTTCTCTCTGTGTCTCTCTACATGTACCCATCCTTTTCTGCATCTGCCTCTCCTCTCTTTTCCTCCTTTCCTTCATCTCTCTCTGCCTCTGTCCCTCCATCAATCTTTCTCTCCTCTCTCTGCCTCCCTCCCTCCATCCCTCTTTGCCTCCCTCTATCTCTTTTTATCTCTACTTCCATTCACCTCTCACCTCTCTCTGTCCCTCTGTCTCTCTCTCTCTGTTTCTCTCTGTGTCTGTCTCTGTCTCTCTCTTTCTCTCTCTCACTGTGTGTTCTCTTTTTCCACTCCAATTGCTCTTGGTTATATGTATCTGTCTGCCCCAATCAAGTAGTGATTCTGACTGCAGCTGCTGTACCAGATGTGGTGTCCTTATTTGAGCAAAGGTACAGCATGCAGCTATTGTTGTAGCAAATGTCATTTTTCTTGGTACCTGTTCATAAGGACCACCTGAAGCACTGCTTCACTCTGAAGATATTATAATGTCTGTGCTCATCAATCCTCTTATCATTAAACAGTATACATTGCCCCACTCTATTATCCCCATTCTATAGGTGAGACTAACAAGGTCCAATGAAGACAAGTACTTTATTCAAAGTTCAAATCAGTAGTACTTGATACATCCAACTTTAAACCTAGGCTTCTTGGAACACTTGTGTGCTTTTGTTATCAACCTTTACATTTCTTTTTAATTTTAAGAATAGGCTTAGAGGGTCAGGCTTGGTGGTGCACACCTCTAATCCTCTTTTTCTCGCTTCCTTCTAAGCTTTAATCTGGAAGGTTATGAAACTCTTTGGATATAAAGCACATGCACTGTTTTCATCTCTGAGTCCTTAGATCATAGCACCATGACTGATGCTTGGCCTCTCAGTAAGACTTTATTAAGTGAATAATCCCCTCCAACTTTGATCAAAACCTGCCCTCAGAAAGAATTTAAATCAGAAACTGCACACACACACACACACACACACACACACACACACACACAGAGAGAGAGAGAGAGAGAGAGAGAGACAGAGAGACAGAGAGACAGAGACAGAGAGAGACAGAGAGACAGAGACAGAGACAGAAAGACAGAGAGAAAAAGAGACAGACAGACATATACACAGAGACAGACAGACAGACAGAGACAGAGAGATAAAGAGACAGACACACACATGTGTATGGAGATCAAAGGTCAATCTCAGGAGCTATGTATCTTGTTTTTTGAGATTGAGCCTTTCGCTAGAACCTGTGATTCACCAATTAAACTAGGCTGGCTGGCCAGGAAGCCTCAGAGAGCCTCCAGTCTCTTCTTTTCCAGTGCCAGGTGCTGCCAGCATGCCCAGATTTTTATTAGATGCTCAGCTGTTTATGTTTGTATGGCAAGCACACTACAAACTGAACTGTCTCCCCAGCTTTCTAAAAGGGATTTTTTTTTAATTATAAGAAATATACCAGGCACAGTGAGTGTTGATGTGGTGGTGGGTCTGACCATGTTGCTTTTTATGCTCTAGACTGTTGTGTGGGAGAAAGAACTTTGGGCTGGAAAAGTGCTTGAGTACTCAAAGCTTAATGAGCTATTCTGTGGGAACTTGGAAGGAAAGAATGTTGAGAGAAATGCAGACTATTGAGCCTTGGCTTGTGAAATTTCAGAGGGAATAAAAGACTATCAGGACCATTTATGTGATGTATATGAATTAGGCATCTGTGGAAATGAAATCTTTGCTTTACTGGATACAGGTTGGCTGGACTGAAAAAATTAGCTGTGATTAAAAAGAGATCAGCATCACTGAGGTGAAATATTTGGGGAAACATCTCCTCAGGGTGAGCATACACAAGATATGATTTTGGGTCAAGGAAGCACGTATTCATTTCAAGCTGGCAGCAGAGCTTGGTAAATAATGTGGGAGTCCCTCTCATATGGTATTGGTTTTGAAGACAAGAAGAGGTCACAGACAGAAACTGAGGCTTGGCACTCTGTGACAGGTTCAGAATCTTCACGAGGAGAGGTCAGGATAGGCCATTGATGAAGGTGTGGCTTTACTTGTTGTAGATACCCCAGGACTGAAAGGATCATGGAGAAAAGTTGAGGTTTGGCAACATGTAATATGGTTGGCCTGTAAAGAGGACAGAAGGCCATTGGTGAAGGTGACTCCTCAGCTGTAGTGGAGACACAAAACTATGGAAATGCCAGGACTATGGGACAACCATCAAGGACAGTGACGAGTGTGGAGTGGAGCAGGCTTGAACCTACCTGATAAGCTGTGTGTGCTGTGGATGAAGAGCTAGTGAGGCAGAGCTACCTAACCATTGGGAGCCCTGAAGATTCCGAGTGAGTTCCAGATGTTGACACTTAGCTATTTATATTGTTGGATTTTGGCTTTGTTTTGATCTGATTTATAACTATGTCCCAGTTTTTTCCTCTTGGAATAAGAAAATATATAACTTATTTTTTTATTTTACAGGATCCCACAGTTAAGACTGTTTGCCTTTTACAGAGACTTTGGACTTTAACAGTGTTACAAAATTTAAAAAGACTGTTGGACTTTTTTATTTCTTTTAGATATTTTCTTTATTTACATGTAAATTTCTCCATTCCCAGTTTCCCCTCCAAAAAACAA
>NC_045030.1:1914093-1915484 GCF_008632895.1 Mastomys coucha | reverse complement strand
CAAGGAACTCAAGAAGAAGGAAGACCAAAAGGTGGACATTCAATTCCTTCTTAAAAGGGGGAACCAAACACCCACGGAAGGAGTTGCAGAGATTAACTATGGATCAGGGACTGAAGGAAGGACTTTTAAAGTTGAACTGTAAGGTTGGAGAGATTGCTCAGTGGTTAAGAACACTTTTCTTCCAGATGTCCTGAGTTCAATTCCCAGGAACCACTTGGCAGCTCACAATATGATGTCTTTTTCTGGTCTGTAGGCATACATGCAGACAAATCACCTGTATACATAAAAGATTAATTAAAAAAATAAAGTTGGATTGTATTTTGTATTGTGCTATTAACATGAGATCCTGGTGATACATTTGTGTGCCAAGTTGGTAGGGAGTAGTGTCCAAGTTAGTTTTGTTGTTGACTTGATACATCTAGAAAGAGAGAATCTTAACTTAAGAGTTGAGATTCAGCCGGGCAGTGGTGGCGCACGCCATTAATCCCAGCACTTGGGAGGCAGAGGCAGGCGGATTTCTGAGTTCAAGGTCAGCCTGGTCTACAGAGTGAGTTCCAGGACAGCCAGGACTACACAGAGAAACCCTGTCTCAAAAAGAGTTGAAATTCTTGGATTGAACTCTGGGACATGTTCTTAAATGATAATTGGTGCAGGAGGGTCCAGCCCTCTGTGGGTTCTGCCAACCCTAGGCAGATGGTCCTGGGTTGTATAAAAATTCAAGCTAAGGAAACCATGCAGAGCAAGCCAATAAGCAATGTTCCTCCATGGCCCCATGCCTTGACACTGAATTCACTATGTTAGGTGAGTATGGGTTTGCACTTGCCATTCTCCTGCCTCAGCTTCCCAAGTGCTGAGAATACACATGGTCACTGCTGTGCCCAGCTTTGTATAATACTTTCAAGTTACAGCCATGCGGGGCTGGAGAGATGGCTCAGTGGTTAAGAGAGGTCCTGAGTTCAAATCCCAGCAACCACATGGTGGCTCACAACCATCTGTAATTGGATCTGATGCCCTCTTCTGGTGTGTCTGAAGACAGCTACAGTGTATTTATACGTAATAAATAAATCTTTAAAAAAAAAGTTACAGTCATGTTGTATCATATATTAGTATAGCATTCCTTATTAAAATTGAAGACTATTCCAGTAAATTACAATTTTATGTCAAATATTCTTCTACTTATTAATATTATCTATCATTTGGTCAATCATAATTGTACATATTTATGGGATACCATGTGATTCTTTAATCTGTGGATAGAATGTAACATGGTTAAATCAATCTAACATTATCATTAAAATTGTGGCTAAATCATAATTGCCAATGATTTTACCACTTACTTACCTATTTTTTTATGAGGTGACATTATAAATTAGTATATTTTGAAACATATA
>NC_045030.1:1905554-1913621 GCF_008632895.1 Mastomys coucha | reverse complement strand
GAAATCCGCCTGCCTCTGCCTCCCAAGTGCTGGGATTAAAGGCGTGCGCCACCACCGCCCGGCCATATAAGACATTTTATAGATGGAGTCAATAATTTATTTCTCTTGTTCTAGAATTTTGTACTCTTGGTCAACAACTTCCCATGTCTTCTTTTTAGGTTATAGCTATCCGAGTGAGTATTAAGCAGTATTGCATTTGTGGTTATGTAAGTGTGTGTGTGTGTGTATATAAGTGTAGTTACATGTGTGACTATGTGTGTTATTCTGTATCTGTATATGAGGATGTACATGTGTGATTGTGTGTATACGTGTGTGCATGTATATGTGCTTGTGTGTGTGAATGTATGTGTGCACACGTGTGTATATGTGTGGTTATGTATGTATGTGTATATGCATGCATGCAGTCATGTGTATGTGCATGTGTGTGTGGTTCTGTGTGCATATGTATATGTGTGGTTGTGTATGTATATATATGTGTGTGTGCCTGTGTGGTTGTATATGCATGTGTGTTTGGTTGTGTGTAAATGTGTGTATATATGTGTGTACATGTATATGTGTGTATGTGTGTATACGCATGTGTGTGCATTATATGTGTGTGTATGTGGGTGTGTGTATGCATGTGTGTGCATATGTGTATGTGTGTGCATTTGTGTGCATGTTTGTGTGTATGTATGTATGTATGTAGGTGTGGGATTTTTGTGCATGTGAATGTATGTGGTTCTGTGTGGATTTATGTGTGGTTGTTTGTGTGTGTGGCTGTATGGTTGTGTGTGCACGTGTGGTTCTGTGTTTGCTAAAGATAAAATATAGGATCTTGAACATATTTATCAAGCATTCTACTACCAAGCTAAATCCTCAGTTCATTTTGGTTTTGATTTACATTTCTCAAATGACTCTTAATGCCAAATACTTTTTGATATGTCTGTTGTATATCTTTTTTGAAGAAATATTTATTCTTGTCCTTGTCTCTCAGAACCTCTGCTGCAATCTGTCTGGCAGCTAAATTACCACCTGTGCTGTATGACTTAAGACTCCACAGCTGACGCAGAATTACTAGGACTTTGCATAGGTGACTGAAAAGCTCCACATTTCTTGCCTCACTTTAAGACTCAGGAATGATTAGATAAGAATAATCCTGTTGACGCAGCCAATCACATAGCATGTATGGGTTTGTGTAGCTAGCTGCCTTCCATTTCCTTAGGCCAGTGGCCTCTAATATGGACACACTCAAAGGCATCCCCCACCCCAATTTATAAAGCTTTCTGTCTATCCCCTGCTTGGCATTGTCTGCTAAATGCAAGTGATGGTGTCTGTCTTCCTTGCTACGTATAGCAACAAAAAAGCTGAACAAAGAGCCTATTTGCTCTCATTTGGGTGGGTTCGGTTATTTCCACAGTGGATTGCCAGGTACAAACTTCTCACTTAGGCATACTGTTCACTTAAGTTCAAATTTGTTAGCAGGACTGTATCCCAACTATTGAATAGTTAAGATTTGCTTAACTGGAGCCCCGTGCATTTGTCAAATTGTAGGCCAGCACAGAATTCTCAGACAGAGCTGTTGTAGTGGCTTTCTTAGCACCAGACAGCTGGATAATTCAGCTCAGCTGAACCCTCTGGCTCACAAGGTGACAATGAAACCACATTGCTCTTTGGCTGTGCTGTATTCTTGCAGTAGGCGAGCTCTTATCCTCGGATCAATACGTGTTTTCTTTCACCTTTATCAAACTGGGGGACTTTGAAAGTATTGTTTGGGTTTTAGTTGCACACAATACAAAGCATTTCATTCTAAAAGCCCTTTTTGCTCCTTGCAAGTTAATTAAAGGTACTTCAATGGTCTCTGCTGCCAGTTCCCTCTGATCTTCATTGGAGTTGTGTTAATTTAGGCCCCAGGGCCTCTGGAGATTTGTGCAGGCTTCAATTCTGATTTATTTTTGTGTTGACCAGATGGCTTCAGGTTCCTGGGTTTGTACCAATGTCTTTTGGATTATCCTGTTTATCTTTCCCAGTACCCAAGGTTAGCATTCATTCTTCTGAGACACCTTTGTCAGCAACATAAGCCATTTACCTCCACTGCTGCTTGGACATCATAACCAAGGCTATTAGATGTGATAGATGTTTTTCTAAACTCTGTGACATGACCTGCTCAAAGATTGGTTTGTTTTTCCACCTTTTCGAAGCCATGGTGATCAGAAAGGCAATAGGAAGCAGGACTGAACAGAGAGGAAGGGATCTTTCAGGAGCACTGAAAACCCCTGAGCGCCCTCTCTACTTTTTAAGGGAGTGGCCATAAAAATATAAACAGAATATCTTTAATACAGTTAATAAACATTCAAAGGGACATACGATGTTTGAAGAGACAATACATCAAAACCAACAAAAGTGGGATTTCCCTGTGAGACTATGGAATTAAGTTCATACAAAGGGTACACTCAGTTCATGTTAAATTGGCAGCTGCACATTCTGACACAAGCAATGCTCATAGTTGTCTTAGCTAAAGCATAATATTATTTCCTGGGTAGGGGGATTTGAAGCCTTGAAAGAAATGTACTGGAAGTCCCACTCTACAGAGCCCTGTGATATTTGGGCTTAGGCATATAGGGAAGGGAGAGGTCCCCCACCCCCGGCCCCCTTCATTCTCATGTATGTTCTTTAGGCTGGATCTGTAGAACAAATTACTACAAGCATGATCAACAAGAGGAAAACAGTATCTGTACATGTAATCTCATTACAAGTGCCATTCAAAGAAATGAGCAAAGCTGTATGCTTTTCTTTGTAGACAACGAGCAATAGTTTTGAAGAAGTGAGGGGATTAGTGGCTTCCTGGATGAGGGTAGTGCATTCTAACGATGTCACTAGAGTCTGAAGGAATAGTATAAGAGCTGGTGGATGGTAAGGGTGGCACCAATGAGATTATTTATTTAGGTTCATTATGGCCCCAGCTACACATGTTGGTGACCAGAGCTATTTTATCACCCTAATGGGGGTGGTGGTGGTGCTCTTTTGGAATTAATCTTGATGGCTTCCTGTATGTATCAAAGGCGAAGCTAAATTGTTCTCTTGACAGTTATGAAAATCAAGTGATTTGGGTATAAAATAATCACTCTATTAGCCTACAAGTTTGGCACATTTTGAGTTGGCTTCCTTAATTTCTTTCACACATGGATGTGCATTCATATACACATATCAGCACACATAATCCAGAAATGAAAAATTATATTTTTTTAGGGATTTCAGATACTCAAACAATCAAACAAACAGACAAACAAACAAAAAGAAAACAAAACAAAGACCCCCCCCAACTGTTAAGAGTCCCAGTAGGCTCCAATAGCAGGGGGCACTCATTGCCGTTTATCTTGGAGAACTCAAATCAAGAATTTATTCTATTTTCCCTTCTCAGGGAGATCCTTGGGTCCCATCTTAAGCCCTCTCTGTTACTTAGCCTCTCTGGATCCATGGATTGTAGCATGGGCGTCCTTTACTTTCCAGCTAATGCCCACTTATAAGTGAGTACATATCATTTTTATTTAAAAAAGCATTTAGCAAGGGACAAACTAATTTCTTCTTCACAATGAAAAAAAATAGACTTCAACATACTTGACTTCTATGAGTCAGGGACAATAGTCTACCTAATTAGAAATTACTTCTAAAATTTTAATGCACTTATCTATGAAAGAATCTTTAAAAAATAAAGTATGAAAAAAATAATTTATGAGGCTAGGGGTGTCCTCAGCATATCTCCTCTCCCCCAGAGTTCCTAACCTCTGGGATCTAATTAGCCTACTATGTGCCTGATTTTGACTATGTGTCAAAAGCTAATAAAGCAGTTCACTTATCTCTTGGGCCAACTGTAATGTTTTGCCTACAAAAAGAATGTAATCCTGCACTCCCAATGGAGGTTCACAGTGGAGGTAAAACATGCAGTCTAGTGGTAGGCATATGAGCCTGGCGGCATCCCTTGCTCACTTGATCTGCACCTTGAAAATTGAGAACTGGGGCAGTGGGCCAATGTTTTTTGCATAACATGCAAAGGATATTTGGGGTGGCTATTTTCTAGAACTAGACTCAGAGTTCTGCTGGGGCAGCAGAAGGCAGCCAAAGGGTTCTAAGTATCTGATAGGTGATAGGTCTGACTCTGTTCCTCTCCACCTTCAGGCATCTTACATTTCTTATCTCACATTCACCGTCTTCTGCTCTTCTGTAGCATGTTCAGATGGGGAAGTCCCACCCCAGTAGTATTCTACAAGTATTGCTTTATGCATCATTATGACCACCAGTACATCTAGTTCCTTAAGGTGGCAGATTTCATCTGGCCTT
This sequence comes from Mastomys coucha, assembly GCF_008632895.1. Lineage (NCBI taxonomy): Eukaryota > Metazoa > Chordata > Mammalia > Rodentia > Muridae > Mastomys > Mastomys coucha. Next base: position 1,909,307 of record NC_045030.1, on the reverse strand, counting down.
TCCCTGTTTTATATTTTTTGATGATTTTATACAAAACCAGACTAGATCAGTGGATTTTTTAAAAAAAAAATAATTTTATTTTTTGTGTATGGATGTTTTTCTCTACATGTATGTATGCATACCATGTGCATGTGTGGTACCTTTCTGGGCAGTTCAAAAGAGGGCATCAGATCCCTTGGAACTGGAGTTATGGATGGTTGTGAGCTACCATGTGGGTGCTGGGAATCAAACTCAGGGCTTCTACAAGAGGAACAAGTGCTCTTATCTGCTGAGCTATCCCTCCAGCCCCCTCATTTAGAAACAATTTTATGTATGTAGATGTTTTGTCTCCAAGTATGTCTGTGCACCAGAGGCTTGGCTGGTTCCTATGAAGGCTAGATGAGGGGATTGGATCCCCTTGGAATGGAGTTACAGACAATTGTGAGCCATATGGATTTTGTGGATTGGATGTGACTCTCCTGCAAGAGCAGCCAGTGCTATCAATTGCTAAGTCAGCACTCCAGCTCCTGGATTTCATTATTAAAAATAAGAGGCGAGGAGGAACCTTACAGACATATTTGGAAATGGTTAATTTTGCTTTCCTTTGGTTTGTGAACTGGCAACTGCAAAGAGCCAAGTAAGTTGTTTTACTTGGGCATCATTTATGACCAAAAAGAAAATAAAACACGCTATGTGTGTGTTCTCCATAAAACCTTTGCAGTTTAACTTTGAGCAGGGCACACCAGACAGTCTGTGTGCTCTGTCTGTCATTACCTTTGTTTAGCACCTATGCCAGATCTGCACCATCTCTCTCCCCAGAAAATGTCAATCCTTACGTCTCAGACACTGAGTGAGCAAACCTGCCTATGATGGCTTCACTTTCCTTCAGATTCTGATCAGGAGTCTACTTCTCATGGGATTGTGGTTGTGCAGCAAGATATTACCTGCATGATAGGTACTGGAAGAGGGAAAAAAATCTAAGGAAAACCATAATAATAAGAAACAGTGGAACCCACTTCACATCCAATTCCTTAGTTTTCCTAAGCTCGACAAGGAAAACAAGTTATTGACTTAGCTTGGTCAATATTAAATAAGAAAGTAACTTTAAACTTAATCGATTGATTGATTGGCTGTCCCACTTCTACTGAAGTATTTACTCAGGGATATAAAGAAGCGTGATCTGTTACCTAGACATCACGTTGGTTGGTGAACAAATAAATATTCTGTCGCTTTTATGCTTTTTTGTTCTGCTTCTAATGCTTAAGCCATTTCATCTGTGATTTGAGCCAAAGTCTGATATAAATTATGAATGACATAATCTAATTCAGAAACTCCTGGTCAGACTATAAATCATCTCACAAATCTATGAATACAGTGTCTTGGATGCCACCTGGTAAAATAAAAAAAATCAAATTATAAATTAAAGCAAGGAAAGGTTTGCTTTGAATATTTTGAAAGACTAAATGGATATCCATTGTATAGTATAGTTTAACAGGAAATATATTTTGTGGGTGCCCACTGAGAAGAGCACAGATGGGTTATGGTAGTTAGCACTCCATGTCTTCGTTTAATTTGTCTGATTGTGAAGTTGAACAACCATACTCATATGGTCCCCAATTTATGATGATAGGAAATTAGTACTCAGTAGAAGCTGTACTGCAAATTTTGATCTTTTTCTTAGACTAATAATATGTCAGATTTCATGGTACTGGGAAGTGGCAGTGAGTCACAGCTAGTCAGCTACAAGACTGTAGAGGGGACCAGCTACTACAGTATAAAACACTGTATTGCAAAGGTTTGGATATTTGTATTTAGTATATTTGTATTCCATGATAGCTACAAAATGCTTACCTGTGTGTGCATAGGACATAATTAACACCTTATTATAAAACAGGGTTGGTTGATTTTCCAAAGTGTAAAGCAAACATGATTTGAGAATGTGTATGCTAGGCTGGGCTGAGGGATGATGCTCATTATTAAATTTATATATGTAAGATCTGTCTATGTACCCTGAAACTTGCTATGTAGCCCAGGTTGGCCTTGAGTTTTTAATCCTCCTGCCTCAGCTTCCTGAATGATGGGATTACAGACAGGTAGCATCATGTTTGGTTGACTTAGGACTTTTGCATCTTTTGATGGGCTTTTTGTGTAGCTTTGTGAGAAATAATTATAGCTTTTATTATTAGCTCTATGTCCTGTGAAATTTGGTGCCATTTTGGTTTATAGACATGGCTATAAAATTATTACCAGAACATCTGGGGCTGGATGCAAAATCCAACAGTTGGAAAGACTGTTACTGTTATAGTTGTTTAAGGATAATGAATTCAGCGTTTCTGGAAATCAAAGTATTTGAGGAACCTAAAAAAAAAAAAATCAAAGTTTAGAGTTAGAATTTTAACTGCAGTATTTGGGGGGGGGGTTATATGGTAACTCTTATTTCTTTTTCTTTATTTTTGACAGTTTCACATACATGAAATAAATATTAAATATGTGACACATGTAAAATATATGTGTGAAATATATATGTGAAATATATATGTGTGAGGTGCGAGCACACACACACACACATCACACACATACATAATGCATTATGATTATAGTTACACCCATTATCCTCCAGTGTTCACCTTCTTTTCTCTTTGAACCCTTTCTTCTTCATCTCATGCCTCAGTGGTCACACTATTAAAGAAATTACACACCTTCCTCCAGCAGCCATTAGCACTCATTAGTGGCTCAGGAAGGGGGATGGGCCTCACTGACAGCTCTTCTATCTATGATAGACATTTGGAAGGCCCAATCTTACGCATGGTTGAGACAGTAATGCCATGTCTGGACAGCAGAGTTTCATTATGTTCTTTTCTATCCTTTGGCTCATAAGTTCTCTCTGCTTTCCCTTCAGTGATGTTCCCTGGTTGATGGTGGGGGTGGGGATAGGGGTGGTATAGGAGAAATATAGCTGTCCTATTTAAAGCCTACTGTCATTAGTCACTTATTCTCAGTCCCTTTATTGACGGTTTAATTTTGCAAAAGAAGCTTCTTTGGGCCAGGCTGAGAACTGTAGTAGTCTATGGCTTCTCATTAGGTTCACAGTATCAGGTATGTAGCCCCTCCTACAAAGTGGGTCTTAAATATAATCACAAACTAGTGGGCTATCTCCAAAAATAGTTCTGCCACTATTGCACGGGTCGGGCATCCCTTACCTGCTGGGCCAGTGTCGGAGCAACACACAGCCCACAGCTGGGTGAGACTTGATGAGCTTTTTCCCCCACCAGCCTACATAGATTCTTGAGGCATTATGAATGCTAGCTCAGTACCATCTTCATTTCTCTATGAACTGTAACCAAAGGGTGTAGCATCTTCAGCAATAGGCCTTACCATTTAATTCTGGTTGACAATGGCAATAGCCTGTATCCTTTGGGTTGCAGAAGAGGGGGTTGAGACCTGTATGAGGGACCTCCTTTCCCTCAGTCTCTTCTCCATTTTTGTCTCTGCAGTTCTTTTAGACAGAGACAATTCTGGGCCAGGGTTTTACTGTGAGATGGCAACCCCATCCTTCTACTTCTGTATCTTGTACTGGGTTCTTTTTTAAAAGTCTATGACTTCTGGAAGTAGCATTCTCTATCCATGAAGGGACATTCTATTCAAAGCTTTTGTTTTAACTTTTAAATTTAAGTTTTTAACTAGATTTTTCATTTTATAAAGAAGTAGGTTTATTTTTTTAATTTTTTATTAGTTTTATTTATTTATTTATTTATTTATTTTTTTATTTTTTTA
>NC_045030.1:1897590-1905468 GCF_008632895.1 Mastomys coucha | reverse complement strand
ATCCACCTGCCTCTGCCTCCCAAGTGCTGGGATTAAAGGCGTGCGCCACCACGCCCGGCTTTAGTTTTATTTTTTTTTAAGTCCAGTTGTTACCCCTCCTGGTCCACTCTCCCATAGTCCCTCATCCCATTCCTCCTCCCCTATCTTCAAGAGGATATCCGCCCCTCTGCCAGGCCTCCCCACTCACTGGGGCCTCATGTCTCTTAAGGGTTAGGCATGTCTTCTCCCACTGAGGCCAGACCAGGCATCCATCTGCTGTATATGTGTCTGGGGTCTTGGACCAGCTCATGTATGCTGCCTGGTTGGTGGCTCAGTGTCTGAGAGATCTCAGGGGTCTGAGTTAGCTGAGACTGCTGGTCTTCCTATAGGGTTGCTCTCCACCTCAGCTTCTTCCAGCCTTTCCCTAATTCAACCACTGGGGTCCCCAAGTTAAGTCCATTGATTGGGTGTAAGTATCTGTATTTGTCTCAATCAGCTAGCTATTGGTAGGGCCTCTCGGAGGACAGCTATGCTAGGCTCCTGTCTGTAAGCACACCATAACATCAGTAATAGTGTCAGGCCTGAGCCTCCCCTTGAGATGGATCCCAAGTTGCTCTGGTCACTGGACCTCCTTTCCCTCAGTCTCTTCTCCATTTTTGTCCTTGCAGTTCTTTTAGACAGAGACAATTCTGGGCCAGGGCTTTTACTGTGAGATGGCAACCCTATCCTTCACTTGATGCCCTGTTTTCTGCTGGACATGGGCTCTAAAGGCTCCCTCTCCCCACTGTAGGGCATTTCATCTAAGGTCCTTCCCTTTGAGTCCTAAGAGTCTCTCACCTCCCAGGACCTGGTACATTCTAGAGGGTCCCCCACCTCTTACCTCCTGAGGTTGTATATTTCCATTCATTCTGCTGGCCCTCAGGGTTTCTCTTTTGTCTTTCTCACATACCTGATCATGTTCCCCCTTTCCCTTCCCACGATTATTGTCTTCTCCCTCCCAAGTGTGATTGAGACAGCCTCACTTGGGCCTTCTGCTTGTTAACCTTCTTGAGTTCTGTGAATTGTATCCTGAGTACTCTGTACTTTTTTTGTCTAGTATCAACTTATTAGTGAGTACATACCATGCATGTCCTTTTGGATCTGAGTTACTTCACTCAGGATGATATTTTCTAGTTCCATTCATTTGCTGCAAAATTCACGATGTCCTCATTCTTAATACCTGAATAGTATTCCATTGTGTAAATGAACCACATTTTCTGTATTCCTTCTTCTGTTGTGGAACATCTGGGTTGTTTCCAGCTTCTGGTTATCACGAATAAGGCAGCTATAAATATAGTGGAGCATGTGCCCCTGTGGTATGGTGGGGCATCTTTTGGATATATGTCCTACAGTTGTATAGCTGGGTCTTCAGGTAGATCTATTTCCAATTTTCTGAGGCACCACCAGACTGATTTCCAGAGTGGTTGTACCAGTTTGAAATCTCATCAGCAATGGAGGGAGTGTTCCTCTTTCTCTACATCCTTGCCAACATGTAGTGTCACCTGAGTTTTTGATCTTAGCCATTCTGATTGGTGTAAGGTGGAATATCAAGGTCGTTTTGATTTGCATTTCCATGATGACTAAGGACTTTGAACATTTCTTTAAGTGATTTTTGGTCATTTGAGATTCCTCTGTTGTGTTCTCTGTTAGCTCTATACCTCATTTTTTGATTAGGTTTGGTTCTTTGGTGATTAACTTCTTGAGTTCTTTATATATTTTGGATATTAGCCATCTATTGGATGTTGGATTAGTGAAGATATTTTCCCAATCTGTTGGTTGTTGATTTGTAATATTGACTATGTCCTTTGCCTTACAGAAGCGTTTCAGTTTCATATGATCCCATTTATCACTTGTTGATATTAGAGCCTGAGCAATTTTATTTAGTTCTGAGTTCTGTTTAGGAAAATTTCCCCCTTGACAATAAGTTCAAGACTCTTCCCCACTTTCTCTTCTATTAGATTCAGTGTATCTGGTTTTATGTTGAGGTTCTTGATCCACTTGGACTTGAGTTTTGTGCAAGGTGACAAATATGAATCTATTTTCATTTTTCTACATACTGACTGCCAGTTAGACCAGCACTATTTATAGAAGATGCTTTCTTTTTCCCATTGTATATTTTTGGCTTCTTTGTCAAAGATCAAGTGTCCATAAGTGTGTGGTTTTACTTCTGGGTCTTCAGTTCTATTCCATTGATTGACCTGTCTGTCTCTATACCAATATCATGCAGGTTTTTAAAATCACTATTGCTCTGTAGCCCACAAAACAACAACAAAATAACATGAATTAACAATCACATGTCATTGATATCTCTCAACATCAATGGTCTCAATTTCTCAATAAAAAGATAACAACTTACAGTATGTATGCAAAAATAGGATCCATCTTCTGCGGCACCCATGAAACACACTTAACATCAAAGATAGACATTATCTCAGGGTAAAAGTATGGAAAAATGTCCCAAGAAAACAGACATAAGAAGCATTTTACTTCAACTCAAAACTCATCAGAACAGATAGGGAAGGATACTACATACTCACCAAAGGAAAATTCCACCAAGAGCACATTGTAATTCTTAACATTTATGCCCCAAACACAAGGGCACCTAAGTTTGTAAAAGAAACTACTAAAGCTTATATCACATATAGAGATAGTGAGAGACTTTAATACTGTAGTCTCATCAATAGACAGGCCATCCAGACAGAAACTAAACGGAAATGCTGGAGCTAACAGGTGCTATGTATGGGTCAAATAGACCTAACAGATGTTTACAGAACACTTCACTCAAACACCCAAAGACTTTCTTCTTAGCATTTCATGGAACCTTCTTCAAAAGTGACACGAAGCAATTCTCAACAGATGCAAGAAAATTGAAATAACTCTTAAGATCCTATCTGACTATCACAATTAAAATCGGATATCAACGACAAAAGAAACAACAGAAAGCTTACAAACTCAAGGAAACTGAACAAGTCTCTACTGAATGAAAAATGGGTCAAGAAAGAAATAAATTAAAGACTTTCTGGAATTGAATGAAAATGAATATACACCATATCCAAACTTATGGGATATAATGAGGGCACTTCTAAACAACAAGTTCATAGCACTCAGTGCCTACATTAAAGGCAAAACAAAACTGGAGAGAGCTCATACTAGCAACTTAACAGCACATCTGAAAGCTCGAGAACAAAAAGAAGAAACCACACAAGGAATACAGGACAAGAAATAATCAAACTCAGGGCTGAAATCAATAAAATAGAATCAAACAAAAACAATACAAAGAATCAGTGAAAGAGTTGATTTTTTAAAAAAAGAAAATCAGTAAGACTGATTGTTGGGGTCCAGGAATCACTCCACAAACAACACAAGCACAGATCTCAGTCAGACAGGGATGGTTTATTGAACACACCCTGAGACTGATCAATCAGGGATGTAGCTCAGAATTTGGGGACTAAGGCTACGACCACAAACTTTTTTCTATGTTAGCTTATAAAGGCTAAAACTGAAAAAACCACAATGAGCAGCTCATTTGCAAGTGCTGCCCTGACTCAAGCCATTTTAGATGTAACAGTTCATATTGACCTTTAATTTGATGGGTCCTACATGAAGCTTATAGTTGTGGAATTTCTTAAGATTAACAAACCTTCTAACATACAGAATGTAACAGCATATATGGTTATCATGACCCTGCTCTGAGTTGTTATTTTTCTGTGTCAATGACTGGCAGGCATATTACAGCAACAATATGAAATAGCTGACCATCACAGAACAAAATAGCTGCAGCTATGTTGAGGGCAGACCTCAACAGACAAACTTATCCAAATTAACTAAAAGCTGGAGAGAGAATATCCAATTTAACAAAATTAGAAATGAAAAGGGGGCAGAACAGTGGACACCAAGGAAATCCAGAGAATCATAAGGACATACTTTAAAAACTTGTACTCCACTAAATTGGAATATCTAAAAGAAATGGTTTATTTTCTTGATACATATCACTTACCGAAATTAAATCAAGATCAGATAAGCAATTTAAACAGACCTATGTCTCCTGGTGAAATAGAAGCAGTCATTAAAATTCTCCCTATAGAAACCCTACCTCTGTCCTGAGTGTGGCAAGGGTTTTGCGAACAGTTCTGCCTGAGTAAAGCACCTCTGCACCCATCAGGGCAAATGCACTAGACTACCACCACCATCTTTTCTCCTACGGCCCCATAATCCACCTGGTTCTGTATCCATAGTCCCTCAATCTTGAGTGTGGGTCCAGCCCTCCAGACCCAGCCAGCTTCATGTGTGTGGCTTCTGTGGGAAAGAGTTCCCCTGGAGCTCAGATTTAGTCAAACACCTGCATACACATACCCGGGAGAACTCATACAAATGTGCAGAGTGTGAGAAGGGCTTCGGTGACAGCTCTGCTTGTATAAAGTACCAGTGTGGGCCTCTGGCCTTAAGGCCCTTTGGGGTAGGGGGATAGTCAGCCAAGGCCCCTTCAGGAAGAGTCCAGCTGGGATGGAGTGATGGGGAGTCTAGGGAAGGTAGAAGCCCAGGGTACCAGAGAGAGGGTATCTGCTGATAAAGGCAGAAAACTGTCTGGGAAATGGTGGGGTGGATGAGGAGGATGAGAATAGCTAGAAACAGATTAGACACTGTACATAATCTTCACGCTCAGGTGTTACCTCCCCCCTTCAATTCAGCCATTGGACTCTGGCAGTCTCTGCTTGGAGGCTACCACCTGGGGAGCTAAGACAAAAGCTCTCTGCAGACTGTCGGTTCTTCTTTGAAGAAAGCTGCCTGGAAGTTCACACTGAGATACCAACACGGCTACCTCCTGGAGATCTTCCGAGCTGTTGGGGACTTTGGCGCCTGACCTCTTCTGTAGTGTTTATGTTATGCAAATATCATGTAACCTAGAAATTCGGTTTTGGTTTCTCCTGTACCTATATATATTCTGGATATTCTAAGTAAAAGGCAAGCCTTGATTGGGACACAACTTGGCTTTGTGTTTTCTCTTGCATTTCGAACCCTTTATTTCAGGTCCTTTGGTCCTTCTCCTGAGAGAACCCAGTTCATGAAACTGCTGGCAGTTTCACTCAGCATTGGGACCTTGCCAGTTTGAGCTATATCATAGCTTCTAGAACACTGTCTAGCACAGATTAGGCCCCCAATAGTTGTAAAATTGATAAGCTGGACTCAATTCTAAAATCCTACTGCCTCCTGTTAAAATACACCTCTCAGCTGGACACAGTTGTGTGTACAACCTTTAGTTCTAGCATTCAGGAGGCAAAAGCAGGCAGATCTCTTAATTCATGGCCAGACTGATCTACACAGAGTTTTCTAGGTCAGCCAGAACTCCGTGGTTCAAAACAAAACAAGACAAAACAAAAAACGAACAAAAAACCTTGATCCTTTCAACCTTAGTCTGGGAGAACAAGATTGTTCAAATTTTAGGTGTCAAGACAAGGAGGGGGTGTGGGGGCCATCCTGAGAGTGAAGTATTGCAGTGGGGAAGGCAGTTGTCACCTCTGCCTGAGGGTCACTGGACATGGTTTTATCCAAGAAGGGCACTTTGGGAAAGAGCTTATGCTTTTGAGGGTCCTTCCCACTCAGACATTCGGACACTGGTGAAATAGTAAGGGCAGGGCCAGTGCAGGCCACAGAAGCTTCAAGTCTCCACAGCTAAGTCTTTGTCTGTCTCCTTATTAATAAATTGTCCCTTGTCTGAGAAAAATGTCTCCCTACCCCTGCCCCCTCAAAAGCCCAGGGCCAGACCGTTTTGCACAGAATTCTACCAGATTTTCAATGAAGAGTTAATTTTAATACTCCTCAAATGATTCCACAAAATAGAAACAGAAGGAACACTGTCCAATTTGTTTTTTGAAGCCAAGTTATCCTCATTTCCAAACCACATAATGACTCAACCAAAAAAGAATTATAGACCAATTTCCCTTATGAACATACATTTAAAAATTCTCAATAAAATACTTGCAAACTGAATCAAGAACTTATTGAAAGATCATCCACCCTGAGCAAGTAGGCTTCATCTTAGAGGTGAAGGAATGGTTCAACATAAATGTAGTCTACTAAATTAAAAAAAAAACTGAAATACAACCCCCCCAAAAAAAAACACTTGATTATCTCATTAGATGCAGAAAAAGCCTTTGACAAAATCTAACACCTCTTTATAATACAGGTCCTGGGGAGATTAGGGATACAAGGGACATGCCTCAACATAATAAAGGCAGTTTACAGCAAGCCCATAGCTAACATCAACTTAAGTAAGGGGAAACTCAAAGGAATTCCGCTAAAATAAGGTACAAGATAAGGTTGTCCACTTTCTCTCCATATGTATTCAATATGGTACTTGAAGTCTTAGCTAAAGCAATAAGACAACTGAAGGAGATGAAGGGAATACAAATTGGAAAGGGAGAAGTAAAGGTATCTCTATTTGCTGATGATATGGTAGTATATGTAAGTGACCTGAAAATTTCCACCTGGTAACTCCTACAGCTAATAAACACCTTCAGCAATGTAGTTGGACACAAAATTAACTCACAAAAATCAGTAGCCCTCCTATATGCGAATGAGAAATGGACTGAGAAAGGAACCAGGGAAACAACACTTTTCAAAATATCACCAAATAATATAAAATATCGTGGGGTAACTCTAATCAAGCAAATTAAACACTATGACAAAAACTTCAAGATGCTGAAGAAAGAATCTGAAGAAGATCTCAGAAGTTGAAAAGATCCCCAATGCTCATGGATTGGTAGGATTAATATAATAAAAATGGCCATCCTGCCAAAAGCAATCTACAGATTCAGTACAATTCCCATCAAAATTCCAACAAAGTTCTTCAAGACTTTGAAAGAGCAATATACAACTTCATATGGAAAGACAAAAAACCAGGATAGCTTAAAAAAAATTCCTAAATAATAAAAGAACTGCTGCAGGTATTACTGCCCTCAATTTCAAGTTGTACTACAGAGCTATAGTAATAAAAAACAGCATGCCATTAGCATAAAAACAAACATGCTGCAGGGGCAGTGGTGGTGCACGCCCAGCACTTAATCCCAGCACTTGGGAGGCAGAGGCAAATGGACTTCTGAGTTTGAGGCCAGCCTGGTCTGCAGAGTGAGTTCCAGGACAGCCAGGGCTACACAGAGAAACCCTGTCTCAAAAAACCAAACCAAACCAAACCAAACCAAACCAAACCAAACCAACCAAACAAAAAAAACCACGCTGATCAACGGAATTGAATTGAAGACCTAGACATAAACCCACACACCTAAGGACACCTAATTTATGATAAAGTGCTGTTCAAACTGGGTGGCAGTATATAGGAGACTCTAAATAGATCCATACTTTTCATCCCACACAAAGCTCAACTTCAAATGGATCAAAGATCCATATAACCAGATACACTGAACCTGATTGAAGGTTAAATTCATTGGCATAGGAGAAAACTTACTAAACAGAAGACCATTAGTACAGAGACAAAGATCAAAAATTAATAAATGGGAACCTATGAGACACGTCCTTCTGCATAGAAAAGAACACTGGCATTTGGACAAAGTAGCAGCATACAGAGTGAGATGAGGTTTTGCTCAACTACACATCTGATAGAGGGCTAATACTGAAAATATATAGAGAACTAAAAAAAACTAGATATCACAAAAACAAATAACCCAATTTTTAAACTTTTATTGCATTATGATGAAAAAGTTACATGATTTCAATTTATCTGCATTTGTTAACATTTAAAAACATATTTTAAGTAAATAGAATTGAATCACATTGGTGTTTTCCTTTTGTACCCCAACTCCTCCCAGAGACCCCCCTTCAATACCTACAATATCTTTTTTGTCA
>NC_045030.1:1896095-1896874 GCF_008632895.1 Mastomys coucha | reverse complement strand
AAAGAGTAACTTATAAAGTCCTCTTCTTCAAACCTGATACAAGAGTTACAAATGTCAAGCAAAGCATTGTCTCACAATTCTTTGTTCTCTTACAAGCCACCTCCCTAGTTAATCGTCTATGTTTCTTTTGGGTATATAAATACTTTTGAAATATATAAGCTGTTCTGAAAACCATAGTATAGTGTAAAAGCATGAAATAAACAATACTACTAATAAAGAGGCTGAGATAGAAGCAAGATTTCAAGACCCTTATGTTGTACACAGCCAGATACTGTCATGAACAAACAAGCTGAAAGTGTATATAGATTGTACAATATTGGACGTATTTCTCCAATTACCAAATTAGAGAGATCATTGGAGGACAATCAACAAATTTCTAATTCCTCATATTATTGGATTTCAATCGATTAGGATATGTTGGTAATATTAGTTTTCATATTAAGATATTAAGAAAAAGTAATTGTCACTTCCTGTTGTTTTTGTTGTAAGAGGTGCAATTAAGTTTGTGTGGATTTGTTGAAAGATTACTTTCTTGCTTCTTCTAGGGTGTCTTCTAGTTTTGCTCCTTATGTTAATGTTTTCCATCTATTATCCTTTGTAGGGCTGGATTTGTGGAAAGATATTGTGTAAATTTTGTTTTGTCATGGAATATCTTGCTTTCTCCATCTATGGTAATTGAGAGTTTTGCAGGATATAGTAGCCTAGGCTGGTGTTTGTGTTCTCTTAGGGTCTGTATGACATCTGTCCAGGATCTTCTAGCTTTCATAGTCTCTGGTGAG
>NC_045030.1:1894324-1895557 GCF_008632895.1 Mastomys coucha | reverse complement strand
TAACCCAATTTAAACAAAGAATTCTTAAGAGAGGAAACTCAAATGGCTGAGAAACAAAGAAATGTTTAACATCCTTAGCTACCAGGGAAATGCAAATTACAACTACTTTGCGATTCTGTCTTATATCTGTCAGAATGACCAAGATTGATAACACAAGTGACAGTTCATTCTGGAGAGGATATGGAACAAGGTGAACACTCCTCGATTGCTGCTGAGAGTGCACACATGTACAGCCACTATGGAAATCAGTGTGGTAGTTCCTTCAGGAAGCTGGGATTCGATCCACTTCAAGATCCAGCTATACTACTCTTGGGCATGTACCCAAAGGACACTTCATTCTACCACAGAGACACTTGCTCAACCATGTTTATTGCTGTTCTATTCAAAATAGCCAGAAATTTGAAACAACCTAGATGTGCCTCAATAAAACATGGATAAAGAAAATGTGGTAGATTTACTCATTGGAATATTACTCAGCTATTAATAAAATGTCATCATGAAATTCACAGGTAAATGGATGGAACTGGAAAAAATCATCTTGAGTGAGATAACTTAGATTCAGAGAAACAATTATGGTATGCAATCACTTATATGTGGATATTAGCTGTTAAGTCAATGATAACCAAACTACAGTCAGTAAACTCACAGAGGTTAGGTATAAAGGACTAGGGTGTACAGACAGACCACTTTAGGAATGGAACTAGAATAGGTAATTGTAGGGGGAGATTCCCTAATTATGGATGGATGCTAGGAAAGGAACAGCAGGATCAAGTGTGAGGGAAAGAGGAGAGGGGGAATAAGTGAATATGGGGAAGGACAGCTGAAATTAACACCATTTGAGAGGTAGTACGGGAACCTAAAACAGTGGAAGCTTCCTAAAAATACATACATATATGAAGACTAAAGGAAGTCACCTAATAACGGGGAAGGCAAAGTCGCCAGATGAAGCTTCCAGTACCGGGAGTGGGCTACATCTAATTGAGTTGTTGGCCAAAGGGGCCCCATGAGAATCCCCAAATAACCCAGGATGTTGCCTAGACTATAAGCTGCCCTCTCCAAACTGGCAGTAAGGTCCCATTGCTGAAGACAAAACCTACATAATCTACTGAACTTGAAGTTGAGCTGGTACTTTCATAAAGCCTTGACAGTCACTATGGAAATCAGTGTGGTAGTTCCTTCAGGAAGTTGGGAATCAATCCACTTCAAGATCCAGCTATACTACTGGATTGTATA
>NC_045030.1:1886876-1894314 GCF_008632895.1 Mastomys coucha | reverse complement strand
GTTCTGCAATTGTGTCCTGCCTGCAATAGTGTAATCGTGGCACAAAGCTTGTGGGTGTAGCCAAACAAAGTCTGATTTGATTTAAGGCCAACTCCATGAGATGGAACCCATACCCAACACCACTTAGGTGACCAAGAACCAGACACTAGATATCCCAGGGACCTATGATAAAAACCAAATACCACTGCTCTTTAAAAAAAAGTAGCAATAAAATGATTCCTAATGATATTAGGCTATTTTCATAGATCAGTAGCAGATGGGAACAAATACAGAGACCCACAGCCAGATATTAAGCAAAGAGAGACCTTGGAACATTCAGCCCTAAAGGAGATATCTCCATTAAATCCCTCCCCCAGAGCTCAGGGAACCTAGACAGAAGAGAAGAGAAGACAGAAAGAATGTAAGAGCCAGAGGGGATGGAGGACACTAAGAAACAAGACTCTCTAATTCAATATATCAAAGGTCAAATCAAGTCATAGAGACTGAAGCAGCATGCACAAGGCCTGCACATGTCTGTACCAGGTCCTCTGTATATATCATGGCTTCCACTTTAGTGTTTGTTTTTTTTTTTTTTTATGGGATTCCCAAGTAGGTCTCTGGTTCTTATGTCTTTTCTTGGGTTCTTTCTCTTTCATTTGTTTTTCTTGTTAAACTCTGGCCAATTGTTTGGTCAATGAACTCTGGCCAGTTGTTTTCCAATTTAGGCTCTCAAATTTTCAGGACACAGAAATAAAGCCAGTTCTTTTCTAGAATGCAACATGCATGTCCTTGAGGTTTTGTCTTACCTTATTACATTATATTTTATTATTATGCCTTCAAAGCCTGTTTGTTTTCTAATGAGAGACAGAAAGGGTGTGGATCCAGGTGGGAGGGGAGGAGGGGAGGAGGGGAGGAGCTGAGAACACTAGAGGGGGAACAGTGATTAGGGTATATTCTGTGAGGATAGAATCTATTTTCAATAAAAGAAAAAAAAACCCTGAAAATTCCAGAAATAAAAACAATTATTTTTAGTGTATATGTGTATACCCCTTGAGAGCATGTAAACACACCACTGTATGCATTGGATCCCTGGAACTGTAGTTAGAGGGGGCTGTGAGCTGTCACATGGGGGCTGAGAATTAAGTTCAGACCCTTTGCAAGAGCAGTAAGCACTCTGAACTACTGACCCATCTTTCTGTCCCCTCAAATCAACTTAATTGGGAATCACTGTGAAATTAAAAATGTTATACACTTAAAACAAACAGTGGTATCTAGGAACCATTTTCATTATATACTAGAAAAACAGGAGAATAGCGAGAAAAGATTGGAACAAAGCAATGCTGAAACACTTAAGGGCAAACACCATACCCTGAAGCTCCATGCCCAGCATTTGGAGCTCATGGTGGCATCAAAGGCTCCAATAAGTTTGGGTAACCTTGACCTGTGGCTTGCAACATACATGGCCCTTCTCTTGGCTCACTCCACTTGGTGCTTTAATCTTTCCTTCGTAAATGGTCTGTATCCATCAGGATGCAACTCTTACATCCTGGGGTCTTCATTGTAACTTAGGTCTCACTTTCATAGTGTGTTTCACAGCCTACTTGGGAGCTCCACACAGAGGTTGTTATACATTGCTTGACCTCAGCAGCTTTCTGGGTTCTCTGAGTCTTGATGCAACCTCAATGCTTACATTTTACATGCTTGACAAAACACGCCACCCTGATGGTGCTAAGATATTATACCTGCTTGAGATGTAGACTCATAGACTATACAGATGCAGAAGCTTCTGTGTGTTTTTGTGACTGTATCTGGGAAAAGATTTTGTTGGGTGATAACTTTCCAGAAGGATACCCTTAAAGATCTATCTTTTAGAGAACCTTCTTTTCAATAAATTTGTTATTATATCCTTGATCTGATGATGGACAAAGTCTTGTCCTTGGGACACTTTTCCCGCAGTCCCAGTTCAAAGTCTGTGGTCCATCTTGAGTGATGCCAACTCCTTAACAGTTGCAAATGTTTGCTTCATAGCCACTTTGCCTGAAACTGTTAATTTGCTCATGCCCATTTCTTTGTCTTCTTTCATTTTTCATCTTTCCGTTTCTTGTTGATCTTTCTTTCTTTCTTTAATATGACTAAGAGCTGTGAGAGGTAACTGTGACTCAGCCTGAATGTCGCGCTATCTTGACATTTCCTTTGCCAAGCAACTTAGCCAATTGTTTTCCAATTTGGTCTCTCAAATTTTCAGGACACAGAAATGTAGCCAGTTCTTTGCCAGAATGGAGCATGCATGGCCTTGAGTCCAGTACCTAATAGAATCCTCTTCTGAAATCTCAGACTTTTTTTTTTGCATCCTGATCAGAACTCCTACCAGAATGGACCACTAGCTTTATTTAGCCCTAGGGTTAATCTCATAGCTCTAAGCTCACATTACTCTTGGAAACCAGTTCCAAAGGCCTATGGACCACACGGTCAGGTTTCTCACAGCAATGGCTCTACTTCTCACTACCAGGTTTTTGTTTTAGCTAACTTTCTTTTTGGTGTGACTTGACCAAAGCAACTATTTATTTTGGCCCACAGTTTGAGGGAACACAGTGGGGAAGGTATTGTAATGGATGATTTCATGGCAGTGAGCATGTGAAGTTGCTTGCTCACATCTCAGCAGATCAGAGACATGGGAATGCTGCACTTTCACTACTCCATTCATAGCCAGAATGGAGTCAGTATGGGTAAAAAGGGTTTTGTTTTAATGTAAGTTTCTTAGGTATTTTACCTATAATGTATTATTTTTCTGTCACTAGAGAGTAATGAATGTACTCTCCGGGTGGGAAAAAGAAAAAGCTATACATCAATACTTGTATTTATTCTTTGATAATTTCATATATGCATGTGTGGTGGTTTGAATGAGAATGCTTCCCATAGGCTCATATGTTTAAATACTTGTTTCCCATTGTTGGAACTTTTTGGGAAGAATTAGGAGGTGTGGCCTTGTTGGAAAAGGTGTTGCTGATGCCCCCTTTTGGCTTCTGACAGTGTGGCACATGTTCACTCAGAGTTTCCTCTGCTTACCATAGATTCCAGGTTAATTCCAGCTTGATTATCCCAAGTCCAGTGTCAGAAATGCCTGCTGCCTTCAGTAACTGAGCCTTACGTTCAAGTTCTCAGAAGAAACTAGGGGCAATGATAATAGTCTATTTTACCTCCACTTTTGGCTACTTTGTGGGTTCATTTTTTTCTTCCACCCCTTTCTACCTCTCTTCTTCCCTTTCAACCTCCTAACACTAGGTTGGAGAGAAAGAGGGGGAAAGGGGAGAAAGAGAAAGAAATCCCCAAATAAAGTCAAGTGTAGGCAAGGGGGTTACTTCATGCTGATTTTGCCCCAAGTATTGAGTTCCTTGAGGCAAGTTAGATCTTCATGATCAGTATAGCTAATTTCATCTTTTCTTTCTTCATACATGACTACTTGACAAACTGCAACCAACCACCAACTGGACAACCAGCTCCCTCTATTAGGGCTCTAGCATGTCACACACACACACACACACACACACACACACACACACACACACACACACACACACACGGAAGCAATCTGAAGCTGGTACAACCACACCCCTGCTAGAGCATGAGGCAAATCATACTCATGTGATGTGAGACAGCCTCATACCCCCACACCTGCCATCAAAACAAAACCATATCCCCATAGTATTTTTAGAATCGTAGTTTATTTGTTTTATGCGTGGGTATGTGTGTTTGTGTGTTTGTGTGTGTGTGGGTGTGTGTGCTCAAGGAGATCAGAAGGGGATGCCCTGGAACTGAAGTTACAGACAGTTGTCAGTTTCCTGATGTAGAGGCTGAGATCTAGACTCCAGTCCTCTGCAAAAGCAGCAAGTTTTCTCTGGTGGTTTCAGTGAGAATGGCCCCCATGGGTTCATATATTTGACTACTTGGCCTCTAGTTATTGGAAATGTTTGGGAGGAATTAGAGGTTTGACTTTGTTGAAAAAAGTGTCACTGGGGTGGGCTTCGAGGTTTCAAAAGTCCACACCATTCCAAGTTAGCTCTCTCTCTCTGCCTCCTACTTTCAGATAAGGATATAAGCTCTTAATTCATTTTTATTTATTATACAAAACAGGTTTCCCTGAGAGAACTCAATGGGTAAATTACCTGCTCCCAGCCTGACCTGAATTCTTTTCCTGAGACCCTATGTGCTAGGAGAGAGCTTACTTTCTGCAAGTTGTCCTTTGGCACGTATACCTGACAGATGTGCCCAAAGGCCAGTCTGATCTGGTAGATTCTTCAGTTGAGGTTCGCTCTTTCCTGATGACTCTAGGTCAGTGTCAAGTCGACAGCTGTCGCTAATTATGACATCATCTTTGAGCTGTTTTGCAACTCTTTGTGAGCTGTAGGTAAGTGATGGTTCTATCAATTATGTCCCAGTAGTGACTTAAATTAAGTTTCTTACACTTGTGGAAAAAGTTTTGTAGACACACATTTCAATATTCCTTCATTTATTAATCCCAGCACTCAGGAGGCAGAGGCAGCAGGCAGATCTCTGAATTTGAGGCCAGGCTGGTCTACAGAGGGAGTTCAGGACAGGACAGCCAGAGCTACATAATGAGACCTTGTCTCAAATAGCAGCAGCAGCAGCAGCAGCAGCAGCAGCAGCAGCAACAGCAACAACAACAACAACAACAACAACAACAACAACAACAAAAGCAAAACACCCCAAATCATTCAGTCATTTGCATAAATCTGAAATTTTAGTCAGGCTCCTGAGTTCTTTTCCCAAACTTTACACCCCCAGTTTGCCCTCCTCCACCACATCTTTTTGATAGGCCTCCATATATTCAGCAGTAAAAGGAAATCTATTAGGTTTCTTTAACAAAAATCCCCACCTCAACATCTACCCCTAATAGCTTTTAATCATTTACAGAGTCCATTCTCCTTTTAGGTAGAGATTCCCATTTGCCAGTGTGGTATTTGGATTGAGCATAGTTCTAGCCCGAGGTCTCTCTTTCTCTGTTGACAGTTCCCTAGTAAAATCTGTGTCTACCATTTTGCTGGGAAGCTCTAGTTCTCTTGAACAGGAGTAAAATTAATGCTTTAATGTGTGTTCATTTTCTATGTGTTATTGTTGAGATTTAAAATTTTTTGTTGATTTATTTAATGTGTATGGGTGTGCTGAGCCTGTCTCTGCTTCACCCAAATGGAGATTACACATGCACATTACAATACCTGGCTTTTTACAAGTATGCTTGGCATCAAACTCAGGTCCTTATGCTTATAATGAAGCAGTTTACCAACTGAGCTGTTTCTCCAGTCTCCTTAATTGGTTTCAGGGTGAGAGATAGGTGGCTAGTTTCATCCTTCTACATGTGGACATCCAGTTTTTTCAACACCATTACTGAAAAATTTGTCTTATCTACAATGTCTGGTTTTGGCACTCTTGTTGAAGATCAAATAACTATGGCTCTATGAGTTTATTTCTGGATCTTCTGTTATAGTCCATTGGTCTACATTACTGTTTCTGTAGCAATACTATGTTGTCTTTGTCGCTATAGCTCCGCAGCACAATTTGAGGACAGATATTGTAATATCTCCGACATTTCTCTTCCTGATTATGATTTCTTCGGCTACTGAGAGTGTTTTGTATTTCCATATGATTTTTCCCTCTAGTTCTATGAGCATGCTATTGAAATCCACCAGTAATCTGTAAGGAAGAACTGAAGTTGAATTTGAGATGGAACAGAATCACGGGACTCAAGGGTATGCTGCACAAGAAAGCCTTATTTGGATAGCTCAGAGTACAGCGTTCAAAGCAGGGAGGGGCAGAGAAGCACACAGAGAATTTCTTATCAGTATCACCAGGTGTGCTCAAGAGACAGAAAGTCTCCTGGCCTATTGGGGGCTGTTTGCATAACTTCCTTGAATGTGGTAAGCTGCATCTCATCTCTAAGGAGGGGAGAGGAAACCTTTTGCCTGGAGCATTCCCAGAGCAGATGGAGGCATTCCTCTTAGTGTAGCAAACAACATTCTATAGGAACAGAGTTCACACAGCAGATAGTGTGGAAAACTCTATCAAATGTTTGCTACAGATATCATTGGAATTTCTATAATGATTACAATAATTTTGTGGATGGCTCTGGGAATATATCTATTTTCGAAGTACATATTCTGTCAATGATAGAGGTTTCTCCATTTTTTCAGTATCTTACATTTTTTATTGTTACAGGTCTTTTACTTCTTTAGTTAGTCCCCTCCCCCCCTCCCAGGTATGTTTAAGCTATTGTTAATGGGATATTGTTTTCTCACTTTTTAAAATTAGGAAGTTCTTTATTGGTACATAGAAAAGCTATAGGGTTTTTTTTTTTATGTTGATTTTGTATCCTACTATTTTGTGAAAAGTGCTTATCAGGATCAAGAATTTTCTGGCAGATTCTTTAGGATATTTAAAGGATAGGATCATAACATACCAATAGGGTAACTTTACTTCTCCCCTTCTTATTTGTATGCCTACCATTCCTCTTGTTGCTTTATTTCAGCATATTTAGGATAAAAGTTAAGGGGTTTGTTTTGTTTTGTTGTTTGACTGTGAACGTGAGAGCCTTCTGCCTCAGCCTCCTGAGTGCTGGGTATGTGATTCCATGCTTGGTTGCAAGTGAAGATTTGATTTTGAATTTTTAAGTCTTTAGTGCATGGAGTTGCATCATAGTGGGGAAGGACAAGCAACTCCTAGAAGATACCATCTTGGTGCAATGAATATTTTGACTGAAATAATTTTAGCAATGATAACTGCAGGAAAGATACTCTGACACTCCTCTGGATATGATCAGATAGGGTTAAGTGAGAGCTACCCTCTCTGCTCATAGGATATAGGTATCTTTATTTCTCAAGATGGAGGGATTCATAGAATAATAAGCATGACCCCCTCTCTTTCCCTGAGTCTCCTGGGACCCGGAAGTCCCATCTATACCTTCTGTCCAACAATTGGGCCCTGGTCTTCTTTACTGACAAGTCAAAACTCAATTAGGGAACAAGACCTTAGCAACAAAACCTCCCCTTACATATGATTTTTCTATCTTTTCTCAGACCCTGTATTGTCTTATCGACATTATTACCACAAGACTTTGATTCTACATTTCATCAAGTCTAATATAAAACCTATTTCTCCAGGTCTTCATTTACTTAAGGATCCTGCACCATATGAAACTTATAATTAAATTAAATGGTACACATTTACCTTGATAATCTGTTAGTTGTAGTGGCTGGGTTAGTGTTAGTGGCAAAAAGTGTGCACTGCTCTTGCAGAGGACCTAAGTTTCATTTCCAGCACTGGAGTCAGTCACTTAACAACCCAAGGGATCTATCTGATGCTGTCTTCCAGCCTCTGTGTGCACATGTACTTGTACACACACACACACACACACACACACACACACACACTCACACACACACACACT
>NC_045030.1:1883075-1885930 GCF_008632895.1 Mastomys coucha | reverse complement strand
TCACTCTGTAGACCAGGCTGGCCTCAAACTTAGAAATCTGCCTGCCTCTGCCTCCCAAGTGCTGGGAAGGCATGCACCACCATTGCCCGGCAAAATCCAATTCTTTCTGTTACCCATTCATATTCCCACGTGCACATGTGGAATAAATACATTAATACTCCAGTTATTTTTTTCTCCTACAACTCTGTCTTTGGTTGGACTTGAGAGATGTCTCAGAGGTTTAAAAGCTCCTGCTACTTTTTCAGATGACCTGGGTTCAATTCCTAGCACCTGCATGGGGCAGGTTCCAACCATCTGTTAACTTTAGCTCTAGGATATCCAGTGTCCTCTTCTGGCCTCTACAAGGACTACATGTACACGTAGGCAAAATATCTATAAAAGTAAAAAAAAAAAAAAAAAACTAAATAAAACTTTTAAAAAATGTATCTTTGGCAAGTCTAATTTACAAGGTCCTGTCTAGAGAACCTGAGATGGATGGTGGAATATTTTAAACTTATATTACAGATCACTTCAGAGGCTTTTGCCTAGAATATTTACCTACACACATTCTCTCTTGGGTTCCCTCATAGCAGAAGTTGTATTATCTGTTAAAGATTAGTCATTAAGTGTGGCCCATATTTAAATGGTGAAGAATTAGACTCCACTTCTTGATGGAAAAACTACAAAAGAATTTGGAGCCATGCTACTATGTCTTCAACTTCTGGATGAAGTAGACCAATGTATTTCTGTGAAAGGGGAAGGCTGGGAAGAACTAGGCTCTAGAAGATTTGAGTATGCTTAACCAGTTTGGGGACATATTGATCTGTCCATGTGTCCCTCCTGTCCCCTACTCCCTGCCTGGTTGTGATTCCATCAGTCCTTTTGGTTGTCTAACTGTAGCCAGAGCTCCTGTCTTATGACCCCTCTGCCACTGCTTTAGTTATAGCTATTGGGTTGACAACACTGTTTCTCCCCCTTGCTTCTTCACTTCTAGGGAATGGCACACATTCTTGGTATTGCTATTCCTGGTATCTCATCATCCTTGGTGGGTTCTTTTAACTTTGACTAAACTTGCATGCATGGCTGTGGTGGTGTGAATGAGATGTGCTTCTCACAGGTTCAGGTATTTGACCACTTGGTCTTCAGTTGGCTGCACTGTTGTATTCTGTTGGTGATGCTTGCATCTATGACTCCTGATCTCTTTCCTAAGTTTTCTATCTCCAGGGTTGTCTCCCTTAGTGATTTCTTTATTCTTTCTATTACCATTTTTAGATCATGGAAGGTTTTGTTCAATTCTTTCACCTGTCTGGTGGTGTTTTTGTTTTGTTTTGTTTTGTTTTGTTTTTTAAGGGATTTTTGTGTTTCCTCTTGAAGGACTTCTAGCTGTTTACCTGTGTTCTCCTGCATTTCTTTAAGGGTGTTATTTATGTCCTTCTTAAAGTCCTCCATCATAGTCATGAGATGTGATTTTAGATCTGAATCTTGCTTTTCTGGTGTGATGGTGTGTCCAGGACTTGCTGTGGTGGGAGAACAGGGTTCTGATGATGCCAAGTATTCTTGGTTTCTGTTGCTTATGTTCTTGCCCTTGCCTCCCACCATCTCCTGCTCCCTGCACTCACTGTCTCTGCCTGTTATCTTGGTTGTGTCAGAACTCCTCAGAGTCCAGCTGTCTCTGTGATCCTGTGATCCTGAGATTCTGAATTTGAGAGCTCCTGGGAGTCAAACTGCCTTTGTGATCTTGAAATCCTGGTGTGATCAACCTCCTGAGATCCTGTGATCCTGTGTTAGAGCACTTGGGAGTCCAGCTTCCTCTGAGTGTTGTGGGACTTTGGTGAAGAGCTAGTGCTCAATGTCTGCTCAGGGCACTGACTCAGACAGGAATGAACTTGTGCAACTGGCCAGTCGGGGTTCCTGAGTCTCTGGATCCTCAGGTGTCCCAGTTACTCCTGGTGTTGGGGCAGATGTTGTGGCTTCCTAACCTTTGGTCCTGGGTGTGTTAGAGCACCTGGGAATCCAGCTTCCTCTGGGTGTTGTGGGATTGGGCGCAGAGCTATGATTCTGGGCGTGTTAGAGCTCCTGGGAGTCCAGCTTCCTCTGGGTGTTGTGGGACTGGGCACAGAGCTATGATTCTGGGCGTGTTAGAGCTCCTGGGAGTCCAGCGTCCTCTGGGTGTTGTGGGACTGGGCGCAGAGCTATGATTCTAGGCGTGTTAGAGCTCCTGGGAGTCCAGCTTCCTCTGGGTGTTGTGGGATTGGGTGCAGAGCTAGCACCCAAGGTCTGCTCAGGGCACTGGCTCAGACCAGTAGAAACCCGTTCCACTGGCCGGGTGGGGGTTCTTGTGTCTCTGGATCCTCGGGGATAATTTTCAATCCGTAGTCCAACTTCCCAACAATGGTGAGCTGTGAATTGGAATTCCAAGAGCCTAATAGTTGCTCAGTCCCACAAGATTAGTTATTTCAGCTGGTCTTCTGAAGAAGTAGATTCCAACAGGTGTGCTGGCAAATACATGCAAGCATTGAAGAAGAGCTTTGAACCCCATTTTTAAAAATTTTTTATTTAATCTTTTTTTTCTTTACAATACAGATTTTATCCCTCTCCCGGTCCACCCTCTGACTGTTCCACATCCCATCCCTCCTCCATCCCTCCCCAACCCCGTCCCCCATCTCCATGACGATGGCCCCCGCCCCCCAGCCCTCCAGCCCTCCCCACTCCCTGGTACCTCTAGTCTCTTGAAGGTTAGGTACATCTTCTCTGAACCCAGACCTGGCAGTCCTCTGCTGTATATGTGTTGGCGACCTCAGATCAGCTGGGGTATGCTGCCTGGTTGGTGGTCCAGTGTCTGAGAGATCTCACAGATCTGGGTTAGTTGAGACTGC
>NC_045030.1:1873444-1882271 GCF_008632895.1 Mastomys coucha | reverse complement strand
GAGTCAATTTTTTTTTGTTTTTGTTTTGTTTTGTTTTTGTTTTTGTTGTTTTGTTTTTTTGTTTTTTTCAAGACAGGGTTTCTCTGCTGAGTCAATTTTTGACTATGGGATGGCAACCCCATCACTCACTTGATGCCCTGTTTTCCTGCTGGAGGTGGACTCTACAAGTTTTCTCTCCTGACTGTAGGACATTTCATCTAAGGTCCTTTCCTATGAGTCCTGAGAGTCTCTCACCTCCCAGGTCTCTGGTGCATTCTGGAGGGTCCCCCCACCTCCTACCTCCTGAGGTTGCCTGTTTCCATTCTTTCTACTGGTCCTTAGGGCTTCACTCCTGTTCCCACCCCCCAATGCCTGATCATGTTCCCCTTTTCCTGTCCCCTGTTCCCTTTCCCACCCAGGTCCCTCCCACCCTCCTCCCCCATGTGATTGCTTTCTTCTTCTTCCTTTTTTTATTCATCATTCCATTTGTTTACATCTCAAATGATATCCCCCTTCCTGGTTACCCCTCCACAACCTCCCTTCACATATGCTCTCTCCTCCCTCCTCTTTGCCTCTATGAGGGTGCTCCCCCACCCACCTATCCACTCCCATCCCACTGCTCCAGCATCCCCCTATGCTGGGGTATCAAACCTCTACAGGACTAATGGTCTTCCCTCTCATTGATGTCAGACAAGTCCATTCTCTGCTACCTATGTACGGATCCCTCCATGTATACTCCTTGGTTGGTGATAAATTCCTGGGAGCTCTGGGTGGTTCAGCCAGCCAGCATTGTTTTTCCTATGGGGTTGCAATCCTGCTCTGCTCCTCCAGTCCTTCTCCCAGCTGCCCCACCAGGGTTCCTGAACTCAGTCTGATGGTGGGCTGTGAGCACCCGCATCTGCTGTCAGCAAGTGCCTCTTGGTAACAGCAACAGTCAGGGTTTGGTGTCTGTAAACAGGATGGATCCCAGGTGGGGTGGTCTCCAGATGTCCCTTCCTTCCATCTCTGCTCCATTTTTTGTCCCTGTCTTTCCTTTGGACAGGAACATTTCTGAGATGGGTGAGTGGTCCCATCCCTTGACTGGGTGCCATGCCTATCTAATGGAGGTGGGCTCAACAGGTTCTATCTCCCACTTGATGAGCATTTCAGCCAAAGTCTTCCCTGTTGGGCCTGGGAGCTTCTCGCTTCTCTGGCATCTGGGACCCTCCAGTGGCTACCCCCCAGTTCCTCATACCACACTGCTACATATTTTTATTCAATTTCCTGACAGTTTGTACCTCTCTCCCATCTCCTCCAGTACTTGATCCTGTCCCCCTTTTTCCACCTTCATCTTCTCTCCTAAAACCCCATTTAAAAAAAATATGGGGTTTCTCTGTGTAAGAGCTGCGGTTGTCCTGGGCTCCATTTTTAGACTGTGATTAAAGGCATGTGCTACTACGCCCAGCATATATCCCATTTTTAAATTGGGCTATTTGGTTTGTTGATGTCTAGCTTCTTGAGTTCTTTGTATATTTTGGATATTAGCCCTCTGTCAAATGTGGAGTTGGTGAAAATCTTTTCCCATTCTTTGGGCTGCCATTTTGTCCTAATGACAGTGCCTTTTGCCTTAGAGAAGTTTTTCAGTTTCATCAGGTCCCACTTATTAATTGTTAATCTCAGTGCATGAGTTATTGGTGTTCTGTTCAGAAAGTCTCATGTACAAATGAGTTTAAGGCTAGTTCCCACTTTCTCTTCTATCAGATACAGGGTATCTGGTTTTATGTTGAAGTTTTTGATCCACTTGGATGTGAGTTTTGTACAGGGTGGCAAGTATGGATCTATTTTCATTCTGCTACATGTAGGCATCCAATTAGACCAGCACCATTTGGTGAAGATGCTTTCTTTTATCCACTGTATATTTCTGGCTTTTTAATCAAAAGCCAAGTGTTCATAGGTGTGTGGATTTATGTCTGTATCTTTGATTCTATCCCATTGATCAACATATCTGTTTTATGCCAATATCATGTGTTTTTTTTTTTATTACTCTCTAGTACAACTTGAAATCAGGGATGGTGATACTGCTGGAAATTCTTTTATTGTATAGGACTGTTTTAGCTATCCTGTTTTTTTGTTTTGTTTTCATATGAGGTTGAATATTGCTCTTTCAAGGTCTGTAAAAGTTATGATGGAATTTCGATGGAGACTGCATTGAATGTGTAGAATGCTTTTGGTAAAATGGTAATTTTCACTATGTTAATCCTACTGATCCATGAGCATTGGAGATCTTTCCATCTTTTGATATCTTCTTCACTTTCTTTCTTCCAACACTTAAACTTTTTATCATCACACAGGTGTTTTCCTTGCTTGGATAAAGTTACCCCAAGCTATTTTGTATTATAGGTGGCTATTGGGAAAGGGGATGCTGCCCTTATTTTTTCCCCCAGCCAGTATTTGCTTTGTATATAGGAGGGCTACTGATTCTAGATTTAACATTTTCTTTGACTGATGAATCTGTCTCCTCTATCATATGTCCAGACCCTGAGATTCTCCCTTCCATCTCTTGTATTCTGTTGGTGATGCTTGCATCCGGAGATCCTGTTCGATTACCTAGATTTTGCATTCCCAGAATTCCTTCAGTTTGTGTTCTCTTTATTGCCTCTATTTTCATTTTCAGGATATGAACAGTTTCCTGCACCTGTTTGTTTTCTCTTGGCTTTCTTGGCATTCTTCAAGGGACTTATTGATTTCCTCCAGTTTTTTTTTTTGGTCTTTCTCCTGGTTTCTCCTCTTTAAGGACCTCTATTATCTTCATAAAGTTCGTTTTAAGGTTATTTTCTTTGCTTCAGCTGCATCGAAATATGCAGGGCTTGCTGTAGTAGAATAGCTGGGTTCTGGTGATGCCATATTGCCCTGGTTGTTGTTGATTGTGTTCTTATGCTGGCATTTAAGCATCTGGGTTTGGGATGCTTATAGGTCTAGGTGGTGATTTCTGCATTTGTCTTTGTGGAATAGGAGTTTTGTTGCTTGGCTTCTGTTTACTCTGTGGTCTTCTGATCTTTGTGGTTTGGGTTTCTGGTGGCTGGCATGACCTCCAGTAGGGATTCTCTGTCGAAGTTGGGGGCTGAACCTCTGGTGGCTAGCTTTGCCTTTGGTGAAACAGAGGGTCTCTGCCCAAGTTGAAGGGGTGAGACACAATAATGAGGAGAGGAGTGGGGGTTAGGGGAACTGAGTGAGTGCAGGAAGCCTGCTGGTGGACAGCCTATCTGTGGTTCTGGCTGCCAGTGGTTCTGGCTGCAAGTGTGGTCTCCGGTCCAGCAGGGAGTCTCTCCCTGAATTTACCTATGTTTTTCTGGCTTTGCTTGGCCTGTACCTGTTCTCTAAACTGTCGTGGCCTGCACCAGTTTTTCTGACTGGTGTGGCCTGCATCTGGGCAGCTGAAGACCACAGGAATTAGGGACAGGAGCAAAAAAGTAGGGCTGGCAGTGGGGTGCTATGGGGTGGGGCAGTGGAATGGGTCTTTGGGAACCAAATCTAGGGAGTGGGACAGTTCCACAGGCAGGAGGGTCACTCACCCGTCCTTCTGACTGCTGTGGCCTCTGATTTCCTTCCATTAATGGTTTTATTTCATTGTTAATTTCTACTTGAATTGTTTTCACTATTGTAAAATTATTGTGAAATATAATTACTGTATACATTGCTTCATTCAACTATTGTCACAGTTTTCATTAAAGGATTCACCCATACCCCGTCTACAGTCTTTGAAATATAGTTGTGATTTTGAACTGCTTGTCCTGTGTTTCACTAAATTACTTTTCTCAGGGAGTAACACAATAAGGTTGATGGCTTCTGAGGAGGCATATTGTCTTGGTTGTGCATGTTTGTGCTTTTGGTCTGGATTGAGACTTTTGGAGTTTTGATGTTTGGAGTGTTTCTTGATGTAGATATCTGATCTTTTGTTGGGTAGGTGTTCCGTTCGTTGGTTGATATTGCATACTGTGAGTCCTAGCCTAGTGTATTGGGTGTGGAGTTCCTAGTACAGAACTGTTCTGTATGTTGGGGGGAGGGAGTCACAGAGGAATAGAGATAGACCAGAAAGAAAGGCTGAGGGTGTGGTGGAGAAGAACTAGGGCGACCTTGTGTCCACATCAAGAGGCCAAGTCCAATGAGGATGAGAAGAAGATCTCAGGCAGGCAAGCTGCAGCAGAAGTAAGGGTAAGAGGCTGAAATGGGGACAGGAAGGGGAATAAAGGTATCTTACCAAAATTCTAGCCTAGTGAGATAACTGGAGGGTCCTGCAAGAGAGAGGTTCTGTGGGTGGGGAGAGTCACAACACAATGGAGATGAGCTTAAAAGAACAGCTGAGAGGGCTTGCAGAAAGAAGTAGAGGGACCCTGGACTCTCATCAAGAGGCTAAGTCTCTAGGGGGGATGTGGGCTCTACATTAATGCATTTTGATTACACATAGAAAGAAATCTGAGCTCAGTGGAAAAGGTGATAGAAATATCTCCTTTGGTTGAACTGTAGAGATTCTACACTGGCTTCCTTCTTTCACATAAATGCCTATTATTGTGTCTCTGTTTACTCATTTTTGCTTTAGTGTTCTTTGTCTTTAAGAAAGAGGAGCATTTCATAGATGACCCTTGATAGATTAGTGTTCTTGTGATTTCCAAATATCATTCTATGGAGTGTAGGATGCCTACAAGCTATGGTGACTAAGCAATTTGACAAAGAAACACAACAAAACAGATCATATCCAGGGCTTCTTCTGCAACAGGGAAAAAGGAGCCTTTGAATAGAACTGGGCTCAGTTCTGAATATAAAATTTGCAAGTGGAAATTTATAGCCATGGGAAGACATGAGAGTCAGTGTATGGAAAATTACAAGGAAGAGACATATGTCTAAACTGACATAACAGGATTCCTTTCAAGGTAGGCCACCATGACTAGACAGCACCTGGAAGATGACAGTGAATAGGAGGTCTGGTTAGATAGCAGAAGTAGCAGATATGGAAGATGGGACATTCTTGCTGAAAGTTGCATAATGCAGAGACAAATGTGGAAGTCCAAAAGTCAAGACCTAGTTGAAAAAAAGTGCTCAGGGCAGCCTTAGTAGTTTTTACAGAGTGGGTCATTGTTTGTATGCAGGAGGGGCTTGAAACTGGTCTTCAGTGAAGAGCCCAGAAGATAAATGGCTATGGATCAAGTAGATGGATGGTGTAGTTAATATTCTTATTATATATATGATAGAGTTTAATTGGGGCAAAATGCATATTCTAGAATCTACCATCTCACTTATCTTAAGGGTATATTTCAGGAGTATTAGACATCATATTGCTATAATAACATTTCATCTTGGAAAAGTAAACTCTATAAATAACCATTACACAATAGTTCCTCATCTCCTCCCTCACCAATGGCCAGTTTCCTTCTACTCTCTGTCTCTGTGAATCTGACTACTTCAGGTACTTCATAAAAGGAGACTCATGCAATGTTTATCCTTTTGTGACTGGCCATGATGCCCTTTAGCTTTATCAATGTTGTAGCATGTACAGCCCTCTTTTGTTTTCGTAAACATACATTCTGAGACATTTATAAAATGAAGGAGGATCATGCACATTTGTTGGTGTTAAAAGCACTTTTTCCTCCCTCTTCCTCCTCCTCCTCCCCTCCAATTTTTTGGTTGTTAAAAACATCATCTACTAGTCTTTAAAACACAATCACTTCCTCTGCAGGCATAAGGGAGCAGAAAAGTCAACCAAAGGAGAACGTTAAGAAAGGCCTTGGTGCTCTGAGGTAGAGCTGTTTTTCCTCGCAAGACCTAGCCTTCCAGAGAATGAATATTAAACCATCCTTTCTCTTCTTCCTTGTGCCATGACATAATTTAAAGCACACAAGCAGCCAGTACTCCTTGCTTCATCCTTACAACCTGAAACCAAACTGCATCTCTTCTCGCAGTGAGTGAACACGTGTGTTAACACTGATTAATCAGAAGCTTGAATTGGCCAGGGCGGTGGTGGTGCACGCCTTTAATCCCAGCCCTTGGGAGGCAGAGGTAGGTGGGTTTCTGAGTTCAAGGTCAGCCTGGTCTAGAGTGAGTTCCAGGACAGCCAGGGCTACACAGAGAAACCCTGTCTCCAAAAAAGAAGCTTGAATTGTTGAGGGAAAGCAGTTTTTGCCATGAATCATTCTTCTGCTTATAAAGGAACAAAATTTCTTTTCTCTTTACATTTCTTTCCAGATTTGAGGAGGGAGGCTTGCTGTGTTGCCTGGGCTGGTCTGAAATTAATTCCTGGGTTTGTGCCTCAGCCCCTAAGTAGCACATACTCAGTTCATGTTCATTAAATCTAACACCCCAGGTAAGGCCCAGTCTGGTGACAGCAAGTGTAGACGTCTCAGCCAAGCAGGATGCCTGGATTGCACAGAGCATTCACATTCTCTCCTGCTTCTAAATCATACCCCACAGATATGGCTATGTCTTCATTGAGGTTTTAAGTTATTTGAGATGGAGTTTCACATAGCCCAGGGTCTCATGCAGCCTCAAACTTTCAATGTAGGCAAGGATTATGATTCTCCTACCTTCCAAGTGCTGGGATTGCAAACATGGACCATCATGTTTGGTTTTATACAGTGCTGGGGATCAAACCCAGGCTTCCTGAATGCTAGCTAAGCATTGTATCAAATGACCTATACCCCCACCAACCCCTTCACTGGGTTTTTGATCTTTAGCCTTAGTCTGCGAGGCATGAAGAGAAGAAAAAGAAACTAATCTTGGGATTGATGTACATTTATAGTGATTCCACAAGAAATCATGAATACACAGCCTGTTGTAATTTCCACTGGGTCATCCCCAAAGATGTCTCCGGGTCTTGGGAATGTGATGTCATGTGGAAGTAGAGGTAATTAAGTTGAGATTATTCCAGATTTACAGTGGGCCTGAAACTCAAATGATGCCCTTATGGGAGAAAGGAGAGAGATATTTGAGACAGAAGAGAATGCCATCAGAAGTGGCAGTGGAGAGTAGAGCAGTGTAGCCTCAAGCCCAGTAACATCTGGAACCACAGGAATCTAGGAGAAGCAGGC
Organism: Mastomys coucha; assembly: GCF_008632895.1. Classification (NCBI taxonomy): domain Eukaryota; kingdom Metazoa; phylum Chordata; class Mammalia; order Rodentia; family Muridae; genus Mastomys; species Mastomys coucha. Next base: position 1,875,234 of record NC_045030.1, on the reverse strand, counting down.
TAGGACTTAAATTCCTCAAGCCTTAAGAGGGAGCATGGGTCTAGCAACAGCCTTATATTGGAACTCTGGCTTCCAGACCTAGGAAAGAATAAGTATCTATTGTTCTAAGTCACCAAGATTATGGTACATTGTTGGAGTAGCCACAGGAAACTAATACATGGCCTGAAGGAAGGATGATTATTCATGCACTGGCATGTCCAGAGAAACCAGCACGCATGTTTGCCAGTACATTTCCATCTGGTGTGCTGAGAGGCAGGGGCCCTCCCCAGGAGCCATCTGGTCTCCCTGCCTGGCTCCAAGCAGAGTTGGCACCTACACATTCATGTTGGCACACTCTGCTCAGGTTGTTCATTATGGAGGTTCTGACTGGGCTGCTTTACACAGGGGACAATTTGTGCTCCTCTTCACATGCAGGTGGGACAAACACACAGCCTTGTAATGTTTGCCCAGAAAGATCTGGCTCTAAGCACAATGGCAGCTGTGGGAAGTGTGTTTCCCTAGGAACGCAAATGACTAGTTACCACAGTGCTAAGCAATAATTGACAACTTTTTCCTGTTTTTGTTTTTGTTTTTGCTTTAAAATATTTGTTGAAATTGCTTTTGATGAAATGGGGTCAATGCTGTATATTAAAACAGAAAGAAGAATGATATTGCCCCTCCTCTGTGGTGTGTGTGTGTGTGTGTGTGTTTATTTATGTCCTCCTACCTCCCAGAATTCACAGAAGCACAGGGAAAGCAGAAATTGTAATGCTAAGTCCATCCATTTTGAGGGGAAGACAATAAGTATGAAGGCTGCTGGTTCGAATGGACAGCCCTGTGTCTCCATCTGCAGGTGTTCTGTGTATATGTCAGGGGAAATCCAAACTCTGTCCCTGCAAGGAGTTGCCTGCATCACTCCTTGCCACTGGGATAAAATTATTTGAAAATTCTAACATCTGGAAGTGCTGAATGTTTAGTGGGCATAAAGTAATAGTCTGTATGGTCCTGAAGCTGAAAACAACCAGGAGATGCAGGACTTTTAATCCTGCAGTCGTCATGGCTAGTCCTCAAATGTGAGTCTTGTGGGTTTTCACTTGCTTTTTAAAAACCTGATTTACTTAGGAACTCATGCAGAGTTGTTTTATGCAAGCAACGTGATGTTACAGAAAGGAAATCTGTGGTCTCTCATTTGCTGGAAGCCACTTTGGCATCTTAGCACTGAGAGATGCTCTCAGGAAGAGGGAGTGCAATTTTGGGAGCTTTGACAATGGATTCAAACTTCTCTCCTCAGAGAGCTGGCAGGACTAACATTCCAGAATGAGCCAACTGACACTAAGATAACAACTAATGCATGCCATCTTTCTCAGTGGAGCTAACCAGCAGGGATGCTGTCATATACAAGGAACATGAGCAAAATCCCCAGCACACAGGAGTCTGAGGAACACATGCCCTGGGTGTGTTCTCATTTAATGCCTTATAATGAAGTATGATCACAAGTGGGAAGAAGCAGGCTATGAATCTGTTATGCACCTTGTCACCCTTATCCAGTTCCTAAATTATGACTGAACAGAAATGTTTGTACAGGTTTGGGAAAGTAGAATTCAGGTTTATCTTTTCCCCTGCTCACTTTCCTTCCTTCTTTCCTTCCTTCCTTCCTTCCTTCCTTCCTTCCTTCTTTCCTTCCTTCCTTCCTTCCTTCCCTCCCTCCTTCCTTCCTTCTTCCCTTCCTTCCTTCCTTCCTTCTTCCCTTCCTTCCCTCCTTCCCTCCTTCCTTCCTTCCTCCTTCCTTCCTTCCTTCCTCCTTCCTTCCT
>NC_045030.1:1869526-1873252 GCF_008632895.1 Mastomys coucha | reverse complement strand
TAACATCACAAATACTGTCCCAGTCCCCCCTCACTGAGTCCCTCCTTCTCCTCCCTTCTCCTCTGAGAGGATGGGGGGCCTTGGCATCCCCCAACCCTGGCGCATCAAGATTCTGCAGGGGTAGGTGCATCCTCTCCCACTGCAGCCAGACAAGGCAGCCCTATGTGCCTGGCATTCTGACTGGGGTGAGTTGAAATTTTAAAGTGGTTTTAATTTGCATGTCCTGGATGGCCAAGGATGTTGAACACACTGTCCTGATATTTATTGGCCATTTGCATTTTAGAGTTCTTTATATGTCTTGGATATTAATCCCCCTTTGTATGTGGGCTGGCGCCCCTTTACTTTGCTGAAGACTTCTTTTGCTGTGTAGAAACCTTTTAATTTCATGTAATCCCATTTATCATTTCTTGTTTTTTTTTTTTTCTGTGTTACTGGAATTTTGTTTAGAAAGTCCCTGCCTTGTCAATATTTTTGAAGGGTTTTCCTTATGTTTTTCATCTATCAGTTTCAAAATTTCAGGTCTTACATAAAGGGCATTTGGATCCACCCTAATATGAAGTAAAATGAGAAGTACAAAAAACAGTAGAAGCGAAGGCTGCTGAGGAGGCAGCCTCACTCAGTGCTGTGGGCTCAGACAGCCAACAGTTTTCATGTCCTCAGTAGCTTAATTGAAGTCAGGAAATGGCAAAAGAGAAAGAAAAAAGTCCTTTTCTTTCTGAGTGTATAGATGTGATGGGCTTGTCAAAATGTCACATGGGGTGGGGGTGGGGTTAAGAGCTTCTGGTCTTCCAGAGGTCCTGAGTTCAATTTCAACAATTTACATTGGTGGGTGGCTCACAACCATCTATAAGGGAATCTGATGCTCTCTTCTGCCATACAAGTGTACATGCAGATAGAACACTCACATACATAAAAAATAAATAAATTAGTTTTTTTTTTTTAAAAAAAGTCACATGGGGCAGTGTTTCTGAGAGCCCAAACTAACATATCTTTCTGACATCTTAAGAGAAATTCCAAATATGGTAGAAACCTTTAATTTTTTTTACTTACATACAGAAATATGAATGAAGTCAGAGGCCAGTGAATATTCACATCTTCATTCCACCTTTACCCTTATTAGTCAACTTAATCCTTGGGGGATTAAGTCAAAAGGAAAGCAGAATTCTAACACCTCTTCCCATTTTTAGGTAATTGAGGGGCTGAAAAGATGGCTCAGATTAGGAGTATGTACCTGTACTTCGAGAGGACCAGGGTTTGACTCTCAGTACTCACATAGTAGCTATCACATATATGTGGTATACTTACATACAAGGAGGCAAATCACATAAAGTTAACAAATAAATCTTTAAAAATGAAAAAAATAGGTAAATGTGACTGTATAACGTCTATACAGTGTTTGTAAAATTATCACTGGAATACTGTTATATATCTTCAGGTGGCAGGGATACACTCATGTGCATGCATGTATATGCACACACATGCACACACACACATGCAAGTATGCATACGTTCCACTTGGTATCCATGGAGATTTGTTCTAGGATCCTTGTATATACCAAAATCTGCACATATTCAACCAAGGCCTTGTTTTCTGGTTTGTTGCATTTATCTAATAAAACCTTAGCCCTTGAGGATATATGTTGGCTCATTCACAAAATCCCCATGCATGATTTCATCAGGCAGAAGTGTTATGTTACTAAAGTATTTTATGTAGTTCCTTCATGAAGTTTATACTACTGGAAAGCAGAGATAATAGCAAGCATAGAAGGCAATGCCCTGCCTTTTTACTCACTACTTGCCTGTTACCAAAGTGTTTGAAGAAGTTTCCATTAAGAACACGAATAATAATCTCAAAAAGTCAGGAGGAAAGTTTGGGCAGAGGAGTCATGGGAAGCACATGCCCAGGCATAAAGACTGATCTGCATTGGTCTTGATTCCTCTCTTTTTCTTCTTTCATTTTTATTCTTATTCCTTTCTTGATTTGTATAAATTATTTTCTCTCTTCTATTTCTTTCTTTTCCTTTATTATCTATCTGGTTTAAGGCAAATCAAGCCAGGTTTCTGAAATCTGAAGCCAAAGAGCACTGCCAGGGATACATCATTTAATCCTTCTGACAGTTCATTAGCTATGAGCTATTATTACCCTCATTGAGAAGATGAAGGAGCTAAGGAAAGAGGATCTGAATGCTTGCCTAATGTCACATAGATGATGGAGTGGGGATTTTTATCAAGATAGTATTCGTTCAGTGATTGCACCATTAATCATTATAACATATACTGGCTGGCTTGTTAGACCACATTACCTATAATAAAATGATAATTAAGAAAATGACCATAACAGTAATATTTGTGTAGCAGACATTTTAAACTTTTCCAATGTAGTAGTATTAGTCTAATTTTTTTTTAAAAGAACTAATTGCCAGGTGGTAGTTTTGCATGCCTTTAATCCAGCATTTGAGAGGCAGGGGTAGATGGATCTTTGAATTCTCAGCCAGCTTGGTTTACCCAGAGAGTTCCAGGATAGCCCGGGCCACAGTAGGAAACCTTGTCTGAAAAAAACAAACAAACAAAGCAACAGCAGCAACAAAAACAACAACTAACTACAAAGAGAACATTAAACAAAATAAAAACTGTGAAGTAGGTACTACTGTTGCTCACACCTTAGAAATTCTCAGGTCTATTTATAGCCATAAACTAAAGGACAGGTCATTTATTTTTCTGAAAAGAAAATAATATATAATTCACATAACATAAAAATTACCTTTTCAAAGTCTATGATTCAGTGATTTTTTTAGCATGTCTCCTGTTACACAGCCATCTTCACTGTCTAATTTTAGATCATATTCATCATCCCCAAAGGAACTGTGTCCATTAGCAGTCACTCTCCATCTCTTCTTCTCACCAGGCCCTAGCAACCACTAATCTACTTTCTGTCTCCATGGATTTACCTATTCTGGACATTTCATATAAATGGAATCATAGAATGTGTGACCTTCTGTGTCTGGCTTCTTTCACATGGAACAGAGAAAAAAAAACAGCTACCTTTTAATGGTTGCTATGACTACCATGGCATAAGCACCATTATCGGAAGCTTTGTGTGCATTATCTTTAATCTTTCAATAACCCTGTGGCAGAATAGAACTACGATCTTCATTTTAATGAAGAGACACATGCATAGAGCTGTTCAGTAAGTCCCATAGCACATTACAGCTCATAAATGACATAGTTAAAATGCAAACCCAGTTCAGTTTGTCCATCTGTATCCATCTGTATTCCACACATTTGACATTCCATCCCTCCATCTGAAGGTCACAGGGATATGGGCTAGTAATGTGGTGTTACTCAAGCAGGGTGGGAAGTGAAGTCTAAGCTCTTGGACTTGGTGTCTTGGTTTGGGGGGTGGGCAAGGATGCCCTCTGTCAAGCCTGACCTGCACACATTCGCCTGCTGAGGTCCTGCTTTCCTTATATTCTCTGGAGCTCCCTGGAGACCTCCATTGCATTCCTTAGTTTTATTCAACCTGGATGTGTTGTTGGAAGGGCTTGTATGGTGGTGTTTCTGTACTTCTTCATCCAACCTTGGCTTATACAAGAAATCATATCAAAGCAAGCTAAGATCTCTACAAAGTGAAGGGGAAAAATCAATGAAGTCTCTTGACATTTCCACACATAAGACAAAACCAAACAACCAAACCACCACCACCACCACTACCACAACAACAAAGAA
>NC_045030.1:1862558-1869504 GCF_008632895.1 Mastomys coucha | reverse complement strand
AATTTATGAACTCCAGGCTTAGCACCAGCTTGCTTTCTGTGGATTAGCTATAGGAGGAGGTATCATAGTCTCTCAATGATTTGGTGCACAGAGAGCCATTTGGGCTGTTAACTTACACTGGCACTTTCTCTGAACATAGAGCTCTTCACAATGTGGCCTGTGAAATGTAGAGGAATGGACTTCAAAAAGAATAGATTCTACCCAACTGATAAAGCTGAGATTTTCACCATATGATGATGATAATTATTCTTTAAATAGCTCTGGAGGGTTTCAGAGAGAGAGAGAGAGAGAGAGACAGACAGAGAGAGAGAGAGAGAGAGAGAGAGAGAGAGAGAGAGAGAGAGAGAGAGAGAGACAGACAGACAGACAGACAGACAGACAGACAGACACAGACACAGACACAGACACAGACACAGAGAGACACAGAGAGACAGACACAGAGACAGACACAGAGACAGACACAGAGACACAGAGATCATATCTTGAATAGCAGCCTCCTAGAACATTAGAGCTAGAGGTGACCTTCAAAACAGTATTTAGCTTTACTTGTTAGAGACAGATAAATTGGGGAGGGGTGCATAGACTGTCCACGATGTTAAGGAGACAGCCATGGGGATTATCATGTCCCAGCCACTTTATAAAGTGAAGTAAACTGTAATTCCTGAATGTTGCCAACATTCAGGTCAAGATACCTCACTGTGTTAGCGATTCTCTTGGCTCTTGGTCCTTGTATGCCAGTCACTGTTGCCTTTCCTGGACGATAATGTGGTCTCTGCAGGGCAGTTCTTAGTGACCACCAAGAACACTGATGATGAGGAGGAAAAGGATAACATCAACTTAGAACAGCCCCTTCAGAAAAAAAAAATCTGGTGCAGATGATTTCTGTTTTGTGGTTTGTAAGGCTGTCTTGGGAGACTAGCTCCCCTGCCCTTTCTTGTTGCCATCCCTCTTCAAAGCCATCCACTTAATTTATCCCCTCTCCCAATTATGGAGCACCAAGGTAGTGTAACAGGGGGAGAAGAAACAAGGAGGGTCCACATAACAGTTTTGGAGGGACCAAAACTTCTACTCATCACTGACAGCCCTGCCCCTGAACGAGCCCAAAAACTCTTTTATCATATGATGCAAAGATGTAGATGTATATAAATAATTAAGTAGATGCTCTGTATAAGATGGCAGAGAAGAAGATACTTGTTTTCCAGAAGTAATGCCTTCCAAAACCGTTTGTTTAATGGTTCAGAAAATGTAGGTCCAAACAGCTCGTTTCTCCAGATCACTGAACCGATTTGCTGTTACCGCAGCTGGCAGCCTCTGGGAGTCACTGTTGAGTTCTCAGAGGAATTCAGATGTTGGGGGGAGGCGGGGAAGGTTCTGGAAGAAAATTTTACCTCTTTGAAGCGTGTCCCAGGCTTCTCTTTATCAATTTCTCTCAAGATTTTATTTTGATATAATTTTAGAGTTACACTAAGCTTGTGAAAATGGTACAAAGAATTCCTGTGTGCTCTTCATTTAACCTTTCCTTGTCTTGAGTGACCTCAGGGTATTTACTAAATGCCAGGCATTGATCCTGATATAGGACCATTAAATAACAAGCTATTCAGATTGTAACCATTTCCCACTTGTGTCTACACTGTATTTGTTGTTAACTGTACCGTGTCTTCTTAGTCTGCTCCAGTCTGTGACAGTTCTTTGGTCTTTCCTTGTCTTTTATGAACTTGACATTTTTAAAGAGTAGTACCTGAGCATTTTTGTAGACTGTCCCTCAACTTGGGCTTGTGTAATAGCTTGTCATGATTATAATGGAATAGAAATTTGTCGTGGTTAGATCGAAGTTGTTTTGCTCTGGCCTCCATTTCTTCCCTCACTGTCTTTTGTCTTCACCTTCAGCTTACTGCTCTGTATCTCTAACAGCTAAGCCATTCTAAGCACTCTATGTCTAACTGCACGATAGCAGATTTAAGTAGTGGAAAAGGATGGATCCACCTCTCCCTCTTCACTCATCTTTCTAACAAGGCTACTAAAACCCTAGGAAAGATGCCTTGTCTCTTCCATGGAGAGATCTTGGAGGGAGCATGCTGCTCATCTTGCAAAGATTAGAGCAGAGGGTGGTCTCCCCCTTCAGCTGTACTTTATCACTCCATTACTTACTGGGTAGAAAATGAGAATGCACCATCTTCAAACTATTAAACCTTCTTTACGTGTCCTGAATTCTGGAGAGGATTCTTGAGGTTGCCTTAGCAACTGAGTAATATGATGTTTCATTTCAGTGATTCTGACAGTTTCTAGTTTCCTAGTTTTGTGGATCAGGAAAGAGCAGTCTTAGTTTTTCTGTAGCTTCCAGAGAGATGAGGAATATTATAGGGACTTCAATTTTATTACTTAAAATGTGATCCTTTTATATTGTGTGAATGTCTAAAATGTTCTCTCGTCTTCCAATAAACTTGGAGCATTAAAAGATCATTGTAAGCTCTAGACTCTGGTCATGGACTCATACACAATGCCCACTTACAGTTCCCAGGAATTTTGCTCCAGTATTCAGCCTTACAGATCTGGATCTCCTGCAGTAACTAGGGAACCTTGTTGTAACTCTTGCAGTAAGTAGGAAACCTGCTCAGAACTGCCTATGCTATTGGGAAACCTCCTATACAGGAGCCCACCCCCTTATCCTTGTTTCCACTGTTGTCTGTACTGCCTGGAAACCACACACCAGGTTCCAGCTACTGACCTCTTGCTTCTGGCTCACCTATGGCTCCCAGGAATCTTGCTCCAGATTCCAGCCAGTACAGCTGCCTGCACCAAGCAGGAAATGCCAGCTTCTCTTTCTGGGGCCTGCCTGTGGAACTTCCTGCACCAGCTCCACAGATGAGAGTGGTCATGTCAAATCTACTAAACTGTAGTCCTCTCCTGAACAGTATACATACCTCCACTGAATGAGTAGCAGGACAGCCAGGGCTACATGGAAAGACCCTGTCTCAAAAACATCCCCCACCACACACACGCAAACAACAAACACCCAAATTTCTTCTCAGTAGTCTGTGAAACTTTCTCTAAAATCAACCACATATTAAGACACAAAGCAAGTCTCAACAAATATAGGAAAATTAAAATAACATCCTGTATTTTGTCTGACCACAATGTGATAAAACTGGTTATCAAGAGTGGTAGAAACTATAGAATGCATACAGAATTGGGGAGAATAAATGTCACACTATTGAATGATAATTGGGTCAGGGGAAAAATCAAGAAGAAAAAAATTAAAAATCCTGTAATGTAATGAAAATAAAAACACAGTATACCAAAATCTATGGGACACAGTGAAGACATCCCTAAGAGGAAAGTCTTTAGTGTTAAGGGTATACATTTAAAAAATCATCCAAAATACAGTAAATTGTTAAACGCAATGATGCAACTGAAGGCCTTGGAAAAGCAAGAACAAACCACATCCAAACTAAGTAGGTGAGACTAAATGATAAAACTCATGGCTGAGTGAAGGAGAAATGAAAAAAAAAATAAAGAAATCAATGAAATGAAGAGTATTGTCTTTGAAAAGATTAACAAGACTTACAAGCCTTTAGCCAAATTAGCCAAAAGAGGGAGAAGACTCAACGAGTTTAAAGATGAAAAGGGCGAAATTACAATAGACACAGGACATTCAGAAAACGATAAAGAGTAGCTTTAAAGTTTTCTTTTTGCCCATTCATTTGTTTATTAATTTACTTTACAGCCTGATCACAGCCCTTACACAGCCCTCCTCCCACTTACCCTTTCCTCTTCTGAGAAAGGGAGGCTCTATTCCACAAAACTGGAAAATCTTAAACAAATGGATAAAAAACTAGGTTCATACGACCTACCAAAGTTAAATAAAGATGAAATAAATAATTTAATCAGATCACTTACAACCAATGAGATAGAAGTAATTATTAAAAATCTTCCAACTAAAACAAAGCCCTGGACCAGAACTGACCTGACACTCCTCAATTTATTCTGTAGGTCAGAAAAGGATAGGCAGGTTCAATTTCTTTTTTCTTACAAAGCCAGTATTATTACCCCAATACCAAAACCAGATAAAAAACCAACCCCCATGTCTTAGTCAATATTCTATTGCTGTGAACAGACACCATGACCACATCAACTCTTATAAAGGAAAATATTTAATTGGGGCTGGCTTACGGGTTCAGAGATGAGTCCATCATCATCATGGCAGGAACATGGCAGTACGCGGAGGCAGATATGATGCTGGAGATGGAACTGAGAGTTCCACATTTGGATCAGCATGCAGCAGGAAAAGAGAGAGACACTGGACCTGGCTTCAGCATTTGAAAACCCCCAAGTCCACCCTTAGTGATACACTTTCTCCAGAAAGGCCACTCTGTAAGCTTATGGGGGCCATTCTTATTCAACCACTGCATCCCCACCAAAAAAGAATTATGTGGCCTATATATAACCTCCCTGATGAACATAGATGAAAAATTCTTCATAAAACACTTGCAAGCCAAATTCAAGAACATATAAAAAAAGCTCATCCACCATGATCTGGGATGGACTTCTTCCCAGGGTGGCCTAAAACTTGCAATTCTTCTGCCTCTGTCTCCTGCGTGCTAGAATAACAGGCATGAGCCACCAAGTAGGCTACTTATCTGGTTCTGAAACAACTTAGGGAAACAAACCCTTTCTGAAGAGCTCAAACTTTTTGATCTTGCTGATTAAAATTGGGGTTCCCATGTTTTCCACCTGTTATGCTTAGAGATCTGGTTTTATAGGAGGCTTAAAGGGAACCCCAGGACTGCATACTCCAGGTACCTGGAGCTAGGTAAGCAGTCGTGGGGGTTGGGGGTTAGTCTTGGGTACTGTGTATTCAGAAGCTGAGTCCTGTGACCCTGTCTAGACTGGAACCTTATCTTGGGTCACTTTATTAACCAATGTTCTGGTTAATAGAAAGCTAGGGCCTGAACATCAGCAGGAGAGAGAAAAAGGAAGGGATTGGAGATCCAGTAGGGGGTCTCAGTTAGGGACCACTAGAAGAAGGATGGAGGAGGTGAAAGAAGGAGGTTGCCATGAGGCAAGATGGACCATGAGTTCGGGCCAAGAAAAGCTCGCCCTGAGGAAACACATAGAACCAAGCAAGACTTAATTGGCTTTTAGTGGGGTATTTATCTGGTTATTAATTTCCTATCTAGGTTAGAATAGCGCAGAACCTACTCAGCACAGTGCCAGCAACTTGTAAATAAAATGCCAGGTTTCTGAGCCTTTTATTCGAGACCTAACCAGAGAAGAATGGAATAGAAACTCCCTGTAAAAATACAATGGTGGGTATAGAAATTCTCCAACCTTTGTATTGGTTAGTGGTTTGCAATCCTTGCATGTCTTCTAGATATAAGCTGCCACAGCAGGCCACACCATCCTCTCTGTCCAGTTATTGAGTTCCTATTATATGTCAGAGTCCCTCTGAACCATTTGGAAATAGTTGCCCCATTTTCAAAAAGTTATGGGCTTGTGGAAAGAGTAGACTTGGAGCCAGGTATTCACTTAATAGGCATTAGGCTCCATTCCTTACCAAACTTTCCACCCTTCCTATGCTTGCATTTTCTTACCTGTTAGGGCTTTACCCATTTATGAGTATTATAATGTAGTGTTTTGAAAGGGTGGGCCCTGTAGTGAGGGTCTATAATCTCTGTTAGTGGGAAGGCTGAGACTGGAGGATCACAAATTCAAGGCTTGCCTAGGCTACAAAGTGAATTCATGTCCGGCCTGAACAACCTACTAAGACCCTATATCAAGATAAAATAAACAAATAAAGAAAAGGTTGGGGATATAGCTCAGTGTCACGGTGCTTGATTGGTATACCAGCTACTTTTCTTATTGCTCTCACAGAAGCAACTTAGGAAAAGAAAATTTACTTTAGATTACAGATTTAGGAAAGGTTTAGGAAAAGGGAGACACAGCATGGAGAATGTCTGAGGCACTGGATTCATGGAACAGTACTGCCCCCCCCCAAAAAAAACCACCACTGGGGGAGCGGTTTCAGTTTCTGGAGGAAAAAAAACAAGAATAAGTGCAAAATTTTAGGCTTATGTTTTATATTGCATGCCAAAATTAATGTAAGACAGATTAAGTATGGGCATATTTAAGACACTTAAATTAAGAGCATATTTGCCAGGTGGTAGTAGCTCATAAAAAAGTAAAATAAGTAGACAATTAGGCTAATAACCCAACCTATGGCCTTTGGATGCAGAAGTTTTACTTCTGAGAAGGTACAAATTAACAAGAAGGTCCTCAAAAAGAGTTTGTTCTGAAATACTAACGACACTACATTGTGTCCCTGTACTTGAGTCTTTAATTTCTCTTTCTCCTCGTCATGTCCTCCCCCTCCTCATTCTACTCCGACAATACGTCAGTATGCCTTGTATAGTGCTCTTAAAAACAAACAGAAACAAAACAAAACAAAAAGAAATGTAGTCCCTTATGTGCAGTCTAATTCCTCACATGTGTTTCAAGAATTCGACCTGTATTTGACCAAGAATTTACCACTTCCTGCTCATGATCCAAGCCATACATCCTCTCATCATCCCTTTGCCATTGTGGTATTTCTGAATTTCACCAACTGCTTCCACTACTCATTGCTATTGGCTAAAGGAATGCATGTAGTTCTGCCCAGCAAAGTCTATATAGCAGGAAGACCAACAGAGTTAACTAACCTGGACCCTTGGGGCTCTCAGAGACTGAACCACCAACCAAAGAACACACACAGGCTGGACCTAGGCCTCCCCACACATATGTAGCAGATGTGCAGCTTGGTCTTTATGTGGGTCCCCAACAACTAAAGCAGGGCTACCCCAAAAGCTGTTGCCTGACTATGGGATACATTCTTCTAGCTGGGCTGCCTTGTCTGTACTCAGTGGGAGAGATGCGCCTAGCTTTGTAGAGACTTGATGTGCCGGGGAGGGGG
>NC_045030.1:1858880-1862099 GCF_008632895.1 Mastomys coucha | reverse complement strand
CTCCCAGTGCTGAATTAACTGTAGTGTAATTACCCGATGTGTAGGATATCTGATATTTGACTCCTGTCAAAGAGTCGTTTGATCCCCCCTTTTCAAGGGGTTAAGACTCCTTGGAATCACTGCTTTAGAAGACCAAGAGGAGTCTCTTGCAGTGTCCTTTCTTGCAGAGCCCTAGTGCTGTTCCAGAGTCCTAAGAACACTATTTGCCCTACCAAACCAATGGATGGTCTTAGCATTTTCCGAAGGCTTATTTGAGATGCAGATTCTCAGGTATCATTTCAAATGTACTGAATTAGAAATATGCTCTTATTTATGTGAAGTTTTGCGGTCTTCTTACAGTCCTGGCAGAGAATTACATAAATATAACCCAGCGAGTGCCATTTGTGGTCAGGCTACATGAAATAACCTGACTTAATTATTACAAATACTGATTCTCAGATTCCTCTGGAGATCTTAGAGTAAAACCAGGAGTCAAAAATTTAACAAACATGGTTTTCTCTGTGTAGTTCTGGCCTGGAATTCACTCTGTAGACCAGGCTGGTCTTGAACTCATAGAGACCTGCCTGCCTCTGTCTCCTAAATTCTGGGATTACAGGTGTGCACCACCATGTACCCCCACCCCCTGCCTCACAAGATTCTTAAATGTGAAACTTTGATGGCATGAGGGATGCTTGACTCAGGTAAACAGCACACCTGGGTGATCCCTAAATGTTTATGTTCAAAAAAGTCCTGGATTCATTGAGAACAGGCTAAGGCATAATTTATCCAATATATGCATATGGCAAGCATTGGCTGTGGATTTATATAACATTTGCTTGGTGAATAAGCTGTAACTATAATTTCATGTTAATTATGCCTGACCTATGACAGAGAGGGTTCTGGCAAATCTTATGATAATTAGAGCTTCTAGTACATAGTAGATGCGAAGATTTCCTGTCTATTAATATGCACTATTTTAATTTGTCATTCTGAATATATTATCAATAATGAAAATAATTTACTATTAATTGAGTTTCCATTGTATATCAGGCACTACACAAAAAATATTTGTGCTTGTTAGCTCATGCACTTTAAAAAACAAACAAACAAACAAACAAAAAAAACCTATGAGGCTAAGACTTTCTTCTCTTCCTTTGACAGAAAAATAAAATGGGAACATGGGGAGGAGGCAAATGTTCTAAAGGTCACCAAGCCTAAATTCTTTCAAACATTCCACATGTTGGGCAAACTTGGTGAAAGTTAGCATGATGCAGGGTCTTGAGCAAAAATCACTTCTTATAATGTCAGGGGCAAGCAAGCACAGGTACGGTATGCAATAACTTAGATGAAAGGGTCTAAAATTTACGAGAGTGTGCATGTGGAGTTTCACAATAAGTTCACAGAAGGAACTTACTTTCCAGTCCCATGATCAGGGCATATTTCATGAAGAAAGTGTATTGTAAATGTAAAGCTCAAAGAGAAAGGGGCTAATGGCATGGCTCAGTGGGAGAGTGCTCTCCTTGCATACATGAAGCCCTGGGTTGATTCTCTGGCATCACACACATCAAAAGACACAAGAGTCTCAGACAACAGAGACTGAAGTGATTGGCTGTCTGTGTTGAAAGTATAAGGTCTGGATTGTTGGAGATACTACTTAGAACATGAATTTTCTAGAGATCCACGTGCAGTGGATAGTGCTTCCAGGCTCTTTAGTGTCTGTGTTCCATGGTTTGAATTTGAGGTGTTTTGAGGCTGGCATTCAGGGCTGTGACCTCCAAACTCACTGACGAGTGTGTGCTCCAAACTCTTTGTGCTCCAGCTTTAGGGTTTGAAGTCTGTGATCTCTCAGATCCAGATCCTATCAAAGTGCTTTAGTCTTTCCAAAGGATATATTAGGTCTCTGAACCTGTCTCTCTCTCTCAGCATGAGATATTTTAGGGTTTTGTGGCTTGTTTGGCTGTTTGTTTCTTGTCGTTGTTCAGTGTGTAATGATGTCTCTGAGTCCTTTGGGAAAACTTATGTCTCAACTGTTGAGTTGCGGACTTCTTTAGGATCTAGATTCTTGTCTGTTCTTTGAACACCTGCTCCTGGGTTACAAGGGTACTGATTATTTATGAGTTTTCATGCGGGATCTGAAGGTTTTATGGTTTTGTTTTGTTTTTTATTTTTATTTTTTTTTATTTTTATTTTTTATTTTTGGTTTTTTCAAGACAAGGTTTCTCTGTGTAGCCCTGGCTTTCCTGGAACTTACACTGTAGACCAGGCTGGCCTCGAACTCAGAAATCTGCCTGCCTCTGCCTCTGAGGTGCTGGAATTAAAGGCGTGTGCCACCACTGCCTGGCTTGGGGGGTATTTCTATGCATCAAAAATATAAGGTATCTGAATTTTAACATTTTAAAAAATACTTTTAATTTTATGTATATGGGTGTTGCTTTGCCTGCAAATATGTATGTGTAACATGGGAATGCTTGGTGTCCATGGAGGCCAGAAGAGGCTTTCAGATCCCTTGGAATTAGAATTACAGAGGTTGTGAGCTGTCTTGTCGGTGCTGGGAAATGAACTCAGGTCCTCTAGAAGAGCAGCCAGTGCTCTTATCTGCTGAGCCATCTCTCTAGTCCTAGGTATCTGAACTTTTGTTGAATGTGTTTAGTATGAGAGGCTTGTAAGCCATTTAAAGGTCTGTTCCAAGGGCTCAAAGTCCTTGAGATTCTTGGTGCTCTGTGTCGAGGAGATAAGCTCTCTGAGATTTTCACATGTTTCTAGAATGTATATTGTTTGGGTTACTTGCAGGGAGTGGTCCAGAGGGTGAGCACTCTAATATCTTTGGGGCTCTATTTTAAGAATTTTAAGTCTATTAAAAACAATGAATTTATGAACTTCTTGGGGAAATGGATGGATCTAGAGAGTATCATCCTGAGTGAGGTAACCCAATCACAAAAGAACACACATGGTATGCATTCTCTGATAAGTGGTTATAAGCCCAGAAGATCTGGATACACAAAGTACTATCCACAAACCACAAGAAACTCAAGAAAGAGGAAGATCAAAGTGTGGATACTTGGTTCCTTCTTAGAAGGGGGAACAAAATACCCACAGAAGGAGTTGCAGAGATAAACTATGGAGCAGAGACTGAAGGAAGGACAATCCAGAGACTGCTCCACCTGGGAATCCTTCCCATATTCAATCATCAAACCCAGATACTATTGTGAGTGCCAGCAAGTGCTGGCTGACAGGAGCCTG
>NC_045030.1:1827361-1858870 GCF_008632895.1 Mastomys coucha | reverse complement strand
TATATGAGAGAGAGAGGGAGAGAGAGAGAAAGAGAGAGAGAGAGATGTTCTCTCCTTCTACCATATGGCTCCTGGGGATTGAACTCAGTTTATCATGCTTGGCAGCAAGTGCCTCTAAACAATCTCACTGGTCCTCCACCTTACAACTAGAAGTAGTTAAGGAAGCATTTCAGTTGTGTGGATCCCCATAGCTACCCGTTGGCATTACAGCTAGGAGGAAATGGTTAGGGTTGTAAATTCCTTCAATGCTGCTTGTGCAATGGAGGTAACATCTTCGACTCTCCACACCTGTAATCACTAACACAGTTTGCCAACACTTCCAAGGAAGCAAAGGCAGGCCTATTAGAGACTTTTCCTGGGCAGATGTAACACATGTCTATTCACCACAGAAAGGGAAGCCAAGACGGACAAAAGTAACGCTTATACTGAAGTCCAACTTGGTGAACCAGTGAGTTTTTATTGGGGTTCCTTACAGGGATATGAATGAGAGTTTATTTAAAGGAGCAGAGGTGCTCCAAAAACAGTTGCATCACTGGGAAGCTCAGCCCAGCACATGATAATGGATGCAAGCTGTAACCCCGGAGCTCGCTGCACAGCTTGCAGGCAGTTCAGCTGTCCAATCATCTGTCTTCTGTAGTTCATCTAGTTGGAGCCTCTGATCTCAGCAGCTGTTTACTGCTGTGGGAGGAAACATTTATAGATCTTATTAGATCATTGCTTCTCTCAGGGCTCCAGTCAAAGGCCAGATGGTACTGGTGATTAGAACTCTGATAGAAATGCCACCTTTTGGGTCAGGGGAAGCAGAGATGCATACGAAGCTTGTAAAGGCTTCAGCCCAACCTCTGTGCTACTCATGAGCAGGACAAAGACTAGTATAGTCAAGACAGGAGAACTGATCTGAGATCTGAACTGCCTCCATGCTCAGACTACCATCTGAGCTAGAGGGGAGATAGTCAGTGACCAAAGTAACAACTACTTAGAGAGCTCAACTGACATTAGAATCATTACAGTGTAAGAGAGAGAAGTTATGCTTTGGCACTAACTTGGTTGATTTTTCTCCTAAATCCAAACTACCAATATTCTACATGGGACTCAGAGTCTACAAAACATAGCATCTATAGTGCCTACGGCACAATGCAAAATTAATTTAACTTCAGTGACATGATATTACTCATACAAACTAAGGTTTTCAAATAAAATGCAGAAATTATCCAAATTCAATATAAACAACAAGAAAACAATCTCCTGGGCAAGATCCTGGTTCAGAAGAAACCAGTTTTCAAGGTAAAAGACAGGTCTCTCTGAGATGTTGGGAATTTCAGTCAGAGATAGTCACTACTTACATTTCAATGGAGTAGATTAAAAAATATGCCTGGAATGAATGAAAGCATAGTAGTTTTCAGGAGATAAGGAGAAACTTTAAGGAATAAACAAATGGAAATTTTAACATAGAAAACTGAAATAAAATTGTATTGGATGAATTAAATTAGGTAAATGGAGATGGCCCAAAGGCAGCAAACCTGAACCTATCCTGGTAGACATTATATAACAAGATCACCACAGCGATTTCATGTTTAAATGGATAGGTTGGTAGTATTCAGAGGATAGAGGGGTAGGACCAAAGGCTTGCACATTACTATAACTGGAGCTGTAGGAGGGTAGAAAGTAGATATAAATGTATAAAAGTTGTTTAAGAGCTATGAGGATGAAAACTTCACACATTTGGTGATATAAGACCTTCATACTCAAACACAACAATAGCAAACTTCTGAAAACAGAGATGCAGGGGGAAGAGCTCCCAAAGCTGTTAGGGAAGAATGATACACACCTCTGAGAAGTTCAGTTCAGATGTTGGAGCATGGGCCATTGAAATGTTCAGCGATCTCATGTGTCCAACATTTATTCCCAAATATATTAAAGACTCTGCCTTTGTGAAACAAGCCCCACTACATTTTAGATACTTTGTAGCATCAACACCATATACAAGTTTCCCACCTTGGAAGACAGACTAGAAATGGGCTACAGACTCATACTGTGAGTAATTCAAACCTTCTTGGACTAGAACCTGAAATAGTTAAGAGAACCTGAAAAGGAAAATTGAGAAGCCCCCAGACCCAGGCAAGCTGACTAGAAAATAGCAGGCTTAGATCCAGCACGTAGGCCTGGGAATCTGTGGACAAGCTGTCAAACATTGCTAAAAACAAAAGGTTAGGATGACACAGAATTATGAAAATAACTAGACAAGTGAAAAACATATCCGGACATGACCCAGACAAGCAAGGACGTGTTCTGGAAAATGGGCCACCTGGCCCCTTAGATATGATAGAGGGTAACAAAAATAAAAACATTAACTTACTCCCCACTGCCTCCCCACCCCTCGGAGATTTCCCCTTACATAACCCGTAAAAACCAGCCAATTGTATGTAACAATGCTAGTTTCTTTGTTTCCCTAGGCCACTTTCCTTATAAAAATCCCTAACTTTTGAGCCTCAGGATCGCCTTCCCATCTCCTGTGAGAGTTTGGGAGACGATCCGGAAGTCCGTCCATTAAAGCCTCATGCTTTTTGCATCAAGCCGCTCTATCGAGTCTCTTTGGGTGTGCACCATCCTGCGACTTGAGTGAGGGTCTCCCTGCGGGGGTCTTTCAAACCTATATTCTGCACACAAACTCTCATTTACTATACACTGAAATTATGGAACTCAGACCCACAAAGTGTTTGAAGAGCTTAAATGAGAGAAATGTATACTTCAAACTCTAACTTTGAAACACAGGCTGTCTAAGACTACAAAGACATTGCCCACTGAATACTGACTTCTAGATACCTAAGGAAAAAATATTGAAAGACAGATCATTGGTGAGTTCAGAGACAATTCATCCTGAACATAAATTTCCAGTTATGTTAGACTTAAACCTTGGCAAAAAAGGTCACCACCCTTATTTAGAAATTATGATTCTGAACTCACAAATCAATGCATTGGAATAAAATCTTGAGAAAACACATTGAAAGAGTTCAGACATTTCTCATATAAATATAGATGACCAAATATTTTAGCATCAATCATTTGAACACATACAATGAATTAAAACACCCTTTTATTTTTACAACACAGAACCTCTTAAAACCTCTGAAAAAACTTGGGACAAATACTAAGCAAGAATTTGAAAACTCCATGCCTTCCCTACAAATCCTCAAATATGACACACCCAAACGTGTTCAGAGATGTCACACACTAAGATATGATACATATCCTTGACCATCTCAGACGCTAGTCTTAGATCACAAACCTCACAGCGTTTTGTGGCTTCACAATCTGAAGCAATACCTCTAAACATCTCTGAAAAAAATCTCTGGAATGCAGACCCTTATAGATATCATAGACCTCATGACTTTCCAAGTACCTCGGGTTGATAGGTATGGCTGTGCATGTCTGGAATCCTAGCACTCAGGAGGCCAAAGCTGGGGGAATCTTAGAGTTCCAGGCCCTCGTGGTCTACATAGTGCCTTCTTATCTAAAAAGACACATCAGTCTCAAAACCTTGTGACAAATATTCTCAGCAACCTGAAACTAGAACACAGGATCTCTCAAATTCCTGATATTCCAATGTAGGCTATCGGACACAAAAGATTTCAGAAACATCGTAAGTTGGGCCCGCAATCTCAGTGCCTCACATTCAACACTAAAACCACAGATTCCAAAAGATCCATGAGCTCTTATCTCTTGGACCCTCTCTAGTGACAGAGAATCAAAAGCACAGACACAGCTATCCAAAGGCACCAGAGAATTCAGGTCTTGAACACAGACCAGAAAATAGATCAAAATGGAATCTTAGAATACAGACCTCAAAGAATTCAAATAACTTTTACTTTGAAGATGATCTCCAAATACCTTAGAATCAATACTAGGAAACAGTCCTTTAGGAATGAGAGAAAGACTCCACGCTATGTACATACACTTTTTAAAGACTCAAGTTCCTGATTATACAACACAGAACCTCAATGAGTTTAGGTTCCTCACAACCTAAATACAGATCACTAAATATCTCATTTAAAGTGTAGTTCATAAAGGGTCAAGAATGCTGTGACATGCAGACCTCCATCTAAAACTTTGGGACATGGACCTTCAAAAAACTCTTAGAAATCTTAGAAAAGACTTCCCAAATTTTATATCATAATACAGATCTACAAATAAATGCACAGGACTTTGTCCCCTTACATAGACCTATAACATCTTACTCAGGATGCAGATCCTCAAAGAGGTGAAAGATCTCAAACTCTAAAAAAAGGACCCCCACATACTTTAGACTACATACTGTGAAAAAAGAGCTTCAAAACACCAGACACTCTTGCTCCGACAACTGATCTGGCAATAGAGGTGCTTAAAGATAAGCTTGGAGCTTTCACATCCTAAATATAGGACCACAAATAGTTCAGAATGAAAACGTGCAGAATATATACTCAATGATTTCGGAAAAGCCCTGAAATCCTAACTTCAGATTCCTAAATACAGTTATTAAAATTTTAGTGTGCAGAACTTCAAGGAGTTCAGATGTCACAGTGTAAAGACATACCAATGCCTCATGCTTAAATATCCAGACAAGGAAGCTTAGAGAAGATCAAGGACCTCAGATTCCATACTGAGAACCAAATGACTCATAAGCAAATTCTGGACAAAACACTTCACAGACTTCAGAGATTTCCTGCCTTCCATGGTGACCTCAAGTACCTTTGATTAAAACCTTTTAAGTAACCACTCCATGTGTTCATGGAACATATGCTATGAACACAGACCTTTGAACACTTTTGATTCACACATTGGTAGAAAGAAGATTCTAAGTAGTCAAAGAATTTTATATCCAGAATATATGACTTGTATATGTTATATTCTGAATATGAACCCTAAATATTCTAACTTAGGACACAGACTTTCTAAATGCCAGAGAACTAATATGTTGAACCCAGAAACCACATAACGAACTTCAGTCTTACCCCTTGGGTAGTAGACAATATAGAAACACATGTACATTGTGACTTGTACAATGACAACTTTTAACTCCAATTCAAATGTTGAGGTTTAGTCTTTCGTAATTCTAAATACTGGTTGTGCCCAGAGACTGCATGTAGCCCCAGGTGACTATGTGATCTTGGGCCCCAAGTTATCCCTGTTTGGTGAATAAAGATGCCAACAGACAACAGCTGGGCAGAAGAGACATAGGCCTGGTCTTGGGTTCCCAGGCTTGGGGACTAAGAAGAACCACAACAGGGAGGAAAGTGGGGAGGAAGGAAGATGCCCTGGGTTAGGAGTCAAGAAAGTAATAACTCAGGGTTAGCAATAGGAAAAGAGTAATAGCATAGAGGGTAGATATCTGCCTAGCCTTAGTAGTAATAAAGGCTTATAAATATAAAGGTTGTGTGTGTGTTTTATCCAGTAACTAAATGGTGAAAGGCGGGGTAGAAGCCCCAGATTGAGATTAAATATTTTCTACAACACTCAATTTTTGTAATACAGGCTCCATGAGATTTTAGAGGTTTCAAATCCGAAACACAAACCCAAAAGTATTCAACTCTTGGAACAGAGACCCATCAAAGATCTCAAAGAGCTCAGAGTGGGGTATACCCTTTCTCTGAGATATCACACCCAGTCTTTGAGCACATGTACTTTAAAAATTCACAAGGGTCACACACCAACTAAAACACCAGCCAAACACACATACGCTCCCACTATTTCACATGAAAATATGGGCACATAACTTCACAATTTCATGTACCTGATACTTTGAATGCTATACTTGAAACATATTGGGTTAAAATGTTGAAATATAGATGCTCAATGATTACAGAGGCTTGAAACATTCAATATTGACCTCTGACTACCTCAGAGTCATACCTTGTAATACAGGTCAACGATGTGTTTCTTTTAAAGTATTCTTTGTCATACAAAATGAGTTAATTATATTACACATATGTATCATAATATTTTGTTCATATTTATCCTCCAGTGTTCCCATCTTCCTAATAGTCCTGTTTCTGCTGCTTTCATGTAATCTATCTATCTATCTATCTATCTATCTATCTATCTATTCATATGTATGCATATTCCAAATTTCACATATGACAGAAAGCATGGTATTTGTCTTTGTCCTCCATTACCACCCCTTGTTTCTCTTTCTCAATCTTTTAGCATATATTCCTTCCCCATATAGTATGTCTTCTGGTTTCACTTCATAAGTATATTTTAAAACAGAGATTTCATATGTGAAAAAGTACAATATTTATCTTTCCCAATCTGACTCATTTTGCTTAACTAATGATCTCCAGTTTTACTCATTTACCTAAAAATGGTGTAATTTCATTCTGTCTGGGTGAACAAAACAGCCTATTTTTTTATCCACTTATCTGCTGATGAATATCTAGTCTGGTTCCATACCTTGGCTATTGTGAAGACTATTATAGTAAATCATCAATACATTTTTGTGATCTTGAGCCCTGAATTCACCCTTCCCACCTACACACACATATCAAGATCAAAGCTTAAAGCAAACATCTCACCTTGACCACAGACCCCACAAGCACGCTGAAAAATGGTAGAGATCTCTCACTCTGACCACAAAGCCCTTCGGTTTCCAGACTCGGAGAACAGACTTAAGTAAGCATATTTCTCTCACTCCTTCAACACAGAGCCATATCTGTCTGACTCAAATGCTATAGGTAGCACAGGTGTGCAAAGAATTAAGAGATTTTACACTGTAAATAAAGTCTAGAATGTGACCAATTCAAATTTTAGAACATGAACATATCAAGATTTCAGTGACATCACATTCTGAACACAGATATCAAAAATGCCAAAAGAAAACTCTGGACACATACCATCAAAAGACATTAAAGGCCATGTCTTGATTATTGGCTCATAGTTACCAGATTCCAACTCTGAAAGAGAGTTTTGTGGCCACTCAATATGTACACATATCTACAAATACTTCACTCCATATTTATGGCTCAGTTCCCTAAAGTGTTCATGTGTCTCCAACACACACAGAACAGACTTGCAAATACCCTAGACTCAAACACTGTGGCACAAAGCACAGAGGGCTGCTTATTGCATGCAGCTCAGAATTAATTCAGATTATTTTGTTGTAGTTGGTTTTCGAGACAGGGCTTCTCTGTGTATCTCTGGCTGTCCTGGAATTCACTCTGTAGACTAGGCTGGCCTCAAACTCAGAAAACTCCGACTGCTTCTGCCTCCTGAGTGTTGAGAATAAGGAAAGGCGTGAGCCACCACTTCCTGGCCAGATTTTTTTAAAAAAGATTTATTTATTCTTTTATGTGTTGAGTACACTGTTGCTGTCTTCAGACATACCAGAAGAGGGTATCAGATCTGGTTAACAGATGGTTGTGAACCATCTGTACATGTGGTTGCTGGGAATTGAACTCAGGACCTTTGGAAGAGCAGTCAGTGCTCTTAACCACTGAGCCATCTCTCCAGCCCCAAGATTCATTCTTATATATATATAAAAATAACTTGAACTGTGTCAGAGACCTCCTGCCCTAAACACAGCCTCCAGTGCACTTCATTACTCAATTACATTTACATAGTCCTCACTTTTTGAACACAATGCTTGAAGCTACAGAACACAGGTTCTGAAAGAAGCTAGAGGTTTCATGCCCTCCATAATAAATCCCAAATACCATTACTTCACATACACCCTGAAGAAACACAAGAAATTGAGAAGAAAACTTAAGAAGTGTTCAGATTTGGGTCATGGACCTAGACACCTCAGATTCTTACCATGGAACAGAGACCCTGAGAGTTCTGTGGCTCACAAATGGACCACATCCCACCCAAAATGTGCCTCGTGCAGCTAGGCCTACTCCACCCTGAGCAACTGGACCCTCAAACTGTGAGTCCAAACCAACCATTCTTCCTCAATTTGCTTCTGCAGTCACAGTGAGAAAAGAAGCTGGTGTACGAATGCTTCTCATGATTACAGATCCTAACCATCTCACACATGCAAATCTGGGACACAAATGTACAAGGTTTTAGAGAACAGAACTTTATATAAGAACTTCCCCAAACATATCAACTCCAGCATTTAATGCCATAGGCTTCCAGAATTCAAAGACTTTTTACTCTAAACACAGACAACAGATACCTTAGACTCAAGCCTATGAACAACGACCTTCAGAAGACTGAAGAGAGTACATTTTGGCACAGATCCTAAAATGATTCAAATGTATACTCCAGAACAGACACACTCAGAGACCTCTACCTCTCTTTCTAGAGACTAACAAACATATTTGCTTGGAAAAAAGTTGGAACTACTAAAAAATACTAAAGATTTTTGCCTTCTGTTTACAAACCCCTCAATACCACTGAATTAGGAATTAACCTTCAGGAAAAACATAAACCCTTTTCTCCCATTAGACGCTCATTATCCTCCATATTTAATTTCTGATACCATATGTATACGGTTTTTCTTTTGTCTTTTATGTTAGCATACAAAATAATGGGCTCCATTTTGATATTTCTATTACTGCTTTATTCTTATTAGTACCCTTGCCTATAGGTGGGGATTTTCTGCAGACATCAATTCTCTTTCAGATAATGCCGTGGACCTGGAGAATCTCATAGGTTAAGGACTCCACTCACATTAACGGCCCTTTACTTTAGATGCTAAGTGCACATCCAGGCCTCTGGTACTTTTGACTAGTCTAGCATAAATCAGGAGTTCCAGCGACCCCTTTCTTAGGTTCAATTATTTGCTGGAATTGTTGCAGATGTTCACAGGGGATCTCTTGGTTCTCAAAGTCTTGAGCAGTGAATTCACTCAGGTTCCATGGAAAGTTTGAGCAAATAATTATTTAGCAAAGTGGTAAGCAAACCATCTAAAAGAAGAGTGGAGGGAGCTTTCCTAAGGCAGGACTGGCAAGGTGGGTTTTAAATTGTGGATGATGATGATGATGATGATGATGATGATGATGATGATTTAATCATTTTTACAGTCCAGTCATTATCCCCCTCTTGGTTTGTCCTCCAACAGTTCCTCATCCCATTTCTTCTCCCCTGTCTCCAAGAGGATGTCCCTAGCCCCCACCCCACCAGTCCTTCCCACTCTGGGGCCTCAAGTCTCTCAAGGGTTATGTGCATCTTCTTTCACCAAGGCCAGACCAGGCAGTCCCCTGCTGTATATGTGTCTGTGGCCTCCTCAGACCAGCTAGTGTATGCTGCCTGGTTGGTGTCTCAGTGTCTGAGAGATCTCATGGGTCCTAGTTAGATGAGACTGCTGGTCTTCCAGCAGCAGGGTTACCCTCCTCCTCAGCTTCTTCTAGCCTTTCCCTAATTCCACCATAGGGATCCCCAGCTTCAATCCATTGGTTGGGTGTATCTGCATCTCAGTCAGCTGCTTGTTGGGCTTCTCAGAGGGCAGCCATGCTAGGCTCCTGTCTGTAAGCACACAATAACATCAGTAACAGTGTCTGATGTGTTGTGGATTTGAAAGAAGATTTTATGAATATATCAGGGTTCTTCAGGGCCTGAGCAGAGAACTCTGCAGGCCAGCTAGCCCCCAGTTAGTCCTGCTGCTGCCAGCAGGAACATGGGAGAAAACCAAGCTCAGCTGCCTGCTGCCTGGGTGTGAGGCAGCCTGAAATAGTCACTCATTAATCAGCGTCTCTCTCCCACCTACTGCTCTGGTGCCTCTTAGCACGTAGTCCACCTTATAAGTACATCTGCAGATCACATATTAACTTAGAGGTCCCTTGCCTTTCCAAACCTTTAAGAACAAGAATGTAGCGAGTGGAGGCTTTTCTCAGAAGCTCTTCTTACTGTTGGGTCTGTTGCAATTAGATGAAAGACTTCGTGAAAGGTCACCAGTCTCTCTGTTCTGGCAGCTGGAGCCTGTCAAAATAAGCTTTGTTGTTTTCCCAGAGCCCCGGCCTTTCTCTTATCTATTCGCAGGGCTACCTCATACCCAGCTGCAAGCCCTTTTATTTCTAGTTCTCATCCCTAGTGTTGCTGAACTTGCTATTTCAGCCCTAAGATGTATATTTAACTTACATATTCGCATTTACAGCAACAGTGACTAACAGAATTCAGGAAAACACTGTTTTACACTTACTATGTATGTATGTATTTCTGCATGTCTGTATCTATCCATCTATCTATTTTTCTATCTACCTATCATATGTCTATGAGATGAGCTTTTAGCTAGACTAAAATGGAAAAAAACACAAAATCTAAAACTACAGATGAAGGAAAGAGGATGTTACAACTGATAGCACAGAAATCCAAGGGATCATTAGGAGTTAGATATATTGAAAACCTATATGCTAACAAGCTAAGTTGGAAGAAATGTCTGGACACATATGACTTACCAAATTAACCCTCAAATCATTAAAAACAAATAAAACCAGAAATAAAATGTCCCTCAACAAAGAAAAGTCCAGAACATAACTTCATTGCAGTAGTTTAGCAAACTTTTAAAGACCATTACTTTTTCCTTAATGCATTCCATAAAACTGAGAGGAAAGGAAGCCTTCCAAAGTTGTTCTGAGACCAGCACCAATCTATTGTCAAAACCAGATAAGGATAAGACAACAAAAGAGAAAGTTATAGACCAGTATCTCTGATAAACATAGACGCTAAACTTCAACAAAATACCATAAAATCAAATTTAATTAAGATCTCAAGAAAGAGCAAGTTAGCTTCATTCTGGTGATTTAACATCGACATATACAAATCAATAAATCTAATACATTAAGTCAACAGAGTGCAGGATTAAAATTATATGATAATCTCAATAGATGCAGAAAAAGCATTCAATAAAATTGGGCATCCTGTATGGTAGCCCTAAAAAAATTAGGCACAGAAAAATTGAACCTCAACTTAGTAAAATGGAAGTACAAGGAACTCATAGTCAACCTTCTGTTGAGTAGGGAAAATGCAAAGTATGTCTTCTAAGATCAAGAACAAGACAAACGTGTCTGCTCTCACTGACTCCCTTCAACTTACTACCAGACGTTTTAATAAGAGCAATTAAGCAAGAGAAAGAAACAGAAGGCATACAAACAAGAGGGGAGGAAATCAAATTATTCCTGCTTGCAGATGATGATTCTGCATGTGGATTCAATCAAAAGACTATTAGAACTGGTAAGCAAACTCAGTTAGGTAGCAATATACAAAAATTAGTAGCCTTTGTATAGTACTGTAACCAATTTGCTTGGAAGTAAATTATGCGAGCAATTCATTCACAATAATTTTTTCTTTTTTAAATCTAGGCATAAACTTAACCAAGGATGCAGATCCCCCGAAATAAAGTCATGTGCCTATAGCTGATTAAATTTCAAAACAGATGTCAAAACATGGAAGTAGAATTGAAACTGTCTAGGGAAGAAGGGAGAGTACCAGGAGATAGAGAGGAAGGTAGGGTTGATGGGGAAGAATATGCTGAAAGTATATGGTACGCACTTGGACGAAATTGTCTTTATGACATTCAGTACCATGTACAATGAATATATGCTCATAGGAAAAATAAGTGAACAAAAAACCAAGCTCTGTGTGGTGGTGTATGCATGTAATTCCAGCACATGGGAGGTAGAGGCAAGAGGATCAGGAGTTCCACGTGATCCTTGACTATATAGAAAGTCTGAGGCCAGCCTGGGCTAAATAAAATCTTGTTCAAAGACAAACAAAAAAGAAGAAAGGAAAAGAAAGAAAGAAAGAAAGAAAGAAAGAAGGAAAGAAAGATAAAAACAGAAATAAAACTCTAGAACAATTGCACATATGCACAAGGCCCTGTATTCCATCCCCAGCACTACAAAACATAAATAAAATAATAAAACAAAGCAAAAACCCAAAGGAAAACAAAGATGTGAAAATATATACACTGAAGACAGTACAGCATCTTCAATAAATGATGCAGTGGATGAGGGGAATGGAATAGCCACATGCAGATAAGTAAACTTCACCCTATCTCATCCTGCTCCAAAATCAATTCAACATAGATCAAAAACTTAAATGAAAGCTGTGACACTCCAGGAAAAAGAAAACACAATAGAAATACTCCAAGATGGGCCATGATTTTTTTAAAATTGCCAAATGAAATTACTCAAACTACAAAGCTTCTGCCTATAACAAAGAAAATAATCAACAGAATGATAAAACAACCTACAAACTAGGACAAAGTATTTGCCCACTATTTATCTGGTGGAGTGTTACTACCCAGGAAATATAAAGAAGTAAAAATTAATAACAAAACTTTAAGTATCCAATTAAATAAGCAAGTGATCTGAATAGACATTTTTTTAAAAGAAAAAAATACAACTTGCCAAAGGATGCATGATAATTGTGTGGTATCGGTAACTATCATGGAATATCAAATAAGAACAACAGTGAAATTCCATCACAGAAAGGCTATTATTATTTTTTAAGTGAACGCTGATGAGGATGTGGTGGGGGGAAGACCTCTCATATACCACTGGTGCAAATGTGACTTAGGACAGCCATATGATAAACAGAACAGAGGTGCCTCAAAATGGAAAAAAATAGAACCACCATGGGATCCAGCAAACCCATTTGTAAACATATATTGAAAGGAAATGAAGTCAGCATACCAAAGAGATAGCTGCATATCTGTGTTTACTGTGGTACAATTCATTATAGCGAAAAGATCTGGAGCCAGCCTAGCTACTCATAAACAGGGAAACAGATAAAGAAAATGTGGGAGAGAAACACAGTGGAATGTTATCTAGTGACAGAATGCTGGCCTAGCATGTGCAAGGTCCTGGGTTTGATCATCAGCACCACACAAAACAAATCCATCCATTTAGCCGTTATCTGCAGTAAAATTGATGGAAATGGGGGAGGGCATTATTCTGAGCAAAGTAAGCCAGACACTGAAAGATTAGTACCATATTTTCTCTCGTGTGAAAAATAAAAATTGTTGACCTAAAAGAATAGTTGTTACTAGGAACTGCAAAGGGTAGGGGGATATAGAAAGAGAAATTGTTGGATATTTTCAGTGAATGCTATATGAATGCACGGAAATACCATACTTAATACTATTAATATGTATAATTAGTATATAATAGTAAAGATAAACTCAGATGCATACTTAAGAAACAAATCTTCAAAGAAGTTAAACAACCTTGTGCATTTTAAAAGATCCCCCAAACGTGTTAGATTCCAACCTTGTGACACACACCTTAAGAGTATGTTTCGGCTCTCAGTCCTCATGAAAGATGTCTCTTTGTGCGGTAAACAATGGTTAGCATAGAAACTCACAACTAATCAAGGTTCCTTGCATGCATGCCTGTGAAGTGCTCTGTTGGACATGGATATCTATTTCATACCCCCTTTGCAGAAAAGGAGGCAGAAGCCAGAGGTTTCTGAACTGTCAGCTGTGTGACCTTGGCATCTGGACATGACAGGGTTCCTGCACTTATGGATTCACCTCAACTCTGGCTACACAAGAACTGTAAAAGTGTAAGCCAGTCAAGCATGGATGGGGAAGGGGATCATGAGGCCTTACCCTTAACAAGGAGCTTCTGGCAGTTGATGGCCACTGGGGGAGGGAGAGTCACTTCTCTCCATAGGTGTCTACTCTGGTAGGTTACCCATGTTCCAGAGGATGGCCAGCTTTATGCTCATGCTCATGCATAGAGCACTAGTTGGACTCAGTGGGTTATTTAAAGAAGAAAAATCCCTCAGGATGTTGAAGGCGGGTGTGGTAAGGGAAATCAAGGAAGAGTTGGAGTGGTGTAGGCTAGATATAATAAAAATATGTTACACGGGTGTATGAACTTTTCAAAAGAATAAAAATAACATTAAAAAAGAGTCACAACTTGAATACATACCTGTGAATACCAGTGATTTGATATATGGATTCATTGACAAGCTTATAAAATTCATACCCAGCGCATAGCATTACAGATACCTGATTCAAATCTTGTGATACAAAACCTGGAAGATTTCAGAGAGCACATATTCTGAACATGAACCCCAAATGCTTCAGCTATAACTTTGGACCACAGACCTTTAGCGAGTTCAGAAAAATTACTCCTTTTTAAAATTGACCTATAGGGACTTGGGAAACAATTCAGTAGTTAAGAGCACTGGCTGTTCTTCTAGAGGACCACGGTTTGATGTCCAGCGTCCGCATGACAGTTTACAACCATCTGCAACTCCATCTAGTCCCAGGGAATCTGACACCTTCTTCTGGCCTCTGCAGGCACCAGGAGGTGCATGCAGGCAAAACACTCATGCATGCAGGCAAAACACTCATATACATAAAAAAAAAAGACTTTAAAATGTAAAAAAAAAAAAAAGACCAAATATGTCATATAAACATTAAAACAGATCCTAAAAGATTGGTGTGTCTTATACACATGTCAAATACCTTTATCTCATAACTTGGAACACAGACCCTCAAAGACTTCAAAGAACTGAAATTTTAAACAATGAATATTTTGCTTATATGTATGTCTATGTATGTCTGGTACCAAATGCATCTTTGGTGCCTGTGGAGGTCAGAAGAGGACTTCAGATCCTCTGGAACTGGAGTTATGGATGCTTATAAGCTGACACGTGGGTACTGGGAACTGAACCTGGGTTCTCTACAAGAACAATAAGTGCTTTTAACAACTGAGCTATCTCTGCAGCCCAGATCTAAACACATATGTGACAGTACACAAAAGTTGTTACTGTAGCACACAAACCTTCACAGACTTCTAAGACCTCACATTTTAAAGATTTATTTATTTATTTTATGTATATGAGTATACTGTAGCTGTACAGATGGTTGTGAGCCTTCATGTAGTTGTTGGGAATTGAATTTTAGGACCTCTGCTCGCTCTAGTCGGCTCCGTTTGCCTCCGTTTGCTCCGGCCCAAAGATTTATTTATTACTATATATAAGTACACTGTAGCTGTCTTCAGACATACAAGAAGAGGGCGTCAGATCTCTGGTTGTGAGCCACCATGTGGTTGCTGGGATTTGAATTCAGGATCTTCGGAAGAGCAGTCCGTGCTCTTACTTGCTGAGCCATCTCATGTCTCCAGCCCAACCTCACACTCTGAATGTAGGTGTTCACATACCCAGTAAAGAAACCTGTATTTTAAAAAGTGACTTTCTAAGAATCAGTTGCTTTGTATCCTGATCACTAAATTCTTAATTTGCCTCCAGCAATGTAAAAATAGAACAGTGGTTCTCAACCTTCCTAATGTGTGACCCTTTAACATAGGTCCTTATGTTGTGGTGACCTCCAACCATAAAATTATTTTCACTGCTACTTCATAACTATAATTTTGATACTACATAGTGATATAAATATCTGACATGTAGGATATCTGATATGTGACCCCTATAAAAGGGTCATTCGACCTCCCCTCTCCAATGGGGCTATTACCCACAGGTTGTGAACCACTGTCATAGACTCTCAGCTTTCAAAATTCAGATTAAAGAGAGAAAAGAACCTAAAATTTGATAACATTAACTGAATTTTAATATTTAAATAGCAAAGATGGGAATTTTTTGTTTGTGTATTTATTTATTTTTACTGGGATTTAAGTCTAGGGCAAGATAAGCATGTGCTATACCATTAATTTATTCCTAGCCCTTTAATGATTAAAAAATGTATTATTTTATTGTATGTGTATGCATTTTTGCCAGCATGTATGTCTGCAACATGTGTTTGTGTGTGTGTGTGTGTGTGTGTGTGTATGTGTGTGTGTGTGTGTGTGTCGTTTCCTTGGAGGCCAGAAGAAGACGTCAATTCCACTGGGACTGGAGTTACAGACAGTAGGCATTGTAAGAAGAGATAAATCTGGGTCCTGTAGAAGAGTAGCCTGTGCTCTTCATCACTGAGCCATTTCTCCAGCACCCCCTTTTCATTCTTTTAGTAGACTAGTGGGTCACAACCCCTTTGAGGGAGTTATTGAATGACCCTTTCATAGGGTCACCTAAAACCACTGGAAAACACAGATATACACATTCTGATTAATAGCAGTAGCAAAATTACAGTTGTGAAGTAGCAACAAAAAAAATTTATGGTTGAGGGGTGTCACTATAACATGAATAACTGTATTAAAAAGGGGTTGTGGCATTAGGAAGGTTGAGAACCACTGATATAGACCCTTGAAGAGTTTAGAGATATCTCACTTTCTAATTACTCCAAACTCAAACCTTGGGGCAAAAAGACTTCCCAAAATATTCAAGGACCCCTGCAATTGGATAGAAAATAAGACAGGAGCAAACTTAGGACAGATCCTCAAAGAGTGCAGAGGTTTCATTTCTTGAACACTTGCCTGAAACATGTTAGACAAAACCCTCAGAAACTAACAGGGCGGGGCTGGGCGATGACTCAGTGGGTTAAGTGCTTGCATGCTAGCATAAAGACCTAAGTTCAGATGCTCAGCACCCATGTCCAGGTGCAACTGTACATGTTCATACTCTCAGCCCCGGGAGGTGGAAACAAGAGGATCTGGGGACATGCTAGCCATCCAGCCTGACCAGTGAACTCCACTTTCAATGAAAGACCCTGTCTCAAAAACTAAGGTGGAGAATGATAGAAGATGCCTGGCATCAACCTCTGGTCTGCACAGATGCATGCACTCTCCCACAAGTATATATGATCCTCCATACTCACAAAACTCTGAAAAATAGATGCTCAATGAATTTAGAGATTGGTACAAAATTATAATTCTGAAGTGCTTCATAGTCAAACAGTGGAGAACACACAAAGAATAATATTATTTTCAGACTCAGAATAGAGAACTCAGTTCCCTCAGATTCAATCTTAGAACATATAAGAAGAAGAAATAAACATACAGGTACTAAGAAAACCGTGAATATTTAAAACATTAACACTGACCTCGAATACCCAAGAATCTGAATTCAGAACACAGTTATCCTTAAAGGTTTCAGAAAACTCACTCATAGCTTGAACATTACCCTACATGCACAAGAGTCTCCATTCTTACCATATAGACTGTCCTAGGATTGAAAGGCTTACACTCTGAATTCAGACTTCCAACATCTCAGGCTCAATCATTGCAGCTCCTCTTCAAACTCCTAATCTAGTAAAAATAGACAGACAACCCAACAACAACAACAAAAAACCCCAGCACTTCAGTCATTCAGAAACCTTACACGATAAACTCATATTTAGGAACAAACATCTCAGGATTAATGGGAAACAACTTCCACAAAATTTCAGACACTTTACAGCTTGAATCCAGACACTGAATACATTCTAAACTCTGGAACACAGGCACTCCAGGAGTTCAAACTGCATACCATCAGCAATGCACAAACACAGTATAGAGGTGTTTAATCTAGAAAACAGACTCTCAAATATCTTAGAGTCAAATTTTGAACAAATTTTCAGAAATTAGCAGCCTCACATTTTCAGCGGGGAGGTCTAAGACACAAAAATTTAAACATTTCAAAAGTTTCATTCTAAATGCAGAATAGAACTATCTGATTTCTTCTTTTTTTGTTGTTGTATTTTTGAACTATCTGATTTCTTTAGAACCTGAGATATAGTTTACAATTTTAGAATTCACATTCACTTTCAATTAGCTCAGGTTCAAATATTAGAAGGGAGATTCTGCAAATTTTAGATTTTGTGCTCCGAACACAAATCACCAATTTTCCTAAGATTCAGTCCTCTGGACTAGCCTTGAAAGATTTAGGAGGCAGAGGCCACAGTCATGTGTATCCCAGACTGATATTGTACAATGTATAGCTCTCTGAATGTGAACTTCCAAATACCTCAGGCAAGAGACATACAATAAAGACCCCAAAGAATTCACTTACTAAGCAAAGACCCAGGAACAAATATGGGATTTAGATCCCCTAAAAATTCAAAGACCACACACTCTGAACCCAGGCCTTCTAATCCTTAGGATTAAAATGTTGGAACAGAAATTGAAAACTTGGGCAGTATTATTCCGGAATAAAGGCCCCCAAATAACTCAGTCAGAATTCCTGGCACAGAGACCTCCGACAGTGAACGTAGACCCCCAAACATGTGAAACTTCCACATTTGGAAATGGATTTCTGCAGATTGCAGAAATCTTTCACCATGAGCAAAGACCCCTTAATGCGTCAGACTCAGGCACCAAGACTTAAGACAGTCTCAATGCAAACTCACAATGACCTTATCTTCAAACCTTACTGTTAAAAACTTGAACATGTTAGAGACCCTATGGTGTGCATACAGATCACCAAATGCCTGTGGGTCACAGAGCATAGAGAGAGTCCAAAGACCTTGTAGTCTGAATTGAGACCTCTAACTCAATTCAAACTTCCCCAAGGATCAAACTTCAGAACAGAGACCCTCAAACGACCAATGGCTCCACAGCCAGATTATGGGACCCCAGATGATTCCAATAGGATGGTTGGGACACAAATTGGTTACAGTGTTATAGTTCCAACACCTTGAAAACTGATCCTCCAGATATGTCACATTTAAAGTTGGGAAACACAGAGGCTTTCCTTAGCACCTAGCTTTACTTTCTCTTGATTTCCTTTCTAGTCTTTTAAATGCTGTACCCACACTTACACCCCGTGAAGTGTAAAGGTTTGTACATTTCAAATTGTGATAACATATTGATTGAAAATATAATATGAGGGGGCTGGTGAGATGGCTCAGTGGTTAAGAGCACTGACTGCTCTTCCAGAGGTCCTGAGTTCAAATCCCAGTAACCACATGGTTGCTCACAACCATCTGTAATGAGATCTGATGCCCTCTTCTGGTGCGTCTGAAGACAGCTCCAGTATACTCATATACATAATATAAATAAATCTCTAAAAAATTAAAAAATATATAATTTGAAAAAATTTATGGCTACCTATCATTTAGGTATATATCATTTCTAGATCAATCACTAAAATGATATGTAAAGACATTGCTCAAAATCAAAGTGGAAGGGATCTAAAGCAGAGGGAATGTATGGGAGAAGGAGGGAGAGGGTAGAGAAGGGTGATGGGATTTAATAGCAGCAGCAGCAGCAGCAGCAACAACAAAAGATATGGCCAAAATTGTGACAGATATGTTAACATGAACACTTTAACCACCTCCAAAAGGAGAAAAGTAATGAAAAATAGAAGGAACAAATAGAAAACAAAGATTAAAATGCTATTCTCAATCTGAATATGCCAATGATAAGTTTAAATTGTTCAAATATTCTAATTAAAATATCTTATTAAGATCAAATTAAAACTATGAACTAATTATATGCTATCTGTAATTTACATACAGTCAGCCTGCCTTATCTGTGGGTTCCATACTTTCTGATTCAACGGCTGTAAACTGAAGCTATTTAGGGTGGGGAAGCACTGTCTCTATCTTGAGCATGTACTAACATTTCTTTTCACCATTCGCCAAATGATGCAGTACAGTAACTAATTGTGGTACTTCCATTGCATTAGGCATCACAGGTTACCCACGGATGGGTTAAACTCTATGGGAGGATATGTATAGGTTACAGGCAGATGCTGCACTTAATAGAAGGGGCTCAAGTATAATTGGGAGTGAGGTGGTTTTAGAACCAATCCCTTCTGGATGTTCAAAGACAACAGTATAATAACATAAGTAGAATAAGAATGAAAGATTCTATAAGAAACAATAAATGGTGGTGGTGGTGGTGGTGGCACACACCTTTAATCCCAGCACTCAGGAGGCAGAGACGGGTGGATCTCTATGAATTCAAGCCCAGCCTACTCTACAGATCAAGTTCCAGGACAGTCAGGGCTGTTACAGAGAAACCCTGTCTTCAAAAACAAAAACAAACAAATAATCAAGAAACAGAAAATGTTTGGGGCAGTGGTGGCACACACCTTTTATCCCAGCACTTGGGAGGCAGAGGCAGGCAGATTTCTGAGTTCGAGGCCAGCCTGGTCTACATAGTAAGTCCCAAGACAGCCAGGGATACACAGGGATACAGCCAGAGAAACCCTGTCTCGAGAAACCAAACCAAACCAAAACAACAACAACAACAACAACAACACAAAAACGGAAATTGTAAGACAGCCAGTTCAGTGTGAGATGCAGAGCTCTGGAAAAAGCCACATTTACATCCTTAAAGAAAAAATGCTAGGCAAACTGCAAATGAATTCTGTAATGCTCTGCGGGTGTCCGGGAATGTGCTTGTTGACTTTAGCCACACTGGGGACGGAATCCAGTGTTTTGTGTATGCTTGTGTTCACTCTGCAATGGAACCATGTGCCCAGTCAGACAAAATGCAAATTAAATACATTTGGAAAACCATCAAAATCTGAAATCTAAAGAGACAGACAGCTCGAGAGAGACACAGTATCTGAGTTTTTGATTGTCTTGGACAGATATTTCAAAAAGGCTGGAATTTTTCAAATAATAGCCAAGGGGCTGAGTGCGGTCTATTTGTGAGCATGAAGTCCTGGGATCCATAGATGTTGCAGTTCACTACAGTTTATAGGGTTATCCTCTAGAAAGGCCTCCAGGCACTGAGAGGGGAAGCTAGGAAGAGTCCTGAGCAAACTGAAGGGGAACAAATAGCCACTGTTGAAACTCTACCTAGACCAATCTTCTCCATCTTGAAAACAAAGCCAAAGTCTTAACTCCTAGGCAGAAAGTCATCAAAATGTGTTGGCTGAGGTGCTTGGTAGCAACTCACTGTAGCTGGGAGAAAAGATGGTGGCCACTATATCTGTCCAGACTCATCTTTCCTAGTTGCAACAGAATCCTTGCCATCTCATGTTTGTCCTTTCTTTAAAGGAGGTAGGGGATGTCCTAGTTTGTTTTCTGTTGCTGTGATAAAAATACTATGCTAAAGCAACTTGGGGAAGAAAGGGTTATTTCATAGGGCAGGTTATGGTTCATCATTGAGGGAAGCCAAGGCAGATGCCACTCCCAGAGGAATTCTGTTTCCTGGCTTGCTCCCTAGCTCATATTCAGTTAGCTTTCTTATACATCTGCCAGGCTCACCTGCCTAAGGATGGTACCACCCATAGTGGACTGGCCCCCCTACATCAATCAGCAATCAAGAAAATGCCCCACAGATGTACTCACAGGCCAAACTGATGGAGGCAATTTCTCAGTTGAGTTTCCCTCTTCTCAAGTATGTCAAATTGATAACCAAGATAAGCCATACAGGACTCTGACAAGAGCAGCTGTTATCCTTTTGCCAGTTCCATGGAGGAACTTTCCTGGATTTTCTGTGTGAGCCTAGTGGTATGCATATGGAGAGTCTGTAAGTAGGTAGGGACTGCCTATTATTGAGTCATCTAAGAGGTTCACATTTTCATGGTAGCCCAAATTTTGTGTCTTAGGATTTCTACTGCTGCAATGAAACACCATTACTAAAAGCGAGTTTGGGGAAAAAGGGTTTATATGGCTTACACATAACTGTTCATCATCAAAGGAAGTTAGGACAGAAATGCAAACAGGGCAGGAACCTGGAGGCAGGGGCTGATACAGAGATCATGGAGGGAGTGCTTCTTGCTAGCTTGCTCCCCAAGGCTTGTTTTCTTATAGAACTCAGGACCACCAGCCCAGGGATGACACCATCCACAAAGGGCTGGGCCCTTCCCCATCAGTCACTAATTAAGAAAATGCTGTCAGGTAGTGGTGGCTCATGCCTTTAATCCCAGCACTTGAGAGGCAGAGACAGGAGGATTTCTGAGTTCGAGGCCAGCCTGGTCTACAGAGTGAGTTCCAGGACATCCAGGGCTATACAGAGAAACTCTGTCTCGAAAAAAAACAAAAAAACAAAACAAAACAAAACAAAAAACAAAAACAACAAAAAACCCAAACAAACAAAAAAAGAAAATGCCCTCACATGCTTGCCTGCAGTCTGATCTTTTGAAGGCATTTTCTCAATTGAGGTTCCCTCCTCTCAGATGACTCTTGCCTGTGTCAAGTTGGCTTAAAACTATCAAACACAGGTGCTGTGCAGGAATTGATACGTTTCTTGTTTGCTCTCCTTAATTTTTAAAATTACTTTTATTTATTAATTTGTGTGTGGGGAGACTATGGGGCTGAGATGGAAGCCAGGGACAGAGGGTTGGGAGGGGTTGGGACATTAAAGATGTGCAGAATTATCTCAAAAAAAAAATACAAAAAAAAAAGACGTGCAGAATTGCTGATAGATGTCATGTACGTTATTCATTCCAGGCAAGAGCATGTGCTCATACAAATCACACAAAAGTGGCTCCTTGCCAGAACTATTTACATAATGAATTCTTTAACAGTCATATTTATTACTTTCTTATGGGTCCCTGGATATCTGGCATGGGCCGTCTTAACAAAGTCATTCCAGATATCCATACTGGCACCTTGTTGTCTAAACCTTTCTCTGGTCCTTCCATCTTTATTCCTTCCATGCCACCTTATTTGTTACAGTAGGTGCTTTATTCAAATGGCCGCAGAGACACTCCTTGGACGTAGTCCACAGCAACAATATAGGGAACAACAACATATAGATAATAAATAAACTGTACTTCCTAAGGTTAGGTTGGTCCACATTAGGCTAGTGGAGATGCTGTTCGACCATCATTCTAGAGAGTACCCAGTTGACCGCTGGATTGTCTGTACATCAGTGTCTACTTGTAAAGCAATCATTGTGTTTCTTTGGTTCTCTGGGGGGGGGGTGTATGCATAATACTTAGTATGTAGCACAGTTCAAATTCATATATTTCTTCCTATAAGAGGCTCAGTCTCCATTGGGTATTTAACTGTGTCATGCATGGCTTTGCTTCCTGCATGTTCAAGTCATTACAGCAGTATCCTCCACTGCTGTTCTTTGGATCTCTATTTTCCTGAACACCAGAGATCCTCCCACATGCAGTGGCTCCACAAAGGCCCAATTCCCAATTCCATATAGGGATCGACAGAGAATCCTCTTATATACTATTCAATTACTAATGCACCCGAGAAGAGCACCCATTTGTAACTATTAATAGTATAGTCCTTATTTTAGCCCCCTGACTGTTTTGGTTGACCCTGGCCTCTATCCAGAGGTCAGTGAACAGCTGGACTAGACTGCTACTGCTCTCCATGTGGTCTATGGTCTCTTGCCAGAATTATCAGGGTATCAAGCATCAGGGGCCAGAGTAGCCACTTCTTGGTTGGAACTTGCTTCCATAGGCCCCCATATCCTGGAGACCCATGTCTGTCTGGCGTTGTCACTTGTTCTATTGGTCCCAGGACCTCCTGCAACTCAGCTGTTAGGGGACTACTGCTCAGTGCTCACTCTGGTCTAGGTAGGCCTCTCACATAGCTAAAGTAGGAATTTTAGGCATCTTTGATTTTGGAATGGATAACCAAGACCTTACCCATCCAACAGTGGGATGCAGTCCATATAAGGATTTCCTCTCATAAACCACTGTCAACTGCTTCCCAATAAGGGTGAGGCAGGTCTCAGTCCCTTCCCCACATGTCACCAAAACCCCATTGGTACCTCCTCTCCGTATGCTCCCATAATTTCCAACCAAACCTTGTTATGTCAGTGATCATAACCAGCTCGAATGGTTGAATCTGACTGATGGTCCTGAAGTGAGAAAAACAAGTTAGCTAATTCCTTACCGAAACTTAGGCTAAAACTGAGGTCATCCTGAGCCTTAGGTGTGCATAGTGCTAAAGAAAGGCATAACTCAGCTGCCATTGCTCTGCTTCTGTAACTGCGAGGGTTTTTGTTCCCCGGCCTGATCAAACAGTGATATCATGGTAACACAGCTAGGCCCCATTTTTGTAAAAAGTTCATATCCTGTCATGCTTGCCAACACCCACCACATCTGCATCAATGGAAATGCCCAACTTGTACTTTTTACCTTTATAACCCCCCTGCCTTTTTAGACTTCTAGTCACAGAATTCATGCCCCTGGGCTGGATCTGTATGGCTCAATAGAAATTTCAAATTCCTATGTGCATTGGTGTTTTGATTGCATATGTGTCTGTGTGAGGGTGTCAGAAGCCCCAGAACTGCAGTTACAGACAGTTGTGAACTGCCACGCGAGTGCTGGGCATTGAACCCAGATCCTGGGCTTTGAGTTGGTCCACTCCAACATTTACCCCGTCCATGAGCTGCTGGAGCAAGTGAAGGGGCTTGTCCTGCAGAACCAAAGCTAGGACATCTGAGAGGAGTCCTGGTGAGGATCCAGTACTGATAGCAAAAGCCAGAGGCCTCTCAGCAGACCAATGACTCACTGCAATGAACATTTGCAAGTAAAGCTGTTTAGGCAAAAGGGTATATACCGCATGATACACTGTGACACAGCGCAGTTTCCATGGAGAGATGCTTTATGTATTTGCTTGTTTATTTATTTTTGTTTTCTTTAGGGGGTTGAAAGGGTTGAAGGCAGATATGGAGGGACAGGGAGATGAGTGGGATTAGGGTGCATGATGCAAAATTCACAAAGAACCAATAACAAGCTTTTAAAATTTGAAAAGCACAACAATTCCTACAAAAGACTGTCCTTTGTCTCCTCTTCGGGGACTCAACTACAATACTAAGCATCTGGGCACGGTGCTCCTCTTTTACACCATAGCAGAGGACTCAGCAGCTGGGCCAGGTGAGGGGTGAGCACTCTCCAATAACCCAACTGTCTCACAAAGGTTTCTAATTCCTTGACTATCATCAGTCGAGGGTACGATTTAGCCTTGCCAAGCAGCTGCTGGTATAGTTTTAGTCTTATCCAGATAATTTCACAAGAATTTGACAGACAAACCAGGCTCCCCTACTTTGTGCTTGCTTGC
This sequence comes from Mastomys coucha, assembly GCF_008632895.1. NCBI lineage: Eukaryota > Metazoa > Chordata > Mammalia > Rodentia > Muridae > Mastomys > Mastomys coucha. Next base: position 1,834,140 of record NC_045030.1, on the reverse strand, counting down.
TCCCCATCCCTATGATTCCAGAGCAGCTCTCAGACTCTCAGCTATCAAATCTGCAAGAGACTCAGAGGATAATGTGATATTATCAATATAATGATACAATGGGACGGCCTTAGGCCATTTCCAGGAACCTAAATTCTGAGTCACCAAAGTATGACAAATGGTGGGGCTATGTAGATACCACAGGGGCAAAACAACAGATGTTCATTGTTCACTTTTTGCTATTGTCTAGAGGTCTTGACAGGTTTGTTTTCTCAGCCAGTTAAAGAATTAAAAGGCAGGACAAATCTTGAACTTGATAGGTAGCAAGCAGCAGTGAAATCTCAAACACAGCAAACAGGAGGAGACAGAGTCACCCAGCCAAGGACACAGAGAAAAAGATCCTTCACCAAGTGGGGATGGGGGATAGAGGGTGGGGGGTGGGCAGGATGACAGTGACTCATGAAGTTGAAAATCCAGTCTCTTCTTGAGGGCTGTTTTTTTTTTTAAAGCCTCTATGAAGAGTCTCCCTACCCTAATTTAGGGTTGGTCAGTTTGAAGAAAGACAGGGTGACTGATTAGCCCACAACTATTGTGTAACTGCATACTGATCTGACCACAAACTTGTTGAGCCAGTCCATCCGAGGGGCAGGGGAGGGGGGCTACTTGCAGGAGAAAAAAAACCATAAGGCCTTTGTTTTAAGCTACTAGGCTTTTGTTTTAGGTCAAGAGGGTGAGGAAGAAGGCCGCCACTTATAGTACCTAGCCATGGCCCGTCTCCTTATCTGTCTACCTGTCAGGAAATCTGTCTAACTCTTGGCCTCTCCTTCTCAGGTAAAAATCAAGTTGTTCCTGACTCTCCCAGGGAACAACAACAGAGAAAGTGTTGGCCAGATCCAACACTTACTGGTAGTGACCCAAAGTCAGAGTCAACTGCTCCATCAAGTCCGTGATTGATGGCACAATAGCCAGCATGCATTGATAGAGTCACTTCATTCAGTTCTTGGTAGTCTACAATTATTCTCCATGATCCATCCAGCTTTTACCCCAACCACATTGGGGACTTGTAGGACTTGTGTGCTGTCTGTATTATATCAGCTGCTTCTGATTACAAAATAGTTTGAGTGACGTCTTCATGCTCCCAGGTAGCTGATATTTCTGGATCCAAACTACCCTTCCGGAGGATGGTATCACTTGTGGACCTTGCACCACTTACGGTTTTTTGTGGGCTTGGTATCTCTTACTAAGTGGCTTTGGTGGCTTGGAGAATTACCTTAAAAGATGATCCCTCAGGATATATTCTGCTTTTGGGAGACATATATTACTACAATCAGATACTCAAATAGCTGATATCCAAAGTCACAGACACCGGTTTAACCTTAAATGTATAGCAGCCATGTCCATCTATGGATATGCCCAGTCCAGGAAAGTAGTCCAGGTTTCTATGGACTAAAGTACTCAGCTCTTGTATTAGCAAGAGCCAATACTCTCTGCACATTGGTGGTGGTGGTGGTGGCGGTGGTAATGACAAGACAATAGTCAATTTCACATTTGGCTTTTGGTCTTCTAAACTCTTAAACTTCCTCTTATTTCTGAAAGAAGCTGTTTCGGCTCAGCAGAGGTGATTCTCCTACACTCCAGTTATACCTCTCTCCAAGGCTGATGCTTATAATTTTCGTCAAATGTAGTGGCAGGATGTGGGGAGGAGGGCACGACCTCTCTTAGGTCTGACATATCCACAGACCCACGGAGGTTATATCCTAGACTAGAGGAAGTTTCTTCTCAAGGGCTGGGGGTTTTAAAAAACCTCTGTAGAGTTTTCCTCCCCTAATTTAGAATTGGTCAGTTTGAAGAAAGCTAGGATGGCTCAAAACAATTGTGGGACATGTCCTGTGCAGGCCTTGAGTTTGTTGAGCCGGTCCATTAGCAGGGGGCCTGCTGCTGGGAGTCAAAACCCTACAAAGCCTTTGCTTGAAGCTGTCAGGCTTGTCTCATGTCTGGAGAGTGAGGAAGAAGCTGGCCATCTTGGAAATTCTCCACCATCATTACCTAGGCATAGTCCCTCTCCCTCTTTGCCTACCAGGGTGTCTGTCTGTCAAAATCCTGGTCTTACCTCCTCCTCCTCAACCCGTACTGTTAGGCTCCAACTGCTGCTCAGGCCACAGTATCTTTCCCTCAGCAGCCCTTCCCCCTTACAGATACTTGACGGGCAGGGCACCCTACTGAGACAAGACAATCTCAGACTGACTTTCAAATGCAAGGGTTTCTCACCGGGAAAAACAAGCTTACACTAACTGGGTATTGGTGGCTACACATCCTGATCCACATCCCCTTTTCTGCTGCCTGCCAGGAGATCAGAGAATCTGGCTATGGGCTTGTGCTATGAGAGGTATAAGAAGCTTTGCCGCGTCGGCCATGTGGGCCCTCACTTCCTTTCTTTAGAGCCCCAACATGCTGTTTTCTCTGATGCTAGGACCTAAAGTTGCCTCAGAGCCCCATCACACTGTTGCCTATCTGTCTATCAATAACTCTTCTAATACATTGTATGCACAACATGTTTCAATGTTCCCCTGGCTCCTCTATATGAGAGATTCTCCCAGCTATTGAAAGGGGGCCTAAGGTCTTCTAACATAGCACAATATAGCCTCCTGCCTGTGCAGCTCTGGCAGCAGATCCACGTTTGCCCTCTAGGGAGTCTGGTGTCTTTCCAGAATCTACTTTGGCAACCTTCACACCTGCTCTACTTTAGAGGGGGCATAATTTCCCGGCATTTTATTTATTTTTATTTATTTATTTTTAGACAGGATCTTTCTACGTATCCCAGATTAGCCCTGGAACTTATTTCTTAGCCTGGGTTGGCTTTTAACTTGTGATCCACCTGCCTTAACCTCTCAAGAGTTAGGATTACAGGTGTGTGCCACTACACACCTAACAGTCTTCATTCTTCATATGAATTCTGGCCCCAGTAAGTGGAGGAGCAAAGCGTTTTCTGTAACGAAATAGGAGAAGGGTGTGTTGGAGAAATGCCGTAAGGAGCAAATATTGCGTTATAAAATAAAAGCAGCATCAATCATTACCACAATGATATAAATAGAACTTGGAAGCACTCAGGCTTGCTTTGCACCGATGTTGCCCGAGCATCACCAATGAGGTTACACAGGAGGGCTTGTATATTTAGGCAAACGGGGGTTTCTTTCCTGCTTCAGGCTGTGACACAGCAAAAGCCCTCATTTCATTGTCTGAACAGTATCCTGAAGAAATATGATCTTGCACAGAGCACACGGTGGTTGCCAGAGGACAAGACATGTCAGGAAGACAGAAGCAGAGAAGATAACAGGAAATGAGTAAGAACCCATGGAAGCCCTTTGACCTGAGGAGTCACACAAGGCTGAGATTACCTGCTCGGATATTAAAGGTAATTATCCTTGGTAGGTACAACCCAGCAGGATAGTTGTGTGTGTTGCTTATCCATGCAGGACAGGAGAAGAAGGAAAATTGTCTGGCAATTTTACTTCTAACTCTCAAAGAATGTGAACTTAGACCTGGCTAGCACTGGGAACACAAAGACAGAAATGTCAAGTAGAGGGAAAAGAAGCAGAGCAAATACCCACTTGCCTTTGTTTACCAAAAGCCTGAAAAGTGGGCCCATTGTCTGCTTCCCTCACCTCCCCCAACAGCCACTCCTTTTGTGATAAAGGACTGCCTATGGAGCTCCTTGCAAAGACACCGGATGTAGTGACACCTACAAGCCCAAGGGTGCCTTTCACTCACTGGAGCATCTTTGGAGAACTGAGAAAGGAGAAACATATTGGCTGCAGAACAGAGCATGATGCTGGCTCTCTCTGCCTCTCCATGTTTGACAGACAGCCACATCTTTTCATACAGTGCCAGCCACATTCCTGAGACATGATGTCAAGGTCTGAGTAAATGGATTTGGCTGTATCGAGCATCTGGGCACCAGAGCTGCATTTAACTCTGACAAATTGGCTATTTGTGCCACCACTGGTCCCTTCATTGACCTTAACAACGCTGTCTGCATGCTCCAGGATGATTCCACCGTGGCAAGTTACAAGGCACAGTCAAGGCTGAGAAAGTGGGAAGCTCGTCATTAATGGAGCCAACAACACACGGGTGGTGTTGGTGTTGAATATGTTGTGGCACTGGTTTCTGCACTAAAGTTGGGGAAATAGGGGCTCACTCGAAGGGTGGTGCTAAGAGACAAATTATCTCTGCCCTTTTGGATGTCTCTGTATTTATGAAGGGCATGAACCATTAAAAGTACACAAGATGGTCATTAGTGCCTCCTTTACCACAAACTGTTAGCACTGTTCCAGGCTTAGGCCACAGCATCATAGAAGAACTTCTAGTCACAATCCCTGCCATCATTCCCACCCAAGAAGATCATGGGTCCTCAAGGAAACTGTGGCATGATGATCATGTGGCAGCTGAGAACTTTATACCTCTGTCCACTAGTGCTACCATGGCAGTGCACGAGGCCATCCCTGATCACAATGGAAAGCTGATAGTATGATTAAAAGAGGGCTAGGCTCCCTCTTTCAATGTGCCAATTGTTAATCGGACTTGCTGCTTAAGAAAGCTGCCAAATATGCCGATGTCAAGAAGTTGGTGAAACTGGCATCAGAGGATATCATAACAGGCATCCTAGGTTCTGTTGAGGACCAAATTGCCTCTTGTGATTTTAAGAATGCAATGAATCCAAAACATGGTGGTGTATATATTTAATTTCAGCACTTGGGAAGCAGAGGCAGGAAGATAAGTTTGAGGCCAGCCTGGTCCATATGTTTCAGGACAGCCAGGACTACATAGAGACCCTGACTCAAAATCAACCAACCAACCAAACAAACAAAAATCAAATCAAAACCAACCAACCAAAGGAGAATAGGACTTATAACTTCAAATTCTCAGAGTCAAAGGCTTAATTGATTGTTCTGAGTTTCCAAAGAAATGCTTTTAGGCATTGAAAACTAGGGACTCGTAGCTCTAAGCTTTCAAATACTCCCAAACTCAAGTCAGTGACTTAGGGCACTAGACTCAGTGTCAGTGTCCTAGTATCTGGGAGCTAGTGTTACAGCTTTGAGCTTTGAGTGTACGGGACTAGAACTTAACCCTGGGCAGCATTTTGAAACTTCCAGTAACCTGGGTTGGTAGTGTCCTGCTCAGCTCTGTAGTCTCTCACCTTCTACAGTTCTTCATAGGCTCTGCATTCTCTGTTCTTAGTTACCCTCTGGAACTCTTCAGCTGTCTCCCAGCTGCTGAATGAGCAAAGATTTACAGCCTTAGGAATCCCAACCTGGGGGACTGTGACCTCAGAAGTAACTCTCCAGTCACCTTCTAGGTGTGTAGTGTTTTGAACTGTAAGGTGTATGTGTTTTTAGTGCTACCAACACATCCCACTCTATAATAAAGAGCACATGTCAGCCATAACAGGACATATGGAGTACGCTTTCCTAGGAGTTCAAAGTTGCAGCCCAAATGGGGGCATCATGTAAGAGGGAAGTTTCTCCAGACTGACCCAGGAAGAAGGAAGCACAGCTTTTATTATATAGCTAGTATGGTTACACATAGCTTCTAGTTCTACCAATCAATTACAAGCCTCTTGGAAGCACCAATAATAAACCTCAAACACCCAAATGTGCACAGCCCCCTTCCTGTCAATCAGAAGTGTTTTCTGAGTGCAAAGTGTCCTTTTCCATCCCATAGCTACAAGATGGGTGAGGCCATCCACAGTGACTGTAGGTGAGGTCCTTCACAGTTCCCGGAGGCTTATTACTGCTTTGGTGAATACTGACAAAGCTGGTATAAGCCGTCTGAGCTGTTCTTGGAGAAAGACCTTCTAAAACAGAAGTGGAGGAGGTTTCAACATAATTGCAAAGCTCTTGAATGTAGTATGAGTGGGGTTTCCTTGGAGTATTTTTGAAATATTTTAACCAGGATATAGCTCAGTGGAAGAATTTGGCCTTAGTTACTTTTCTATTGCTGTGAAGATGTCACGACCAAGGCAGTTTATGGAAGGAAGAGCTTATTGAGAGCTTACAATTTTAGAGTTTGGGTTCATCATTATCTTGGTGGGAAGAAAGGTAGCAGTAGCCAGGCAGGCAGGCATGAATGGCACTGGGGCAGTAGTTGAGAGACATAGAGAATGTCAATAGAACAAAGTCTGGGGTCCTCAGTGGAGATCAAGGGGGTGGGAATGAAAATGAGGGAGCCAGTTGTGTATGACAAAATTCCTTTATAATAGAATCCAGATGTGGTGGCTCTGTAATTCTAGCACTTAAGAGGATCAAGGTCAGTTTGGGCTACCATACATACCAAGTGCAAGGCATGTCTGAGCTATATGGAGGGACTTTGTTAAGATTTAAAAAAGAAAGAAATGAAGAGATGGTTGGAACCAAACACAATAAACGAAGAATCCAGCTGTGAATTTAATCTTGTTAGGAAAGTCTCTTTCTAAAAATGCTCATTCTCGAGGGTCACTTCACCGAACTGAACTTAAGAGAAACAAAGCTCTTTACAAATAGCTTTGTCTGGTGTGATTGGGAAACAGGAAGTCAAACTGGTCAAGGATCTTACAATGGATTCAACTTGTGACCGTGTGTGGTTTTTGTTTGCTTGTTTGTTTTACATTAAAACATTTAGCTTTCAAAGTGTCAGGCTTCCTTATGACATTTCATAGTTACTGATCCTGTCCCATCCCTTCCTCTCCTCACCTCCCAGTTGCCCATCTCCATGTAAACACTTCCACCTCCAGTATCCCCACCCCCTCCTCACTTTCAAATCACCCT
>NC_045030.1:1825351-1827302 GCF_008632895.1 Mastomys coucha | reverse complement strand
TCAAATCACCCTTGTTCTGTTATCTTCCCCACCTTTCCCCCTTAAGGCCTCTTTTCCCTTCTCTCATCTCTTCTCAATATTATATTTCCTTTGGCAGATGCTTATTTTCTCTGAAAAAAAATTGAAAAACCAATATAGCTCTGAATGAGGTTATGTGTGTTGTATGAAAGACTTCCTCGTTGATGTGGTTGAAAACTGGATTCCATGAATGAGGTAGTGAGGCAGGAGACTTACATTCTAATAAATATCCGGACATCTCTGCTATGAGCCTGGAAATAGTCCCTGTGTTTTACCTGTCATGACCACTAAGAAATAGCCCAGATAATAGTAAAATGACTTCCAAATCATTGGTCTTTGTAGTTAAGTCTTTTCTTAGATTATTTTCTATGAAGGAAGAGCAACTTAAGTAAACAAATGTTTTGTCATGTTGAGGATTGAACTTAGACTCTTTCTCCAGACTAGGCGAGCAAAGTATGAGCTGTGCCTGCATCTCAGAGCAAGTTCTTTAAGAGCACATACATGGAAGAGGCTGAGAAACACCTGTGCAGATTAATTTGTGATTATTTATGTCACACCATATGTATATTAGTGCCTTTGGGCCATTGTATTAATAAAATACTTTGTTTGCCCTTATCTTCTCCCAAGCCCCAGACACCCAATGATTGCTAGTTCAGTATCAGCAAGAACCAGCCCTTTATCCCCTTAGCAATTCAATATGTATTTTCTTTTTTTAAAATGATTTATTTTATTTATTTTATGTATATGAGTATACTGTAGCTGTACAGATGGCTGTGAGCCATTATGTGTGTGGCTGCTGGGAATTGAACTCAGGACCTCTGCCAGCCCTGCTCTCCGGCCCCTCTCGCTCCTGTGTAATTCACTGTTGCTGTCTTCAGACACACCAGAAGAGGGCATCAGATCTCATTATGTGTGGTTGTGAGCCACCATGTGGTTGTTGGGATTTGAACTCAGGACCTTCAGAAGAGCAGTCAGTGCTCTTACCCGCTGAGCCATCTCGCCAGCCCTCAGTATGTATTTTCTAAAACAGTGCTACTTCATGTTTTAGAAGTCCCATAATTGCCCCATCGTAATAGAGAGTCTACAATTATAAAGATGAATAAATTCAAAATATATGTTAGTGGATGTAAATTTAGTTTAATGTAAATTAGAGGAGGTAAATATAGTTTTAAATAAGCATTTGCCATACAAACATTCTTTTCAATGTTTACTCTGTACAAAAAGGTATATATATGTATGTATGTATATGTATGCATATATATATATTGAAGAATAGCTGCTGAAAACCATCTTTGGGGGCAGGTTTCTTTATTTTTAATTTACTTTTATTTCATTTTATTATTCAAAGTATTTGGTTTGATATGGTATTTTTGAGTATAATTTGTTTATGCTGATCTTCCTTCTCTCCTCCCTGCCCCCTTGCCTCTCTTACCTTCTCAGCCTCCTTTGTGTCTTCTATTTTTGCTCTCTCCCCTCATCAACACCTTCATCAACACCTTCTTTCTCTCCTTTTGTCTCCTTTCTAGTTCCATATCACACATCACACACACACACACACACACACACACACACGCGAGATCTGCACATGAGAGGGAACATCCAGTATTTGACTGCCTGCCTGCTTGCCTGCCTTCCTTCCTTCTTTTCTTTCTCTTCTTTTTTTTCCCCCCCAAGACAGGGTTTCTCTGTTTGGCCAGACTTCCTGGAACTTGCTCTGTAGACCAAGCTGGCTTTGAACTCAGAGATCTTCCTGCTCCTGCCTGACTTTCAGAGTCTGGATCACCTCACTTAACAAAACAACTTCCAGATCCTTTACCCTTTAAATTTCATTTTTAAAGTACATGAGTTATTTAACTTTTCTGAGTAGTAATCATATAGCCAGACAATTGAATTCAATGCTAACCATTTGTTGCTAATTAAAAAAAAAAAAAAA
>NC_045030.1:1814412-1824985 GCF_008632895.1 Mastomys coucha | reverse complement strand
ACCTGCCTCTGCCTCCCAAGTGCTGGGATTAAAGGCGTGCGCCACCACCGCCCGGCTAATGTTTTTTAATTAATTAAATTTATTCTGTAATAATGTCATATATGTTTATAATGGATTCTAACTTCTTTAATCCTCACTTTCTTGTCTCTCTCTCTCACCCCTGTTTTCCCTTTCCCACACTCATGGCTTCTCGTTTTGTGACATACTCAGTTTAACAAGGGTTGCTTGTGTGGCAGTGACTGTGGAGTTATCCACTGGACCCGGCTGGCTTCCCTAGTAGTTACACATCTGAAGATAATGATATCCCATCTTCCAGAGTCTACCAATAGCCTGGGGTGCTATTTTCCCCAGGGTGCTTAGTCATATGAGTGCTGACAAGGTAGGTAAGGGAAGGTGCTGCTTCAAGTGGGTAGCCTTGGGAGCCTTATCCTCTTTGAGTCTCAATTTTGTCACTTTTAAAATGCTACTAATTACTACCCCACAGGGTTTCCACACGATGGCACTGTGTATGTAAAGAGATGCCCTGTCCCGAAGGCACTGTGAATGTTGCTTATATCCAAATCTGACCTTTCTCAAAAATATAGCTCAAGAGCCTGAATACACCAGAGATGGGGACCAGTGCCACTTGAGGCCCATTAACAGACTCACCGCACTTTCCTGCCCCTGCAGAGAGTCTGCTCTCTTCTCTCACATTTCATTGTCACCTCAGGCTGCAATACATCAGGTGACACACTCGCTGTTCACAAGTGAGGACAGTCACGTCCTACTCCAGACCTGTAAATGAGGTCCACAGGCCAGTGTGGCCTCAGCCACATTTGATATCAAGATACTATCCTAATTAGAAAAAGCATGCTCTAGAACAGTGTGCACAATGTACTTGTGTGTGTTGTAAGATAAACATATAAAGTATGCTTATGTATTTGTAAAAAATTATGAAAGGACATGTCAGGAGTTAAGTGATTTTTACTAGTTCTAATGGGATGGTGATCAGGGAAGAAAGGAAGAAACTTTTTACTAATTATCATTTGAAAATTGTTACCCTGAATACAAGTTTCTTTCATAATAAAAAAAACCTTTAAGGAAAAATATACATGAGAAACATATAGTCATGTGCCATATGATGATGTTTTGATCAACAGACCACATATATGATGGTGGTCCTGTAAAACTGTGATGAGGATGAAAAAAATTCTCATTGCCAAAAGATGACAGAGCAATTGCCAAACAGTAACACTACAGTACTCATCTGTGCTTGGCTACGCTGGTGTAAATGCAGACGCAGTGCTAAAAATAGGTAACAGCCAAACTACACAGGTATCTGCGGATCTTGGTTTGCTCATACGTGAAATAATAGCTAATCCATAGGATCCCTGTGTTCATTGAATGACTCATGCTCAGGAAATGGTTCTGTTTAGTAAAATAATGGTATAGAAGAGGCAGAAGGCAGGCTGGTGTGATATGATAATCTCTTTCGCCACCTTGTGGTTGACCACGCACAAGTCAGTCGTGCCGCAACACGTGCTAAGCAGAGACTCGAGCTTCCTACAAGTTTGGACCTTAGTGGGCTGGATGAGTTGGAACTTGGAGAACGGAGAAATAAAAACGTAAGTAGGTAGCTTATGGCTCTTTTATTTTAGGTTTTTATTGGCTAGACATTTTAGTTGCACTGCTTACGCGCTCCTGCGCGCGTGCTCGTACACGCGCGCGCGCGCGAACACACACACACACACACACACACACACACACACACACGCTCACGCGCACGTACGCGCGCGCGGGCGGGAACACACACACACTGGTACTTAAAGAAGGTAAAACTAGAGTGTGTGTAAGGTGTGCGTGCTGGTGCCTACAGAGGTTAGAAGAGGGGCATTGGATCCCCAGCTGGAACGTGAGTAATGGACCACCATGTGGGTCTTAGGAATTGAACCCAGACCCTCTCTGTAAGAATTAAGTGCTCTCAACTATTTATCCATCTTTCCACCTCCAAGTGTTAGTTTCCACAAGCAGATGTTGTGGATGTCCTAGAGACATAGTTCTGAACTCAACCACAACAGTGTTCATGTGGACAAGAGGAAGGAACATGCGCGTTTCTACTATTTAGTCTCCAAACCAGATTTCTAGCCAGTTACAAGTTTCTTTGAGCTTTGGGGGAGGGGGTGCGTGCGCGCGCACACACATATACATGCCATCTATCATCTATATCATCTGTCTGTCTACCTTGCTAAGGAAGCTAAAACCAGGGTGTGGGGGCAGAAATACATGTGAGCTAAACACGCAAACACGTAAAATAAATAAATCTTAGTTTATTCTAATCCTTACTGTCTCTTAGTCACGGTCTATCACATCCATGGGGCATGGCTTCCACCAGGCAGTTCTTGTGTTCTTGTTTTCCTCATGATCCAAAGTTTTATTGAAGAGCATCTGATTAGTAGAACCTACTAGGGCGTAGTCCTTCCCCTAGGCTAAGCTCCGGTTTCCATCTGAGGGAGGCAGGGCCCTCAATGCAAGGATTTCTGAAAACTTACAAGGGCTACTCAGAAATGTTTGGGTAGGGCAGGGAAACATGATTACTTCACATCTTGTCTTCCTTTCCCAGATCCTGCTCTTCTAACAGTAGCTTTGAGATATGTATGGCCCAAGCACATCTAGGAATCTAGATCTACCTAATTTTTGGTTAGATTACATATAAGTTATTTGCTGGGTAGGCAACATGTTAACAAATGGGAGGGTTGTTTTTGGACTGGGGTCTCCATTGGAGTATGGATCATGCTGTCTAATTTACCATTGTATTGCGTAGCAACTAGCTCATTGCCTCATGAACAAACTAAGTTGGTCATTGCCTTGAACATGTAAAATTTTATTGACATTTCAGGCCCCTAATCTCAAGAGAAGCCTAAGGGTGTTGCTTTGGTGTCTTGTTAACTAAGGGAAATCAGAGGCAGCTCCAGTCTTATAATCTACAGTTTCCAGTAGGGCTTTTGACTCCTTCCTCTTCCGGAGAGAGGTCTTTCTCTTTTCCACATTTAGTGTCTCCATTCTGATTCTTCTGTGCAGCCAGATGGTTTCTAGGGACAATTCTGCACTCAGGACATATTTCCGCGAGGAAGAGATGAATCATTCTAGCTTTGGTATTGCTGTATCTGAAATCCTGTTGGCATTGAACTTTATATTCCAGGGGGATGGCTGAGCCTGCAGCCTTGACATTTGAGCAAGTACCTTATATCTAGCTCTGTCTGTGACTGCTAAATGGCCACGAGAGGGAGCCAGTGGAGCTTTGGTGGAATATAGCACTTCCTGTTTGCACTCAGTTCCTGTTCTGGGGGGAAAAAATCACTGTTGCTTAGCAACAAGAAAGCCAATCATGCTTGCGTCTCATGCCTCTGTCACTAACCCCAAGTGAGACATAGAACATAAAGTCTCCTTCAGATATTATATACTGTAACGGTTCGGAACTTACTGGTCACTTGAAATGTGGCCTGTGATCTCATTATTTTAAATGGATGGAACTTGAGAATCTCATCCTGAGTGAGATAACCCAGAGCCAGAAGGACACGCATGGTATGTACTCACTTATAAGTGGACATTAAATGCAGGATAACCATGCTACAATCTACAGGCCCAAAGAAACTGGGTAATAAGGAGGTCCTGAGGGAGGATGTGTGGATCTTACTCAGAGGGGAAACTAAATAGGTGGATGGAGAGAGGGAACTGTGTAGGAGAGGAGGCGAGGAGGGGAACAGGGATGACGATCAGATGTGGGGAGAAGGGGGGTGAGAGAGGCCTGGGAGTGAGAATGGAAACCTGGGGGGTGCATCTCTGGTGATTAGCTAGAGGCCTGGGATGGGAGAGGATACAGGGAGTCTATGGGGGTGACCTTAGCTTAGATTCCTAGCAGAGGGGGATATTAGGACTGAAATAGGGGACTCAAGACACCCCATATATTCAGTGTATTTGCCAGACAGACTCATGGGACTCAGTGTATCTTTGCATTCATGACTCAGGTTTTATTATAGCAAAAGGATGTCCAATAAGACCAATGGGGGCAAATACTTAGGATCTGGAGAAATCTATGTACAGGCTTCCTTATGGACTTTTCCTCTTTTGAGGGGACATACTAATATACCCTTTCTTAAGAATAAAATGCACACTACCTAGGTGGTATATTTTATCCAAGAAAGCTTAGAGCACAAGGCTGTTCCTGGAGACTGCTTACCAAACAACCACTGTCTATCACGAACCAAATTTCAGGCTCTCAGAAGAAAGCAAGCATTGTAGGCTACATGGTTTGTACAAATAACATGTCGGGTGCCATATTACTTTTGAATTTCTGCTTTAACAAATTATCCCAACCATGTGCTTCTAACCCCAGAATCTGGGCAGCTGGGTCAGGTGGACTATGCATCTATGCATAGTTCAAGGCCTGCCTGAACTATGATACCCTGTCTTTAAAAACCACAAACAAAATCTATGTTAACCAAACTATTTTCAATTACCTCAAACCCAGAGGCTTAAGGTATACAGTGTTATCATCTTAGAGTCCAGCAGGTCAGGAAGGTAACCTTGGGTTAAAATGCAGGTGTTGATAGGGCCACAGTCCTTTCTGATGTGCTAGGCCTCCAGTTCCTGTTTGCTTAGGCTGTTTGTCAGAATTCAACTCTTTTGGGACTATAGGCCAGAAGTCTATTTCCTTATCAATAAGGAAGAGAGGCCCTAAGAATGGCCTTCTGATTCTTCTCCTATTTCTCCTCTGAAAGGAAGCTCCCTGTAGAAATAGAGAACTCTAGATCTCCACGTAAGAATAGGGAATTCTAGTCTAGGTTTTACAGTTGCTGCAGTGCTTAGCACATCAGCCACTCTGATCTCAGCTTCTGGAGGCCACCGCATTCCTTAACTTGCAGCTTCATCTTCAAATTCAAAAACCAGAACATTGAGTGTTTCTCAGGTCTCATCTCTCTAGTCTCCCCTGGGAAAGGGTCTCCCACCTTTATGAATTTATGTGAGTAGATGGGCCCACCCAGATGAGCCAGGCTAATTCTTTCATCTGAAATCCTACAACTTTAATTACATCTTCAAAATCTCTTCTGCCATTGGGAAGCAACAGGATCTAGGGATTGAGTTGCAAACAGCTTTGAGTGGGGACCCAAGAAAGGGCACATTTTAAAAGGTAACAAGTGTGAGGCTGTTGTGGTAAGTCTTCTGCATATCCATATGTATGGAAAGAAAGATGCGTGTTATGTATTGACTTAATAGAAACTTGGACCCAGGGCTCAGCCCACAAAAACCTTATTCCCAGATTCCAGTATGACAGACACACTTAAACTTTGAGATTGGGCAGGGCTGTCTAGTCTCCCTTCAAAATCCTGTTAGGAGGGAAAGTTAAGGAAATGGTTAAATGATGATGATTATTAATATAGAGACTGGTAGAAAATATAATCTACTGAAAATTCTTAGCTATGTGCCATAAGCAAATTTATTTTGTAATTTTCATCTTCTCTGATATTTCCAAGCATAATCTTATGGTTTAATAGATTTAAATGAGAGAATGCGTATAAGGCACGTGTAAGATAATCGCTTTCAGATCAGAGTGGCTGGTGTGCTAGTTGCTGCAGCATCTGTAAAACCAAGACTAGAATTCCCTATTCCTACATGGAGATCTAGAATTCTCTATTTCTACATGGAGCTTCTTTTCAGAGGAGAAATAAGAGAAGAATCAAAGGCCCTTTCTGCTTTTTGAGACAGGGTCTTACTCAGATTATTGATGGTGCCACTGCTCCTGGCTGCTTTGGCATTTCATGAACTCTTATCTCTTTATGAAAAAACTCACTTCTCTTTCAGAAGGTGTGCTATTGTGAATTATTAGCCTTTGTGTGTCACCTCCGCCTCCAGCTTGTCCTTCTACCCTGGGCCTGCTATAGCCACAACAGGCCTAAGGCTCCTGACTCAGAATAGAGATATTTTAGCAGATGCTCTAATAGAATCAGAGATCCCAAGTTTTAAGTTACAAAAGGAAAATTTTAAAATAGAACTGCAATTTTTTTAAAAAAAGTTATAAGATTTTAGGCCTTTTGAATTCAAAGAAATAGGGACCTATAGAGAGGCATAGAAATGTATGTGGCCTGCAGAGGGGATTTGGAGCCATCCCAGATAAGATGAACATCCCAAACAGAAGAGAGAGCTGATAGGGAGCTGGGAATACTGATGACATTCAAGGCTAAGAGATTCAATCAGTATTTCAGACTCTATTGAAACTTTAAAGAGAATCTCTTCCCTCCTTCCCTCCAGCCCTCGATCCTTGCCTCCCTCTCTCCCTCCTTTTCTTTTCTTTCTCCATAATGGATTTGGCTTCCTTTTCATCTCCAAATATCACAATAGTGTGTCTGAGGGTTTCCAATTTCTACTCAGTTATCTTTTCATCTGGACATTGGGTTTGAGAAAGCTAAGGTAATCTGTGGTGTTCATGAAAGGCCAACATGGGGGCTGGTGAGATGACTCAGCGGTTAAGAGCACCGACTGCTCTTCCAAAGGCCAACATGAATGTGATGGAGTGGAAACCATTGGAAACCAGAGGCACATGCTGTGTATGTAAGGAGTGACAGTTTGTCTAAGAGTCCTCAGCAAAATCGATTTAAATCCGTACTCCACTGCCTAGATGGTGACTTGCAAATGAAGACTCCCCCTTTCCCATTGCTAGCATAGTCACAAGTTCTTCTGTAAGAAAGACACAATGTCTAGATTACAAATCAGCAGAATGTTTCAACACACCTATAATCAGAACAATTTGTTCTAGGGTCAGCTGTCCTCCATGAGAGATGTCAGGTTTTTCTAGCTTTTTGGTGGGAGAGAGCCTGGTCAAGACTAAATTGTAAGGCATCAGAATCAGGACAGGTTAAAACAACTAACTTAGTGATGTGTAATCTCCTCCTAGCACCACTAACACTTTGTGACTCCTAATGTAACAACACACACTGTATTTCAGGGACATTACTCTTGTGTACTAGAGAAAAAATAAAATAAAAATGACCTAGGAGTGCTGTCTAACATGGTTGGAAGTCCACCTGAGCCGCAGAGATGCACACCAGGGCAAAAGGAGTCTCTCTGAACAACAAGCAAATGGGAATATACTAAATGGTGTTTCGTGGGTACAGTTTTTAGGGGAGAAGAGGTGGCGTGTGATATGATTATCAGACCATTCTGATACATAAAGGGTTTTAGCAGGAGGGAATCATGATGTGCATTTTATTAGCTGTGTGCCCTATGAAAACACGTTTGGAATCTCCACACCATACTCTTCTTGCCTATGGAGTGGAAAAAATACCCAGAGAACAGCATTACTGGGAAAAATGAATTTGAAAGTGCTTTCTGCAGAAATTGATTTTTAAATGAGACATCTTCATGTGTTACCCCTCTTCCTCCTGCCAATGAATAGCTCTAGTAAATAAAGAGTAATTAGGTGAGATTTAGGGTAGTGGGTACTTCACCCCCCTCCAAGAATATGTGTGCATTACAGTTTCTATAGCATAATATGGAGCTGAATTCTGGATTTATGTTAAGGAATAATTTTCATAGATAATTTGGCTTTGTGTGCTGGGAAATAATGGTGGCAGTGGTGACGAGGACAACTCTGTATGCTTGCAGAGCCAGTAGTCGGCTCGTTTATCTCATCTGTTGTTGATAAAGCCCTCCTCTCACTCTTGTAAATGAAATGAAGCTATTGCTGGGTCTGCAGTGTTTGGTTGCCATGGTTTGAATTCGTTTCATAAGCTGTTGCTTGGCAATCCCACGCGTCAGCTGGCTTTTTTTCCTCAGCACTCTCGCCACACGCTGTCTGAAGTATAATGAGACTGAGGCTGGGCAAGGGAGGACAGCAGTCCCTGAGCACTTTCTGTCTTCCCACACAGTCCTGTTGATTACCCCGATGCCTGATAAATGCATTTGTAACAGAACAGTGAAGTGATTATGGATGCGGGATTTAGCCTTCAGATTCTGTTCTGCCCTAATGTTTCTTTTTACTTAGAGCCTTGTGTCACCAGGTCCTAGAGTGGTTACAAAACATGGAAGAGAAAATCGATATGAAGCACTTGGATACAGTAGGTTTTCAGTAGCTTTGACCTGTCCTGAGAAGGACAACAGAAGACGGGCTTGGACTTCCTTTGTTCTGTTGTAAAAATCATCTGATGTTGTTTGGATTTAATTTGTACAGTTGCAACCCACTTTCTACTTTATATCATATGAGTGGGCCTACTGTAAATCTGTAGAGCAAAATAAAAATTTATTTTTATGGGAGGCATGAGTGGGTGGGGGATGGAGTTATTAGGATTAGAAGACCATAACTATGGATGATGTAAATGGAAAAGATCAATAGGTAGAGTAGGTGCCCTCTCTCTGTCTCTCTGTCTCTCTGTCTCTACCTCTTTCTACCTCTCTGCCCCCACCCCCTCTCTTTTTGGTTTTTCAAGACAGGGTTTCTGTGGTGCTGGAAATCAAGTCCTGGAAGTCACTTTGTAGACCAGGCTGACTTCAAATTCACAAAGTTCAGCCTGCCTAGGCTGGGATTAAAGGTGCTGCCATGCCTGATTCTTTTTTATTTTTTCTAGTAGCAGTAGGCGTCCACTCTTGGGAAGAAAATCTTCATTTATATTAGCTGCCTGTTTTCATGGTGGCCAAGCTACCAATGCTATTCTTCAGTGGAATGTGGAGTTGAAAAGAGTTGCTTATTTTAGTTAGGGAGTCTCTTATCTACTAGCCCTTTGGAACCCTACCTTATCACTCAACTAATCCAGTTTCTAGAGGGAGCTTTACTGGGTTTTTCTTCTTTGTGGACATTTCCCGAAATCTCCTGTTTTTATGGTAGTTTGGGGAGAGCCTGATCTTAGGAATGCTCCTTTGGCCATCAACAGGAAAGAATGTGGCCAAGGGAATGCCTGTTGTGCAAGCCCAGTATGTTCCTTTACGTGCTGGCTCATGTGCTCTTTTCTTGCCTAACATATACACAAGCTGAGTTTGGTCCCCAGCACAGCATTAGTTAATTCAGCCATTAAGTAAGTAAGACATTAAATGTGTCCCACCCTAGAGTTGTTTTAGCTACTGCAAACTTTGCTGTAGCCTTCAGATTCCGAAAGCTGGAGTAAACTACATTTCCATTGTGGGGTGACCAGTTTTAAGTGTCAAGCAGTGACGGTCAGTTGGAAGGAGGGAGGCACCTTGCCTGACCAGCTCTCAGCAAAAAATATGTCATATGTATTTTACATTTTACTCAATCCATAACGTGTGTCCTCTCCTGGTTTTTCACCTGAAAATGTCTAGTTTAATGACTTCTACGGATAGACTCCCCAAAGTTGGTGGTCCCCTACAAACGAGCTGATAGAATTCTGATGTTTATGTTGAGAAATCAGATCAAACACAATGTAACTTTGTGAGAGGACTAAGCCCACTTAACAGAGCATTAAAAAAAAGTCTCTGTTTTGTTGGTGGGAGGGTTACTGTAAAGTTATCAATTTCAATAAAATTAATTAATGATCCCAGTTCTGAAGAGAGTATTCAGTAATGGGTAGAGCATCCACGTAGATAGGAAGAAGGAAAAGAAGATGAAATGTCCGAGCCAGAGCAAGTAGAGGGGTTTTGAGGAACTGGGTAACTGCCTGCTGGTGGGGCAGAAGCCAGGCTGTTTAAGAAATGGTGTGGATAGCGAAGAAAAGGAGAACTGATCACTGAGATGGGAAAGGAATCCTTGGGAGAAGAAATAATGTCTGAGGAATTTTTAGGTAGATTCTGTTGGGGCTGTTCCTTTAGTACATATTTCCCTAGGAAATCTTCATGCTGCCCTAGAATGTCCATATATCTGGTGGGAAAGGAATGTCTATAAGTGACTTTGAATGAGATCACGATTTAAATCTGGAGAAAATCAGAGGCTTCAGGTCAGAAGAAGTGAGACACTCATGTAAATGAGAGAGCATTGTTTATATGAAAAGATCTAGTGTTTAGGTCAGAATCGTGGTGCACACTTTTAATCCCAGCACTCGGGAGGCAGAGGTAGCAGGACCTTTGCGTTTGAGGCCAGCCTGTTTTACATTTAGGGCCAATATACAGACAACAGAAGACTACATTTCTAATTTATTTTGAAGAAATATTGCTTCATGATAAGATCTGAAATTTTATTTCTAGCTATGATTTATTTGAAAATCGTTTATTTGAAAAAGAAGGATGGCGTATCTGAGATGGCTCAGTCTCTAAGATTCACTTGTCATTGTATGGCACGAGATGGTTGCTAGGAGCAGGTGCTTAGCAACAGATTATGGTGTCGATGCTCACCACACTGCTTTCATGCAGGCACTGGAGCACCAGAATTACTGCATGACTCTTCCCCCCCCCCCCAACACACACACAATGGTTGTGCCATCTTAATAGTCTATTTTTTTTTCTGCTTTATAAATGGGGGGAAATACTGAGGTGGTCTAGAGAAAGGGGGCATTCATTGGCAGGCAAGATTATTAAATCTGGTTTTACAGGAGAAGAATTAAATGTCTATTGTTGTACTCCAGTTAAGTTCTATCATTTTTTCCCGATTTTTTTT
>NC_045030.1:1811966-1813719 GCF_008632895.1 Mastomys coucha | reverse complement strand
AAAAAAAAAAAAAAAACCTACTACTTTGTACACTGATTTTCAAAACCTAACAACAGAAAGTGAAACCTTTGTAGAAACAATTCCTGGGTTGATGGTGGACAACTACTTTACTAAGTTTGGTCAAGGTGTAATCCAATACTTGGCTCCAATGTGGGGTGGTGTTTAGGAATTTTGGGGTTCGGAAATATTTGGTACAAACACATGGTTGATAAGAGGCTAGAAAATGCAACCCAAAGGTAGAAAAGCAGCTGGGGTGATTTGATGTAGAAACGAAAAGCCCTTGAGGAAGGGCTGAATAGGCACACATTCAGGGAACTGCTGTTTTTGCAGTTGTGCCTCATCTGTATGGTCTACCATTCTTTGCATACTTCTCTTTGGGCTGCCCAAGATCCTCACACTCTGATAGGTCTTTCGCTAACACCCGCAAGTGTCGCAAACAAAGGCATTTTACCCAGGAGTGTGCATTTCACATTCTCTGATGGGTCACAGTCCATGGACTAGGGGTGGGGTGAGAATGCAAAGCAAGCCAGAAGCACAGGGTAGAAATTGCTCACTCTGAAGAGGACTCACAGCCTGACTCTTCTACAGCGCAGTGCAGTCTCAGATGTCCCAAGGAGCTGGAGGATCTCTTTAACACACTCTCAGGCCAGGTACTTTTGTGGTGTAGTGAAATTTGTGGTTTCTTCAAAACCACAGAAATGTTATGTGAATGTTTTTTTTTGTTTCAATCCCAGGTGTGGGAGGATATGGGACTGCTTCAGATCGTCCACAGCAGCTAACTTTGATTTGTCTCGTGTTCTGGCAGGGGTGTGATTCTGCCAGCTGAAGGCAGTTTACATTTGGAGTTCCGCGGACTCTTCAGAGGCTGTAAAAATGTCGGAGCCACGAAAGCCTGCAAAGAGCTGTTGCTCGCCTTGCTGCTGCTGCTGCTGCTGCCGTCCGTGCCCGTGCTGCAGGTGCTACTCCTGCTGCTGCTGCTGCTGCTTGTTGCTGATTGTTGCGGTTGCTGGTTGCTGTTTACTGTTTGCTGCCGGCTGGATTGCTGGATTGCTGATTGTGAGTCGGAGAAATCCTGCCGGTGAAGAGCCAACTTGCCCCAAGGAACAGGAGGACCCTAAGAAGTAGTCTAATGATTTCAGTACCCACTTTCCCCCTCTGACCTTTCTCTCTTACCTTATGTTGGGGGATTGGAAGGGTGGCAGAAAAAAGAACCCAATAAAGTAGCCAAAAGTAAAGTTACTTTGTGGCTTATTGTTCTTGCTCTTTCAACGTCTTTCTAAAAATCTATATATTTTATTTGTCCCCTTCACTCTTTCCTTCTTTTAGACCCAATACGTGGGTGTTAAGCAAAGAACAGTGAGGTATTTTTTTTTACTAGATCATTTTATTCTGATACAAAACATGCTATGTGTAATTAAAAGCAAATTTTATTGAGAGTAAGGGACTCAAATTGCCCAGAGAAAGGAGTTTCACCATTAGCACAGAATAAACTCCTTTCCTTTCATCTGTGGTTTGTGGGTCATGCAAAAAAGTATATGTACCTCATAGGCATTAATGAGTGTTCTTCAAAGAGCAGTTGTTGGAAGGGAGACTATGTGGGTGTCTATAAGAACTTGATTTTGATTAGCACATAAATCAAATTTCAGTTGCACATAGCAGATTACTGTAGTTATTTTAACATCATATACATTTAACGCAAATGATTTGTTGCTTTTAAAGTCATTGGGAGGTTTAAAAGAGGAGGCCGTGGGCT
>NC_045030.1:1810947-1811949 GCF_008632895.1 Mastomys coucha | reverse complement strand
AAAAAAAAAAAAAACCGGTCACAGCGGGAGGACAGTTCTGCCACCACCACTGGGAAGCAGGACGGTTCTCTCCTGACAGCTGTGTGCAGGATCAAATAATCTAAACCTAAAGCCTGAGATTAGGAATCTTCTGTGACAGCTTTTGGCTTGAGGAACATTCTATCTCAGCTGTGATATGGAGTGGTAGAAACTGGCACCATCACATCTGTTTCAGAACAACAGTGGCAAGATGGAAGGCACTCCTATTGCCACGTTTCTCCCTACTTGACTGCATTTTGAAAGGTAATTTTCACATGAGTATATCTGATTAGCAGAACCTAAATTACATACATTTTCTTCTTTCAGAGAAGTAATAGAGCCTTTGGCTTTCTAGCCTCTATTATAATGGAAGGCACATTATAAATGATCAGAAAAGATGTTTATCAAGCCAATTACGGAGTTTGCAACCAATTATTGCCTGCCTAGAAAGTGGCTTGCATCCCTGACCCTGACACACTGAGACCAGTCTTTCATGATGCAAAACGGGTCCAAATTAGATAAAAGCTTCAATTTTGAAGCAAAGCAAAAACATAATATCCCTGGACTGAGAAGCATTATGCTTAATAAAGCCTGCCCTGCTGGAAGTGATAGAGGCAATCAAAAATATAACAAGCCTAGATACATAGAGTAAGGGAACATTTCTGAGAAAGAAAGTAACATAACATTTGAAAATATAAATTCTGAGAAAAGTGCAATAACAAGTTGTGAAACTCATTGGGTGCGTTTTTAAAGCAGGAAAAATAATTTGCAGGCCATATTGCATTTACCATGTTTGTCTGTGGTGGAGAGAAAGGAATGAGACTCCAGATGAATGATATAACAAAGAACACAAAATAGCTGAGGGTGGCAGTGCATATCTGTAATCCTAGTATTTTAGAAGTGGAGGCAGGAGAATTGTGGTTTGAGGCAAGCCTTAGTTATGTGAGATTTCTCTCCCCCATCCCCTCACACACACACACACAC
>NC_045030.1:1794678-1810936 GCF_008632895.1 Mastomys coucha | reverse complement strand
ACACACACACACACATACACACACACACACACACATACACACACACACACACACTGCGGTGGCATACAGCTGTAATCCTAACCCTGGTGGCTGGGCAGGAAGATCATGAATTGGCAGCTGCATGGTTCAAATAGCAAAAGTACTGCAAAGTGTGATAACAAGGACGGAACTCGAGGACATTACGCTAATTCTAAGACAGATACAATATGATTTCACTTGTATGTGGAGTGTAAAATAATCAGATTGGAGCAGAGAGTAAATGGTAATTGATTGAGGCTGGGACAGAGGCAGAAATGAAATGTGAAACTGCTATTCAGGGTGGGTATGTTTTCATAGGGCAATGGGAATAAGTTTTAGAGATCCACTGCGTAGCATTGTGCCTTTAATTACCAGCCCTATAGTGTACATTTAAAAATTGTTATGAGAGTGGACCTCACATTAAATGTTCTTACCACAAAAGAAACTGCTGCAGATTGATGGCAGTTCTAAACTAAGTAGGAATAATTAACTTACTATGGAAATTAGATATATAATCAAAAAGAATGATAAATCACCCCCATTTTGAAATATATACAATTATCAACATATATAAACATAAATGGCTTACAACACTTAAAAACATGCCACACAAGGTTAAACATTTAATCAAGTATCTCCAAGTGGAAACTCCAGTGACATTTATATCCTCAAATTTGACACAAGATGATATGGCATCAAAATATCATCAGAGACTAATAAAAAGTGGTGCATATGAAAAGCTTATCAAATGGGAAAATATGTACAATGCAAAGGCATTGAAATGCTCTTAAAATCTCACAAGCAGGAAAAGAACAGTAGCAAACTTGTTACTCAGAGACAGAAACCGTAGCTGTAGGCATTTATTTTCAGTCCATGTACAAACTCAGAAAGGTTGATGATAAAATGTAAAAAGCAAAGAGACAAAAATAATACTACTTACCCTCAAATGAAATGGAAATAAAATACTTTTAAAAACTGAGCTGCCTTGTTTGGCCTCAGTGGAAGAGGATATGCCCTGTCCTACAAGTGTCAAGGTGGGTTGGT
Organism: Mastomys coucha; assembly: GCF_008632895.1. Classification (NCBI taxonomy): domain Eukaryota; kingdom Metazoa; phylum Chordata; class Mammalia; order Rodentia; family Muridae; genus Mastomys; species Mastomys coucha. The sequence goes on along the minus strand of NC_045030.1, from coordinate 1,809,874 downwards.
ATGGGAGGGGGCTCCCCTCTCTCAAAGAAGAGGAGAGGGAGGTGGGGGAGGGGCCGTGTGAGGAGGCACTGGAAGGAGAGGGGTGACTTCGATCGGTATGTAAAGTGAATAAATAAATGAATAAATAAATAAATGGAGAAAAACTACAAGAAGAATATTTGTTTTGGGGTTTTGAAGCATTACAAGGAAAGAACGCTCTCAAACTGGCCTCAAAGGTGTTCACATTTACTGAAGGAGTTTATTGATCAAAAATATTTTGTTTAATATAATTTAAAATTTCCATATATTATGTATGCTTCCTAATGGCTACACCAAAAACATCTTTTTTATAATTCCCCTGTATCTTCTTCAAACGGAGGTTTTCAGATTGACGCTTCCTACCATTAAGTGCGCCCCACCCAGCAAGGCCCAGTAGAGTTTCCAGCAACAGGGATGGTACCATGAACTCACCAAGACTGTGATAGGATGCAAAAGACCTGCACAAATTCAAGCCAGAAAAAATCCAGTACAGGGGCGGGAAGGTGGGCACAAAGTCCAACCCATAACCAAGAAACTATTTGCAATTAGTGCCTGCTGGGAGAGAGAAAAATCCGTTTTCTCCAGTGGAATGACACTGGGCTTATCAGCCACACTCCAGGGAAGGCCTCATGCTCAGTAGTAGTTGACTAACCCAAAATGGATTCTGTATTTTTGTGTGCTTTTTGTTGTTATGATTTCTTGGGCTTTGTTTAGCTTTCTTTCTTTCTTTCTTTCTTTTTTTTTTTTTGAGCAAGAGGGAAAGAACATGAAGGTGTGTGTGTAGGGAGGATCTGGGACGACTTGGGAGAACAGAGAGAATATTTTCAAAATATATTGTTTGAAAAAAATTTAAAAATATTAAAAGTGTACTAAAAATAAATTGGACATATAGGAAAAATAACACGAAATGAGAGTGGACAGAAAGTGTGACGACCTACTAGTTTTAAATGGAATTTTCCTCCAAGATCTTTCTAAGTTGTAAGTTTTGACCAGTAGTTTTCTTGCTTGGCCTGTGGCAAGCAATCTTGTTGAAGATATGGCAACAAAAAACAAAACAGAACTATATTTTCCTTGTTTTGAGCTCAAAATGCACATGATTGCTGCTATGCATGAAATGTGGAATTTCCCTATCTCCTCTGTTGTAGGTTAACTATTGCTTCACAGCCAAAGATGGTTCCGCAGATTGCTGCTTCCAGCCTAGGGGCTGGCATTCTTTGTGCTAATATACCTTTGAGCCTTTTTTGTTTTGCAACTTTTCCTTCATACTTCATTATGGAAAAAAATGATCGTAGAGACCAGCATAACAAACTATTGTGTACAAATAACTCAGCTTCAATGTTAGGAAGGCATGATCTACTTTCTTTGAGTAATTTATCCACCTACCTATACCACACCCTCTCTATGCAATTGCTCTTAGTCAATTCATAGACCTACATTCTATTCAATAGCTGTCTTGAAAACAGACAGATTCTTTTAAAATGAATTCATCACATTATTATAAGCCTAAGGTATCAATATACATCCCACAATGTTCAAAGTTCCCTATTGTATAAAATGGTTTTGTAGAGAGCTTTTTGTTTTTAAAATTATGATCTGTAAAAAGCTCAAATGTGGCACAGCCATGTTTCAAATCCATCAGGCTTCTTACTCATCTTTTTTTTTTTTTGGTTTATTTTTTGACAATTTAAAATCTTTTTTATTTTATATATGTGTGGGTGTGCATATGAGTGTCTGTGTATGAGTCTGTGTCTGTGTGTGTGTATGTCTGTGTGAGTGTACATGTGTTTGTGTGAGTGTGTGCTACATGTGTATAGGTCCATGGAGGACAGAAAAGGACATTGGGCCATCTAGAGCTGGAGTCATAAGCACTTAGGAGCTGCTATGGGCTCTGGGAAATAGACTTGGTTCCTCTGGAAGAGCAGAAAGTACTCTTAGCAGCTGAGCCATCTCCAGTCATCCTTTCTTATCTCTGACCCACTCCTGTGATTCCCCTCTCCCCTCAGCTCCCAGTAAGGCCCTCTCTCACATTGAATTTGCTTTGTTTTGTTTACAGATTTAACTAATCTCAGTAGGAGCTGTCTCTGAAGGGAAGCAGTCTTCCGGCCATAAATGTCAAGGGAGAGAGACCCATGATGGACATTTTCTCACAGGCTATCAATATCCTTATATGGACCAGAGGCTTTGCCATCCCTCTGAACTTCACCCCAAGGGGGAAGGCAATGCTATTTTCCCATGGGTCTGAGGCTCTGATCCTTGACATGGCTGGTTCATATCAACAACTCCCAATTTACTCAGGACTGCATGCACTCAGGGCTTCCACTGCTTCCCATGGGATTCCATGAGCCCCTTCCTGATCCTCAGGTGACAGGCTCAGTCCTCTGAACATGCTCAGTGCATGAACTCCAGTTGCTATGAATTAATGATTGCAATGGCTGTGTCATGTCCAGGAGATGGCATTTCACAGCCATTTCCCTTGTTTTCTGGCTCGTGCATTCTTTCCACTCCCTTTTCTGCAATGTTCCCTGGACCTTGCCTTAGAGGGAGTGGTATATGCCCTATTTAAGGATGAATACTTAACTGTTACTTATTCTCAGCATCGTAAGAGGCTATAAGTCTATATTCACTGACATTCACTGCAAAGAGAAGCTTCTTCTAATTAAGGCTGAGAGTAGCATTTGTCTATGGGTAAAACCACAAATATGTAGAAGGCAGTTTGGTGCCATGTCAGTTCAGCAAAACAACAGTAGTAAGTTCTCCCCGCCATGACCTATGATCTTCCCAGCCATATGTTTGTGACCCAGTTCAGTACCAGGCACATATTTCCTCCTGCCAAGTGCAAATCCAATCCGTGAGCATTTAGTCACCTTCACACCTCTATTGTGCTACTGGCACATTTTGTACAGAAGCAGGTTGGCATTTGTAGTGGTTTGAATGAAAAGTGTCTCCCATAGGCTCAGGCATTTGAACACCTGGTGATGCTGGCTGGGGAGGTTATGGACCCATTAGGAGGTAGAGACTTGTTGGAGAAGGTACATCATTGGGGGAAGGCTTTAAGACTTCTCAGTCTTGCTGTACTTCCTGTTTGCTGTCTCTGCTATGTGTTTGAGGTTGAATATGTTTGTACTCTCAGCTTTCTACGCCACCTCCCTACTGCCATACCCCACTCAGCATATGAGCTCTCTTTCTGGAACTGTAGGTCCCAATCAATTCTTTCTACATATAAGTATTCTTTCTACATATGGTATTTTATCAGAGCAACAAAAAATAACTAATACAGCATTGTAGTTTATAAGGTTAACACGTGATAAAGATTGTCAATGGATTTTCTCTCCCAGAAGCCTGAACAGTACCTTCAAGCAGTATGAAAGCTAGCTGGGAGGGAAGAAGCTTCCAGAACAGTTTCAGCTGGATTTCTCTATAACCTGCATCTAAGGTATATGCCATCTTCAGCAACACAGCCTTAGCATCCAGTTTTGATGGACCACCAAAAGTAATGGTGTGAGCCTTTATTTTTTTGAGGGGGGACTTCTGGGCCCTTCCTGACCAAGAACTCATAAGGAGGTATCCCAGACTGGTAAAGCCATTTTCTTTACAATGGCTTCTAGGAACATCATTATTCATCCATGTGTGACATTTCCTTTATAATTCTTTTTCTTTTTCTTTTTCTTTGAGACAGTGTTTCTCTGTGTAGCCCTGGCTGTCCTCGAACTCACTCAGTAGATCAGGCTGGCTTTGAACTCAGAAATCCACCTGCCTCTGCCTCCCAAGTGCTGGAATTAAAGGCATATGCCACCACTGCCTGGCGAAAGATAACTTCTAACACAAATTATTAAGTCCATCACATCTCTACTTAATAAGTGAAAGAGGAAAAGCACGTGATGATGAACACAAACCAAAGGAATGGATGACCACTAAGCTATTGAGAATGCAGTAATAACCTATTAAAAACAGTGTCCTCCCAACTCCAATACCTTGAGAGAGAAAGGAATGAGGATGGTATAGTGTATACTAGAATATTAACTACTAAACACAGCAATGGAAAGAAAGCAAGCTGAGCAAGGCCAGTTATCAGCACTAGAACAATATAGCAGTCAGAAGTGAAAAGAAACCGAACAAACAAAGAATAAAAGAGATAAGGCAGCTCAAGCTAAGGACAAATGAGAGAGGAGGGAGGAGAATGAATACAAACAGATAAGCTGAAACAATTCCATCCCAAACAGGCCTGTAATTCTAGCATTCGTGGATGTGGAGACAGAGGATCAGAAGTTCATGGTCATCTTTGGATACACATGAAGCCTTGTGACCTTGTCCCAAAAAAAAAAAAAAAAAAAAACCAGCTGAGCAAAATGAATAAAAAATACGAGTATATTTCAACTGCATTGTCTGGCTTAATCAGAATTAACAGTCTTAATCAAAGGCCCATAATCAAAGAAAGAAAATCAAACAAAGAAGAAAAATGAAATGAGAATACAAATAAAGAACTTCTAATGAAAAATAGCTGGATATGTTGACACATGTCTGTAATTCCAGTACTTCGGAGACATAGTCAGGTGGATTGATGTGAGTTCAAGACCAGCCAAGTTTACACAGCTAGCTCTAGGGTAGCCAGGGCTATATATGAAGACCTTGTCTCAAAACAACAAACAAACAAAAAACCCTGAAAACCAATCCCCAAACCAAACCAAACCAAAACGAAAAAAAAAAATCATCAACAACAGAACCCCAAACCCGAACTTTTAATTAAAAATAAAAAGGAAAAGTCTTGTTTCCCATCCTACTGACTTGTAACTGAGTGAAGAGGGGCATAGGGTTTTTATATCATCTTGTTTCTCTTTTTCTGGTTATTTGGGTTGTTGTCTACTAGAGAGCAGAACCTTTGCATATATTTTCCTGCCTTTGAAAGCCAGAATCATTGTGATTATAGGTTTCTTCTTCTAGCAAACATTTTCCTAGGTTATGCCCTGTGTAAAGGACTATCTGCTTCCATCCGCAAGTGAGGGTCTCCTCCTTTCTACCTGTCCGTTGTTGAGTGACATAGCCCTCATATGCCAGCAGATCATCTGTTTTTTGAACCCTACCAGTAGTACAATTTATGTGAGCTTAGACCTTCTAAGAAACAGCTATCAAGATGGCAGCAGATGCATATGAAATTGTTTGGGGCACAGGCCTATAGGTGACAGAGAATGAAGTACATAGACTACAATCCAATTCTCATACCTATGAGGGACAGGGAGAAAGGAAGTAGGACAGCGTATGAAATGTCTCAGTTTTTAATAGAGTTAAAAGAAATATTGAGCCAGAAAATTGGTGTCCCACAACTGCAAAGAAATAGAATCAGTGCTGGAGAGATGGCTCAGAGGTTAAGAGCACTGACTGCTCTTCCAGAGCAGTTTCTGGTTCTCACAGCAACCACATGGTGGCTCACAACCATCTGTAATGGGATCTGATGCCCTCTTCCGGTGTGTCTGAAGACAGCCACCGTGTACCCATATACATGATACAAAGTGGAAGGGAGATAATTGGAATGAGAAGGTTCAAGTGAATATGGGGTCAAGGAGATAGGGGAAAGAAGAGGGTAGGGAAAATTCAACCAAAAGTAATGTAGACAATTGTTACTGCTGTAGCTCACCCACCTACAGCTGCATGGTAAGATCCTGAAGATGCTACATGTGTTGGTCACAGAGCATAGACAATTCAAGCTAGAACCAGGCTAGTAGTTTTTTCTTCTGGCCAGCCCTTATCATGTTAGGAGATGCTCTATGGAAGAGAATTCCCATCAATAATTTTACTTAGCTGTGGGCCCTGTGCCCAGCAATAGTCTACGATACAGGTGAGATGAGCACAGTGGGATTATACAGTGTTCTAATAGTGGGAATTCTGTTATGGGGGTAACCAAACATTCTAATTGGATTTGAGACCCTCTCTGAAGGAGGGAATTCAAATCCAGTCAAAAGCCCATGCCTGGGGAAGTCCTGAGCTCTAGTTGGGAAGCTACAGTTGGGGCTTTGCTAAATCAACAATGATGTGCCTGTCAAATTGCCTTCTAAATACTACTGCAATTATCTTTGTTCAAAGAAATTTCTTTTTGCACTGCTCAGTGAATGCAGAGGCTTAAAGGTGGCCAAAATGTTGAGAATAAGGGACAATTGAATGCTCAACCATAAATAGAACATTTATATCACCCCTTTTAAGGTTCAGGAAACATAGCAGATAGAAAGAATGTTAAAGCCAGAGGAAAGGTGGGGCCCAGATATGAAATAGTGATTCCCGGACATGCCACCACTTTGCACGCTGCTCTTGAGCTCACAGCAGCTGTGATTACCAGTGTGAGAACCACAGAAGGCAGGACCATAAAACCCATAAACCAGTTGATGCTGGGGAGGAAAGATGTCTCTTTCAGTGGTGTCTGTGTTCCTGTAAACAATCTCTCCCCCATGCTCCTGTAAACAGCTTTAATGAAACCCACTGGGTCACACATACATAAACGAAAGGAAAATATGAAGGGGTGTAGTTGGGAAGAGGAGGAGGATTATCAAGACTGGGATGGGGACAAGAGAGAGTAATGCATGTATACATGGAATATGATAAAAATACATTATATATAGGCATAAAAATTTTTAATGAAACTCATGAGTATATTTAATTAATTTATGCAACTAAAATGGTTTAAAATCAGTTGTAACTGAAACTATGCTTTACTTTTTTTTTTAAAGATTTATTTATTTATTATATGTAAGTACACTGTAGCTGTTTTCAGACGCACCAGAAGAGGGCGTCAGATCTCACTAAGGGGGGTTGTGAGCCACCCTGTGGTTGCTGGGATTTGAACTCATGACCTTCTGAAGAGCAGTCAGTACTCTTCCCCACTGAGCCATCTCACCAGTCCCTATGCTTTATTTTTGACTTCCATTCTTGGCCCCACCAGTGTATTACAGCCTCCTTAAAATGTCACTCAAGTCTCAATATGTACGTTTCTTACTTTTTCAGTCGCATAAACCCAAAAGGAAGGGCTGGAGAGATGGCTCAACAGTTAAGAGCACTGACAGCTCTTCCAGATGTCCTGAGTTCAATTCCCAGCAACCACATGGTGGCTCACAACCATCTGTAATTGTTGGGACTGATGCCCTCTTCTGGTGGCTCTGAAGAGATAATGTTTGTCACATATATAAAATAAGTAAGTCTTAAAAAAGAAACCCAAAAGGAAAAGCTTTGAGCCAAGGTTTAGAATTAGGCCTTAGGCAGTTCAGCCTTTAGATCAGATCCACTACTTGATAGTGGCTATAGGAGTGGAGATGTGAGGTATGTGATCTTCGGGGTTTGCGATTTATTAGGCTGTTTCTGAGTTTTAAGAGCCTTCTTGCTTCAGAGCTCAAATATCTTGAGTGTTTCCAGGGTCAAGGGCATTTCCTCTCATCGTTAGAATAACCTTAACTTAACTATTGAACTACCACCAAGAAAGGCCAATTTTGAGGTGTGTTTGGGAATTTTTAAAAAATGATGTAGGGGTTTAGCTGAAAGCTATTCCTAAAATTGGTTTGGGATAATTGTAGAAAGTATGAGCATGCTGGACAAATAGAAGCAGGTTTCCCTCTCTGTGGTCACTTCTCTCTATTATCTAGTTTATGACAGCATCATGGTTGTACTAAAATGTTTATTGTACAAAAGATTGTACTAAAATGTTTCTTGTCTCTGATCTGGTTTTGATGAACTCTATAGTACCTGTGAAGATGGCCTTACTTTGGAGGCATTGTCTTTGTGGTGGAGATGAGGTTATTAATGGGCCTGTATCAAATATGACTGCTTTCAGAAGAAGAGATACATAGACATACATATAGGGAGAATGCCATATGACAATAGAAGCAGAGCTGAAAGTGATGTGTTCACAAACCCAGAACGCCTGGGACGTCTCCACACACCAGAATCTAAGAGAAATGCACAGAACAAATTGTTTCCTGAAGCTTCCAGAGAGCTCATAGCCTACCATCTTCTTCCTTTTCCGGTCTCTAGAATAAAGAATAACTTTCCATTGTTTAAAGCCATCATGTTTGTGACATTTCCTCCCACAGAAGACCTAAGAAACTAAGAGATCCTCTCTCTGCAATGTAAATATGTGCTAGCATGTGCAGGTGTGGATGCATGTTTGTGCGCATGTGCGTGGAGGACAGAAGTTCATGTTACTTATGGAAAAATGTCATCTTAATGTCATCCTGTAGTTAGTAGGCAGTTATCTCCTAAGATTAGTCATAGTAATGATAAATAAACAAGACATACACATCAATCAATCTCTCTATATATAGCCATTTCTGTGGAAACAATGGAAGCTTTCCCAACTATTTTCCCACTCAATAAGTGACCATAGGATATCAGTAGTGCAGAGGGGTTTACAGACAAATTGAAGGCTCAGGCTCAAATTGAAACAGAAACAACAGAACACACTCCTCCAACCAAGTTATACTTGATTTCCAATTAATTGTACAGGAATGTTTGTGAATGAACCCTGTTACTAGCTCTGTTTCAAAGGTGATACTCTCTCAGTATTTCCCTCATTTCTTCTGTGACATCAGTGGCGAAGGGAATTGTTTCTTGGCATTTGAGGTAACCCTGGTCTTTATATGATTTGAACTCCAGAATGAATACATGACTCCTTTTATGAATTTGTTTCTTTACCACCCCATTGACTCTTCCAGAAGAATTAATTGGGTTGTGGCAGCTTTTTCTTTTTGTATACCATGTGATAAAGACCGACAACTCTGTTCAGTTAGAGAAAACAAAAGACCCTGGGGGTTCTTAAGTCATGACCACTTTAAGCTCAAGTTAATCATAATATAGATATGCTGAGTTTGTACCCCAGAATTCACCTCATTGACCCACTCTATGGGTTCTTGGGCTTTTGAGCAACCCCTTGTATGATGTCAGGTTCTTGTATACATTTCCCCATCTCTAAACAATCCCCACTGAGAGAAAATTTTAATATGTTAGGCCTTGATCCAAATCCAGTGGAGAAACCCTGTCCTTTCAACTCATTTTGTAACTCCTGCATAGCCTTGGGAAGTAATTATGTCTTGGGGACCCTACATTCCTGCTTTCTTAGTTTGAAATTTGTAAGGGTGGAATGATCACACGTCTGTGGATAGTTTTGCCTCAGAATGAAGACAACTTCCCTTTCTTCTAAGACACAGTATCTCATATGTAAAGTCAATAACAGGCAAATTTTATTCTAATCATATGCTTCAAGACCTAGTGCTTGAAGGGGAGAGACACTGGTCTCCAAAACCAACAGGTGAGATTATATGTATATTTTGAGTATGGACCATGCTCTTGAACTAGGCCCAAATGAGAAGCAGTCAAATTGCTCTTTTCCCTACTGAAATATGCCTCTTTAGACAGTTAAGTACAATTATTAACCCACTTTCAAAACTTGGCATGCCAACTAGTACATTTCCTTATGCCACCTTTGTATGTACTTTGTATTTGCTTGCTCCCGCCATGCCTCTGCTACCCTCCTGTGGGCCCTTCCTTCCCCAATAACTTCCCTTCTGCATTTATCACGTGTTCTGCTAGTCTTCCCTTCCCCTTGAGCCTTCTTTTTCTTCTTTTCATAGTCCCCTTTCTACTTTTATGGCATATATCCATCCCCCACTTATTAACATATCCAAAACTTCAAATACAGGTGTACATAAGAGAGAAAATATGTATTTGTCTGACTGTCACTTTCCTTAATGCAATAATTTCTAGTGCCACTCCCTTTCCTGCAATGTAATGATTTCATTTTTCCTTATGACTGAATAAAATTCCATTGTGTGCATGAATCACCTGTTCTTTATTCATTCATTTGTTGGTAGCCATCTAGACTGGTTCCATTTCCTAGCAATTGTGAGTGATGCAGCCATAAGCATGGACAGTGCTTGCTCACAGTTCTGTTTGGTCTTCCCCACTCAGTCCAGGTAATTCACAATCTAGTCAAGGTGACCCCTGACAAATAACTATCACAGCTGTAAGCATTTTGTTTTATAGATGGTTTCTAGAAATCAACTAAAACAAACATTTTTTACCCTATGTTTGTTGTTGTTATTGTCATTTGTTTGTTTTGAGCCAGGGTTTTATTATGTAACCCTGGCTAGCCTGGGACTCACTCGGTGGACCAGGCTGGCCTCAAACTCACAGAGAACCACTTGCCTCTGCTTCCTGAGTGCTGGCATTAAGAAATGCCACATCTTAGGAGCTGGAGAGATGGCTCAGCAGTTAAGAGCACTGACTGCTCTTCCAGAGGTCCTGAGTTCAATTCCCAGCAACTACATGGTGGCTCACAATCATCTGTTATGGGATCTGATGCTCTCTTCTGGGGTGTCTGAAGACAGCTACAGTGTACTCATGTACATAAAATAAATAAATCTTTTTTTTAAAAAGATGCCACATTTTGTGCTGCACTCCTGGCAATAGTAACCATTTTGTTTGGCTTTTAGATATTTTTGGCTGTAATAATTGAAAAGCCACATTGCCCATATTTCACTTAACAGCATGTCAGTTTTTCAAGTGTAGTTTTGGAGTGGTTATTGTCATTCCTGGCTTCACCCTCATTGAGGGGAGTACCCTTGTGATGTCTAGCAAAATGGCTTTCAAGTGATTCTTGTGAAGACCTCTCTCATGGTTTACCATTGCCTTCTAATTGAGCCACACCCAAATATTCCTTATGTGTTTTCTGACCTCCTTCTACATATTCTTCTATAAATTGTATGAGCCAAAAGACTAACAATTTCCTCTTGGCCCCACTGTTACATCACTCCAGTTCTCCCCTACCCTCCATTAGCCATTTGGAAAACTTCTCTGTACTTAGGGCATCATCCCTGACATGGGAAACTTCCCTGGGATCAATTGAATTTTAAGGTTCTCTATGATAACTGTTCTTCCTCCTTTAGGGTAGGTGGGTGGCTGAGTGGAGCATGCTTCTGTGGGTTCCTCAGGTTTTCTGATCCTAAGATGGCTCCCTCATTTGTTTTGATTTGAGGGTCTCACTTGTCAACATGCCCTTTTAGTGGAACTTGTATGGGAATAAGCACACCATAAAAACAGGGGTTGGTTTCTTGTCTCGGCCCTCTCTGAGTGCCTTATCACTTCAGACAGATTCCTTCCATTGACTTAGAGTGGAGTCACTGGTGAGTCACCGTGACTTTCGACTACTTCTCCATCTGCTAGAACCTTTTGACCTTTAGAAGAGAAATTGTTTGGCCTGCCATTTTCATCAGTATGCAAAAACAAGTCCCCCACTTTTTTTTCAATACAGACACACACTCTCTCTACCTAATAAAAGGGAACATTCCATCACAGATGTAAATAATATGATTTCCTCCTGCTGTTAACTCTCCACTAGAAATGACAACTTTATCCAATGGACTATAGTTCAAGAATCTTCTGCTTAAAATCCTGTCAGAATGCTAGATTTACCCTCATGGCATTTTTTCCTCTTTTTCTACTTCACCTTGTTTGAAGATCTATAATTGAAGGGGTAGTGTTCAGACCCAATTTGAAAAAATAGTACACACACACACACACACACACACACACACACACACAAACACACGCACGCACGCACACACGCACACACCTGAAGATGGAATCAAATCCCATCACAGATCATTGTGAGCCACCATGTGGTTGCTGGGAATTGAACTCAGGACCTCTAGAAGAGAAGTCAGTGCTGTTAACCTCTGAGCCATCTCTTCAGCCCCATGCCACACTTCTTAGCAGCAGATTTTTTTTCTGGCATGGTTAGAGCTTTCCAAATTTGAAGTGACAACAACGTGTCTTTACAATTGAGGGTCTCTGCCTGATATGACTGTTAACCCAGAGCTTGGTTAATCCTAATCTGCTACATTTGTTGTTTCTATTAGTTTGCAGCAATGCAATCTTCACTTTTTAAAGAACTAAATCCACAGAGGCCTAATCCATTCCACTAAAGACTAATTCTTGAGAGGTAGGCTGAATATCACGCCTAAGCTCACCTGTGGTGTAACTTCATAGAACTAGGTCTCCAGTTCATTCTTCCAGCAAGACCAGCTCTCCACAGTTAGTGAGAAAGTAATGTCTTATAGTTCTGCTTCATCTATGTTACCACTGGAGGTATTATGAAGGATTCTAGGAATGAAGCCACTAAAATATGGAATGTAATGAGGATGAGTATGCCACAATTTAAAGTTTCTACTCTTAAAAGTATGCGGCAGATATTGATCCAAATCTTTCTGATCTAATGTTATGTGGGGAAATGGGCTATGCCCCTTTTGGATGGTTTGTTTCTTGGCCCAAGATACAGTAGGGGTGGTCTTGAGCATACTGTTGCCACACTTATTTTATGAGGTAGAGATAAAATTTGGTCAGAAGCTGTCAAGCTCTAAGAAGAAATTATCCATATTTTGGACTGAGAATGTTTGGAAACTTGGAGTGAGAAAGTTCTTGTCTGATGGACAGTCTTTCCTTGGGAAAAGTAAATAAATCCATTCCTGTTTAATGTTAACAGATAGTGACAGCAAATCACAACCTTCCTTAACCTTGTGACCTGTTTCTTTTCCCATTGACCAATAAAGAAATTGAGGATATAGCCAGGCAGTGATAGCGCACACCTTTAATCCCAGCCCTTGGGAGGCAGAGGCAGGCAGATCTCTGAATTCAAGGCCAGCCTGGTCTACAGAGTGAGTTCCAGAACACCCAGGGCTACATAGAGAAACTCTGTCTTGAAAAAAAGAAAAAAACAACCAAGGATGTGTGTGTGTGTGTGTGTGTGTAGAAATCAAGGATTCATTACACTCCCTACCCATTAGTCAATCTGCATAAAAATTAGTCCTCCTTATAAATGGTCACAATTGTTGTGTAGGGCCTAGTCACTATTATCCTTCATCAAAATGATTTGGTCTGGATAGTCTCTAATTCCTCCATGCCTGAAGGCAAAAGCGATATGTAGAGTGCATGCCACATCTAGATGTTTCTATTGTTTCCCAGTGCCTGCAAAATAACTATTCAACTTCTTGTCATGGTCTGCAAGATCCTCTGTGATCTGGACCTAGCTATAGTTTCAGACTTCTTTTCTGTACCTGTCCCCAGATTTCCATTGGCAATATTGCTCTACCAACAGCTTTTAGAATAAACTCATTGAGGTCTCTTTGTCATCCCAGAGATTTGTCTTATATTTCACTCTGTCTGAAATAAGTTTCCCCAAATAACTCGCTTGTCTGTCTCAAATACTAGTTATTCATGGAGGCTTCTTCATAGCCCAGCCCGACTTTCTTCTCCTAAGCCCTATGCTGTATGTTTGACCTCTTGTAGAACAATCGGATTTATGAGTTAGCTACCCATTTACTTTCCCCTGGGCAGTCATAACAGTGAATTACACACTCTGTAAACAAAACTCTTGAAACATGAAGGAAACCCATATACTGTGTGAATAAAAAAATGATGAATAGAAATGTCCCAGCCACTCCCACAGATGTATTCCCTTACTCCCAGCCATTGGCATGAAACTCTATTTTGATTACTAGTATGAGCAACAAATTCAAAACCAAAATTTTTCAATAATAAGGAGAATCAGAAGATCCTGTCATGGTGTGAGCCTTGATGAAGCAAGGTCCTTTCCCATCCTGGCCTATCATATAAACCTTATGGGGATACTTCGCAGGACCCAGAAAAAGGAATGAATTTCCTAAGAGATAGAGTTTCTGATTTTTAAAAACTTCTAATCATATTGTTTGTGTTCATAGATGTTATTTAAATAGATGCCACGTTAATTTGAGTATCTAGAATTTATAGTTAACAGATAATAGTAGTAGAAGTCACTTTAAACATGAGACATCTCCTGTGAACCCACAGGCCACTCCGGCCAGGGAAGTAGGTAGGCTTCCCTGTAGATCTTCACTTTCTCCTCTGCTTTTCCAGGTCCAATCTTCCAGTCTCATCTCAAGCTCTGTAGGTGGAACACCTGCTGCATCCTCCCTTCCCCCATTGCATCTATCTTCAGTGAATTACACAGATCTCCCCCTCCAAACTTCCTTCCCCCTACCTGTTGCTTTGCTCCAGATCCCAACTCCAGCAGGCACTCCTTGGGAACCTGTAAGCCATTCTAACTAGGGAAATAAATAAGCTATTTGCAGATCTTCACCTCTCCCTCCATCCCTCCAAGTTCAACCCCCCATTATCATCCTCATATCTGTAGCAGACTTGCTGTGGCCTCTCCTCACACTCTGCCCTCATTCCTAGATGACTAACCAAGCAGATCCAAGAACCTCCTGCTTTTCTCCCTCCTGTGAATGCCCTCAGTCCTCCCAGCCCATCCCCATTCCTCATTCTCAGGTCTCCAAACTCAGAAGTACATTTTTACCTGGAATTCCTAGTGGCCATACGTATCAGAATATCAGGTGAATGTACTACCAGGCAACACACAACCACCATATTCTCTTAACAACTACAGAAAAAACAGAAACCAAGAAACAAAATATTTACCCAAAAAAGACAAGATCAGATATCAGCACCTAGAATTGCAATCTTTTCAATCCCAAATGCCCAGATGCAAATGTAAAAATACACTTAATAACAGCTAGGAAAATACGTTTGTACAAGAGCCTGGCAACCCCACCATTGTAGGCTCAGAGTATTCCAACAGAGTTGAAACACAAGACCTTAAAACAGCCTTCATACATATGATCGAGGTCATATGTAGAAAATAAATTTCTTAAAGACATATTTAAAAAGACAAACAGTGGAATGAAATAAAGAAAACTGTTCAAGACTTGAAAGTGTAAGTAGAATCAATAAAGAAATCACAAACCAGGGAAAATATAGAAGTGAAAAATATAGGAGCTTGAACAGGACCCTCAGAGGCAAGCATCACCAGCAGAATACAAGAGATGGAAGACAGAATCTCAGAAATTGAAGACATGATAGAAGAAATGGATTCCTGGCTCAAAGAAAATGTTAAATCTAAAATAAAAATCATGAAACAAAATATTCAGAAAATCTGGGACACTATGAAAAGATCAAATATAAGAATAATAGGAATAGAGGAAGTTCTCAAGAAGAAACCGAGGTCAAAAGCACATAAAATATTTTGAACAAAATCATAGAGGAACATTTCCCTAACCTAAAGGAGGCTGTCAACGTTGACTGTCAATGTACAAGAAGCATATGAAATATCAAG
>NC_045030.1:1794190-1794627 GCF_008632895.1 Mastomys coucha | reverse complement strand
AAAAAAAAAAAGTCCCTTCAACACACAATAAAACACTAAACATACAGAAAAAAATAATATTAAGAGCTGAAAGGGAAAAAGACCAAGTAACATCTAAAGGCAGAACTATTAGAAATAAATCTGATTTCTTAGTGGAGACTCAAAAAGCCAGATGATCTTGGACAGATGTGCTGCATACTCTAAGAGACCACAGATGCCATCCCAGACTACTATACCAGGCAAAACTTTCAATAACCATAAACAGAGAGAATAAAATATTCCATGATAAAACCAAATTTTAGCAATGTCTACTTACCAATCCAGCATGATAGAAAGCGTTAACAGGTAAACTCCCACTTAAAGAGGCTAACTACATCCAAGAGAACACAGGAATAATTTCAGACCAGCCAGCAAACCAGAAGAGAAGAAACACACACACACACACACACACACACACA
>NC_045030.1:1780542-1794128 GCF_008632895.1 Mastomys coucha | reverse complement strand
CATTGATATTTCACAACATCAATGGCCTCAATTCCCTAATAAAAAGACACACACAGCAGGATGGATGCAAAAACAGGATCCATCCTTCTGCTGCTTCTCAAAATCAAGGATATACATCACCTCAAGGTAAAGAGTTAGAAAAAGGGGCTGTAAAGATGACTCAGCAGTTAAGAGCACTGGCTGTTTTTCCAAAGGTCTTCCTAAGGTCCTGAGTTCAAATCCCAGCAACCACATGATGGCTGGCAACTATCTGTAACGAGGTCTGACATCCTCTTCTGGTGTGTCTGAAGACAGCTACAGTATACTTACATACAATAATAAATAAATCTTTTTAAAAAAGTGTTAGAAAAAGATATTTCAAGCAAATGGACCTAAAAAGTAAGCTGGCATAGCCATTTAATGTCTGACAAAATAGACTTCAAACAAAAAGTAATCAGAAGAAATTTCAGACAAACATCTCATCAAAGAAAAATTCTACCAAGAGGACACTGCAATTCTTAACACCTGTGCTCCAAACAGTGGGACCCAAGTTGATAAAAGACACAGCTATTACAGCTTAAGTCACATATTGACCCTCACACACTGATAGTGGGAGACTTCAATACCCTCAATAGTATCAATACTTTCAACAATAGACATTCTATTCAGACAAAAACTAAACAGAATAATGCTGGATCTAATTGATGTTACAAACCAAATGTACCTAACCTATTTATAGGAAATTTTACCAAAGCATAAAAGAATATATCTCATTCTCTGCACCCCATGATACTTACTCCAAAATTGACCACATACTTGGACACAAAGCAAAACTCGAGAGATAAAAAGAAATGTGAAATAATTTTCTGCATCCTATCAACCTGCCACAGATTAAAGCTGGATATAAACAACAGAAACAAAATCAAGGGGACACAAACTGGAAAGGGACCCAATGCATTTTAATTTGTAGATTATGTGAAAGTATACATAGGTGACCTGAAAAATTCCACCAGGGAACTCCAACAGCTGATAAACACTTTTAGCATAGTAGCTGAATACAAAATTAAGTCACAAAAGTAAGTAGTCCTATATATACAAATGATAAATGCTCTGGCAAGAAATCAGGGAATAACACTTTTCATAATAGCATCAAATAATATAAAATATCTTGGGTAACTCTAACCAAGCAAGTAAAGGACTTTTATGATAAAAAACCTCAGGTCATTAGAAAAATAAATTGAAGATATCAGAAGATGGAGAGGTCTCCAATGCTCATAGATTGGTAGGATTAACATATTAAAATGGCCATCCTTCCAAAATGCAATCTACAGATTCAATACAATCTCCATCAAAATTCCCACATAGCTCTTCACAGATATTGAAAGGAATATTTTCAGCTTCATTTGGAAACACAATGAACCCAGGATATCTAAACCAATCATTAATAATAATGGAACTGTTAGAGGTATCACCATCTCTGGTTTTAAGTTGTACTACAGAGCTGTAGTAATAAAAACAGCATTGTACTGGCATAAAAACAGATAAATTCATCAATGGAATCAAATTGAAGATCCAGACACAAACACACACAATTGTGAACACTAGCTTTTCATAAAGATGCTAGAAATCCACACTGGAATAAAGACAGCATCTTCAACAAATGGTCACACTGGATAACCAAATGTAGAAGAATGCAAGTAGGTGTGATCTTAGTCTTTAACAGCTGAGCCATCTCTGTATCTTGTTGTGCTATGTTTAGTTGATGTCCCTGGGAGGCTTGCTCTTTTATGGAAGAATGAATCTGGAAGAGAGGGCATGTGTGTTGGGGAGAACTAGGAAGAGTGGATGGAGGGAAGCTTCAGTTGGGATGTATTGTATGAGAGAAGAATAAATAAAAATGAAAAAATTTGAAATAGATCACAAACCTCAATATAAAAAGAGAGTTTTCAGAGGGGAAATGAGGAAAAGGGATAAAATTTGAAATGTAAGTAAAGGAAATATCTAATAAACAATAAAATAAAATAAACCAGATACTCTGAACCTGATAGTAGAAAAAGTGGGGAATAGCCTTGAACTCATTGAACAGAACTCAGCACAGGCACTAAGATCCACCATTAATAAGAGGGATTTCATGAAACTGAGAAGATTCTGTAAGACTAAGGACACTGTACTAAGGACACTGTCATTTAGATGAAGCAGCAGCCTAGAGAAGGGAATGGTTTTTTTTTACCAAATCCACATCTAATAGAGGACTAATATCCAAAATATATAAAGAACTAAAAGAACTAGATATCAAGAAAACAAATAGCCAAATTTAAAAATGAGGTAGAGATCTAAACAGAGAATTTTCAGTAGAAGAAACATAAATGACTGGGAAACAAAGAAATGCTCACATCCTTAGCCATCAGGGAAATGCAAATCAAAACTACTTTGAGATTCCATATCACACCTCTTAGAATGGCTAAGATCAGTGGCACAAGTGACAGCTTATGCTGGTGAGGATGTGGAACAAGGGGAACACTTCTCCATTGGTGGTGGGAAAGAAGGGAATAGATCAAAAGCCAAAATATTCAGTACTGCCATTGGATATATATTGGTTTTGTACCATCAGAAAGTCAAACTATTTTAAACAAGGGGCCATCTGTATTAGTACAAGTAAGATTAATATTAATGGGGTAATACTGAGCTTTGTGGTATTAAGGAAATATGAGAACATTGCTAAATTTTAATTAGGTGAACTACTGTTCAATTTAGTGATACACATTAACCTAGTACTTAAAATTTAGCAATATTCTCATATTTCCTTAATACAATAAAAGTCAAAATTCTGTTTGATACATAGCCTAATATGTGTTCCAGATAAATATTTGATCATGCTATGAATGACAAGATGAAGTGTCTTTGAGCACTTTGCCTCTAAAAACAAAAGTGTCAGAGCAGCCAGGTGGCTTAACAGGTAAAGCCACCTGCTGCAAAGACTGGACCTGAATTTGGTTTCTGGGACTCAACATGCAATGAGAGAAGGGACTCATAAAAACTGTGCTCTGAACTCCACATATGTGTGCACCATGGTATATGTACATACCCACAGTAAATGAGTGGCTAAATAATCGTAATTTAAGAAAAAGAAAAACAAAGACAAAATTAAGCACACTTCCAGTGTATATAAGTCGTAAAAGAAATAGAGTGACTTAAATCTCCATTGCATTCTAGGAAGAATCTTAACAACTCAAGGATTTTTTCTCTGTGTGCAAATAATACCTCCAGAATGGTAATCTTTTCTCCATTTGGAGTCATATTAAGTTCAGGATACATGCCCAATCTCGAGGCTGAGATAAAACCGAGATAAATATATTTGCAGCCTTAAAGGAAGGTGAAATCCCATTATTGGTAGCAAATTGAATGGAATTGGCCGTCATTATATTAAGTGGAACAGACTAGGTACAGAAAGATATGTACTGCATGTCCTCCTATGTGGGAACTAACAACTGTTAGCCTGAATGAAGAATCGTGATTCCCAAAGCTTGGGGATGGCTGACAAAGGGAGGTTGAATTTCTTCTTTTGCAGTACTGGGTGTCTGAACCTATGGCCCTCCAAATGCTAAGCAAATCTTCCACCTCTGAGCCTAGGATTTGATCAGTGCACACTGTATATATCTGATAAATTATTATATTGCAAACCATTTGTATATAAAATTAATATACAGCAATAAAAACTTCAAAGAAACTGGAAACTTTGAAAACCCTGTTAAAAACTACGATTGTTTGATAGAACATGTAAAGCATTTCTTAATCTAATGTGAAGTTTAGAATGAAGAAATAATGCATGGGGCTGGAGAGATGCCTCAGAGGCAATACTGCTTGCTCTTCTTCTAGAGCGACTGGGCTCGATTCTTAGTACTTACATGGTGGCTCACAACTGCCTGGAACTTCAGTCCAAGTGAACCCACCACTGTCTTCTGGACTTCATGGGCATCAGGCATACAAGTGGTGCATAGAGACACATAGAGGCAAACAGACGTGCATATAAAATAAACATTTTAGAAGGAAGAAATAGAATGTCATCTAGGATAGCAAATATGGAGGTTCTATGCAGTTCACAAAAGCACACTCACATGAAAAGCTTCATATCCACAAGTTGCCAGTCAGGCTTGGGTGAGGCACATAAGTATATATAGCTGAAGGTCCATGATCTAGAGCACACAAGAGATGTAAACTGATTCTCTATGTGTCGTCATTGCAGACACAAATTTAGCAAGAGCTCATAGAATCTGGGGAGTCCTCTACATTATCGGTTGAATGCATTTCTTCCAAAATTCATGTTGAGACTTAATCCCATTGTGGTGATATTAGAAAGTGAGGTCGTCAGGAGGGAGTTTGTGAAGGCTCTGTTTTTACGGATGGCTCAGTACCTGATGAAAGGCTAGAGGAAATTACTTTAGACACTTTTAATTTTAATAACCTCTGCCATGTGGGACACAGCAAGAGGACCAGGTATCTCTGACAGAAAAGCATTTTTTATACAATTGTATTATTGTTGTTATAATTTACTAATAGTAACTTTCTGGTGTAATGAAATAGAAATTTATGCTGAAAGTCTCTTGATTGTCTTAAGAAGTGGGTTTTGTTTTTATTTTTGAGATAGGCTGCTCCTGAACTCACTATGTAGCCTAAGTTGGCCTGCATGTGATATTCCTGTCTCAGTACCCTGAATGCTGGCATGACATGTATGAGCCACCACATCAGCTTAGGAAGTGACTTAAAACATTGATTTTTTTTTTCCAAAATACCATCCAAGCAAAAGATTATATTTGGTTGTTAAGTTTCTTTAAAATTTTGTACTTTTACCATTATTTACCTCATTCTTTTAAAATGTCATTTGTCATTGAGTAAATCAGATAAATGTTCAGTGTAAAGGGTTCCACATTTTGGATTTGTTTATTTATTTTATAATGGCAACATTGAACTTATTCTATTTTCTATGTTCACTGTAAGCCATTGGTGTTAGACAATTGATTGTATTTAGTTTTCATGTTCTTTTCCTTTTGGCACTGATGCCTAATAGAAGGGGCTATGTGCTCCCTACTATATTGTGCCAGGAAGAACATAATATGCATTTGTCTCACCCTCTGTGATAATTCGACCTTGAGTAATGTTTCAAGTTGGAAAGTTTCCCACATCATTTGGCTTATTGAAAAAAATCATTTATGAGTATTGTCCTAGACTGGAGAAGATTTCAACATCCAAAGACATTTGACTCCTAAGCACTGTATACCAATTTATTTCTGGGTACCAAGATTGTTCAGTGGGTAGAGAACTTATTGCTAATCCCAGCAACCTGAGTTTAATACCTGGAACCTCCATGGTAGAAAGAGAGGACTGACACCTGGAGATTGTCTTTGGATCTATATATGCTTTCCATGGCACATGCACCCCACCCCCATAAAATACATAATTTTTAAATGTAAAAAATTCAAAATTTGGTTTTGTTCACCATGTTACATGTATGTTTGCATCATAACTGAGTCAATCAGTTCCTTACCAGTGGATTTTCCTCCTGCAGCCTGTGCTGTTGCACACCCTTGCAATGGATGTCCTTTTTCATGTAGCCTTCTGTTCTTTAGTTAGTGTGCCTTTGGTTTGGTTCTTAAAAGTAGAATTGTTGAATTGAATAGCGAACACATACTTTTGTTACATATAACTAAATTTCTCTCTGTTGAGGTTATATAATTTTGTTTGCATTGCTCTTTGTAGATTTCAGAAAATAAAATGGCAATTAAGATTTTTATCAGCCATTTTGGATGCAGTCTAACAACCTTGACTACTCTAGCCAAGTTTTCAACCCTCGAAGAAGGGAAGAAAAGCACAAGAAGCCAGATTCCACAGTTTGGTGAGTAAAATTGCAGAAACCATTTCATTGTGCTTCCTCTTTTTAAAAATTATTTTAGTTCTATATGCATTCACGCTTTGTCCTCATTGAGTACCAGACTCCGTGGAAGAAGAGTTATAGACAATTGTGAGCTTCCATGTGGATGCTGGGAATTGAATCAGTTCCTCTGGAAGAGCAGCTACTGTTCTTAACTGCTGAGTCATCTCTCCAGCACACAATGGTGCTTCTTTTTAAGCTCAGGCCCAGGTTAAATCTAGATCTTTCAGGGCCAACTTCAAGTACTGGACACAGGGTTCTGGTGCCTTTTTTTTTTTTTTTTTTTTTGAAACAGGATCTTATGCAGTCCATGTAGTCTCCAACTCTCCAAGAATAACCTTGAACTTCTGTGTGGTGTTCCACCCGGCCTGTTTTATACCATTTTTGGAATCAAACCCAGAACTCTTTGCCTGCTAGGCAAGCAGCATATCAACTGAGCTATATCCCCAGCCCCTCCACTATTTTCTTAAGATGCAAAGTTAAGTAGTTGTACATGTATGCAGAAAGATTATTAGAGATATGTGATTCTGGCAGGGAGAGAATCAATATTGTAAACCAAACAAGCCTGTAGAACTACAGCCAACTCTTGAAGATGGGTGGAGACTAGGAACAGACTATCTCGTGGGAATATATGGCAAAAACTGAGGAAATGGCTGTTTGGGTTAAGATGCAGCATAATCTTCATCTTTGTGGTAGCTCCCATAGCCATGCATTTGTTTCCTCTTTTGACTCTTTTTTTTTTTTTTTTTTCATCCAGAGAGGGGAATGGGCTATTGGAACCCCATGCATGCAGGCTACCTGGAGCCAGATTGATGTGTGCTAAAAGAAAGTCTTCAGTCCCTCCACTTTCTACCTTTCCTATAACTCCAGGCTCACTGCCCTTTTCTGGAGTCTTATGGTGAAGCCAGATAACCCCAATTTCCAGTTCCCTGGCTACTGGTAAGGTTGTGTATGTATGGGGGATCTGTAAGGGCCCTCTGCTTTGATGGGAAGCTGGAGCTGCTGAGTTGCTTGTTGGTTATCACAAATGAGCCCATAGATTGGCAAGTTGTAACTTTAGAGAATCTTGATAAGGTCCAAATGGGCCAGATAGGGCTCAGCTCGCAGACTCCCAGACTTGTTTTGTGTTTGGATTTGCTACTTTCTTTTTTCTCTTTCTTTCTTTTTCTTTTTTCTTTTCTTTTCTTTCCTTCTTTCTTTCTTTCTTTCTTTCTTTCTTTCTTTCTTTCTTTCTTTCTTTCTTTCTTTCTTTTTTAGCTTATAGAAGGAAGACTTTCCAGCTACGGATGAGAAACTAAGGGCTTGGGAAAAGTAAGATACAAACATTTCATTATTGAAATTAGATGTATTCTGAATAGGAAGAAGTATAGAATATAGGTAATAAACATAAGCAAATACAAGGTATTTAATTTGTAAAGCATATTTACATGATTGGGAACTAGATCCAGCCTACCTTGTGGATGTTAAATACTACCACTGAGCTACATCACCAGACCTTTAAACATTTTTTTTTTGTGCTCTAGTCCTCCTATGAATAGCGAAAATAATACAATGTTATTAGTTAGCACTTCTATCATCAGTATGTTATAAAGGTAAATAACATAGTAAATGACTTATAAAACAGTACTTGGCATACCATTAGCTATGTTTGCTACTATTATTATTAGACTGTAATTATTGTATGAAAACCATAACTCATACCATGTCATTGCTTTAAAACCCGTGGATGATTCTTGATGCAATTGCAATAAAACTCAAATGTAGTGGATAAGGTTCCAGATGATCAGGACCCTGGTTGTACTCTCATGTTTGTATTAGACCACTCTTCTCCTTCTTGGTACCAGTCTCAGGCTGTTCTTGCCTTATTTTCATTTCCTGAAACCAAACTTGTTCTCTCTCTCCCTCTCCTCCTCCCCTTCCCCCTCTCCCCCTCTCCCCAAGAATCCATAAGCAGGCTGAAGATATGTCTTAGTGGTTGAAAGCACTGGTTTTTTGTAGAGGTTGTGGGTTCAATTCCCAGCACTCACAATCATCTATAAGTCCAGTTCCAGAGCATATGATGCCCTTTTCTGACCCACAGAAGCACCAGGTACACACATAGTGCACAGATATGCATTCAGGCAAAACATTCATACAATACAATAACATAATCTAAAATATTTTTAAAGTTTGAAAAATGCGTCTACATAATATCTTAAACTTATGGTAAGAATAAAATATAGCAGAGATAAATGGAAAGCATATATTATAATCAGAGAATAAAGCTAAGAGCTTAGGAGTTAAGAGTCCAAACTCTATATTCTAGCCACTAAGTTTGAATCCCAGATCTAATCTAATCTGTGTGTTACCATGGGCATTATATTTGTCTCACTATCTTTGATTATAAATGAGGAGCATCACAGTATTTTCTTCTTAAAATTGTAGCAAGGGTTAAACACATTAAATAGACTAGCAGGTGACATACTTCTGGGGCCATTTAAGTGTTGCTTAAGGTGGTTAATAATTTAGAAGCCAGGCTTAATGGTGCATGACTTTAATTCCAGCACTTGGGAGGCAGAGGCAGGCAAATTGCTTTGAGTTCACGGCCAACGTGGACTACAAAGTGAGTCCTAGGACAGCCAGGGCTACATAGTAAGACCCTGCCTTAAAAAACAGAGAACAAAAAACAACACAAAGAATTTATAAAAAAACTAAGCAAAAGGTGTGACTAAACAATTCACAAGCAAAGGTAAAACAAAAAAGCCAGCAGACATATGAGAATATAGAGGACTCCAGTTATGATAAAAATTCATTTTCTCATTCCAGAAATAATTAACTATACAAAAGTCTGAAGTAGATATTGAGAGTAGACGAATACGCAATTTCTATTTAAGGAGTTAGATTAATTATATGACTGTATATGCATGTATAATATTTAATATATCCATGGAGTGGCTACTTAACCCATCATGTGATGATAGTGTTCTAAAGAAAAATAGAGTAGGGACAAGATACTATTTTATATAGTGCTCAAGTAAGGACTCTGACATAAGGTGACATTTAAGGACATTTAAGCAGTGAACTAAAGCAAGTAAGCAAGAAAATCGTGAGGATTTCCTTTTTATATTAAAATAGTTACATCTAATTATCTATTTGTATGTGCATGTGTATTTGTGTGTGCTCACAAGCACGTATGTGCAATGGCATGCATGTAGAAGTCACATGACAACTTGTGGTTGTCTCCTTCCTTTATGCGGGTCTCGGGAATTGAATTCAGGCTATCAGGTTTAGTGGCAAATGGCTTTGATGCACTGAGCTATCTCACTGTCTCAAGTCATGAGAGTTTCTAAGGGAAGAGCTTTCCAGCCAGAAGAAATGAGGGTGTAGGCCTGGTAGCAGTAGTATGCATCATCTGTTTGATGCAAGGCAAAGCTGATAGGCAGAGAAGTCTAAGCAACTAAGGAGATATTTGGTAGTTCCTGAAAGACTTGCAACTAGGCCAGGAGTGAGAAAGAATACCTATGGTCATTTAACACATAACTTGGACCCAAATAACAATGACTTCCAAGGCTGACATTGATTCTAGGATATTATTTTTTAAAATTATTTTATCTTAAATGTATGTTTATGTTTTTATGCTTACTTTATATGTTTTGCATGTATGGATATCTATGCACCATGTGTGTTGCTGTTGTCTGCAGAGGCCAGAGAAGGTGTCAGATCCCCTGGAACTGGAGTTGCAGATGGTTGTGAGCTGTCACATGAGTCCTGGGAACTGAACCCATGTCCTTTGGGAAAGATTCAGTGTTTTAATTGCTGAGCCATCTCTTCAGCCTCTGAGTCTAGGATATTATTGACTGTACCCACAAGAAAGAAACCAAACCACTGCTGAGTGTATTCATAAAGTATCACTCAAAGACTCCAGCAATGTTTTAACATAAAGAACACACCCAGAAGTGATTTAGATTTTGGTCTTTCTACTGCGACTGGTTCCAACATGGTTTCCACTATAGTCACTAACTCCTCACTTCCAGGAGGGAGAAAAGGAAGGGGAAAGAGGCCTCTTAGTCTTTCATATTAACTTAAAGATTATCTTGTAAAACCTCTCATAAAAAACTCATTGTAGTTTTATTGGTATTTCATTAACTGTGTATAGCAATTAGAGAATATACTTGCATAGCATAGTCTCATTAACCTTTCATAAAAGGAGATATATATATATATATATATATATATATATATATATGTGTGTGTGTACTTACATTTGCATAGAAACTTTCTCACAAATTTCAGGGAAATAGAAACAGAATTGGATGTGATTGGTGAGGGAGAGACAGGCTTTCACTCTTCACACCAAGCCTTCTTCTATACATTAAAAAATTCTATGCATTTTAAAAAACTCTATCTCTCTCTATCACACACACATATGTAACTTTTATGACAAGAAATATAAATGAGACACTTTCAAAATGGAGCGTGCATTACCCAGGAGTATGAGAAACTAAAGGGAATCAATTTCTGCATCTTCCTGTTTTATATGTAGTGTTTTAAAATTGATCTGCCAGAGAACATAGTTGTGATAGAGGAGTCAAGCTGGTTCTCTTTTTCCATCTCCACTTTCACATGTTTCTTTTTGCACTTACAAAAAGAAAAGCGCCTTTTCCCATCCTGAATCTCACCTGCGTGCACTACCCTGCGGTGTAAAATCCTCAGGGTGCCAGAGAGACAATTCCGAACACCACATCCACGGTGAACCAGCAAATTGCTCTAACAGTGAATGGGAATCGAATCTTTTTGCACCTCAGATGGTTCCTAATTGTTTGCTTCCAATAAAATGGAAGGAAACCCCAGTGGAGTCCTTAGCTGAGAAATCACAAGAAAGAGTTTTGAAGCTAAACCATTGTGTAATATTTCCAAAAGGATGCAAAGGCTTGCATGATGTTTCTAAAAGAAATGCCTATTCCCATTTAGAATAAAAGAGGTCTCTCTGTGTTCACATTCAGCAGAACACAAATTAGAAAGGACATGATGTTCAGTCCTGTCTCATTCTAGCAATAAGCAATACTCGTCCATGGAAACAAGCACCCATCAAATCGCTCTAACTGCAAAAGCGTGTGTTCTTGGGTCAATTTTTGTTGTTGTTGTTGTTGTAAGACTAGAGAAGAATTAAGAACTCCAGGAGAAAATACAACTTGCAACTGTCAAAGAGCTCTGTGATGAGTTTTTAAAGCAGATGCTGGTGGCTCTCAACTCACTAACGTATTTAGGATTCACCAGATTTGTGTAATGTACTGACATAACAGTTTTATTTCTGAAGGTTAACACTTGTCAGAAATTATGTTTTTGCAGCCAAGTGACATTTACGATGCAAAATTTTAGATGTCAACCAAAAACTGTGCGAAGGAGACCACGTTTTTCAAAATATTTTTAGAGAGCATTTTGACATAAACCAAGTTTTACATAAACACACAAAAATTCCTAGGGATTGTCATTTACTCTTTTGCCACCTTGTGGACAGAACAGTATCTTAACTCCCAGGCTCACAAACTGTGAGGAGGAGCTGTCTTTCTTAAAGTCTTCTGTAGCTTTATCCAGATCTTTGTGAGGCAGAGACGTGACATCTGCCAGGACTAAGTCCAGACTATACAAGCTCTACACATCTAAAGATTATGGTGACCGGTGCCACTGGTGATTAAAGTAAAGGAAGAATACAATGAGGAAATGAATGTAAGAAAGAAACCACTAAGTTGAGGGCCAACATTCTTTTTTTTTAAAGAAAAGTACTCAACTATTTTTTATTTATTTACTTTAATATTTGGTGCTTCTTTTCTGCTAGTTGTCCTAAAGCCACTTCTTTAGCGTGTGTATCCCTTTTAGGGAAGCCAAATCTGTCTCTAATCCTGGGGTGTCTTTGACTCATTGCTGAGTCCCTAGCTCTTAGTACAATGCATGGCCATGGATGGTAGGGTAAATGATGGCAGAGACCCCACTTCCAGAGTTTGCTGGCCTGGGTGGTGTCCAGGTGCCTCTGTGTGCTTCACAGGAAGCGGATGGCTAGTGTGGCAACCGGGTTACATAGCCATTTATTCAGCGGCAGGACTCCTAAGTATGGAGATCTTTAGGTTTCTTTGTTGGTTGTTAGTCTGTGAGGATAGGACAAACATGCTCCATGAGCTCAGTCATTTTTAGCATCATTCCTTTGGTAGCCATACTGGTTGGACTTCCTCTAGTTACAGGTAACAAAGGGCAGGCATTTGTTGGAAGAACGCTTAGAGGAATTGAAACCAGAGCTGATTTAGGGAAGGCGGGCACTGAGGTAGCCTAAGGCTAGATAGGAACCAGACAGTCTCCTTCAGGGCTCTAGATCCCTGACTAATCCTCAAGGAGTGAGCCTTTGCTTCCTCTATGAAGCATGACTCAGGTGGAGGTTGATTTCCAATGCTGACCAGGGACACTTTGCTGTGCTCTGCAGGCAGCACAGTCCCTAGACTAGGGCCATCCATGTGCACCAGGTACATGGCTGTCACAATGAGGCACTGGACACTTCTTAGCTCACTCTCTCCCCACATGCTGACACCCCTGCCTTTGGCTGCACCCTCCAGAAGCAGCAGTTGCAGCTGCTTCCGACATCCACACACTCTGCCCAAGACCTGAGCTTTTTGTTCTGGACTCATTCTTCCTGGGCTCTATGATGCTGTTTTCCATACAGCGCCCCGCACCCCACTCCACCCCACCCCCGCCCCAGACTCTGTCCTCACTGGCAGCTCCAAAGATACCCCCTTTATTCCTCCTATCTGCTGCCCCCACGAGACTCTGCTAAATTTGAAGGGACTTTTTAGTTTGGGTTCCTTTCAGCCTAAGGGAGGCGCAACCTGTAGGAACAGCCTTGCAGTGTCTGCTTTCCCCTGCTGGCCTTGGAGTGACGGTTTCTGCCCACAGGCTGCTCAGCGAGTGCTGTATCTGGAGGCCAGCTGTCAAACAGTCATCCCACCCAGGGCCCTTGGAGCCTGAGAAGGAGGCAAGGAGCCAGCACAGGATGTGCTGATAGCTTAGTCAAAGGGACATGCTGCTTCAGGTGGAGCGGCCTTGGAAGCACTGCTGTCCCTCTAGATCTGGGGTCCAGGCCGGGCCCCCAGTAAAGTTTGAGCTTCATCCTGTCTGGGAGAGCAGGAGCTGGACCTAGAGGGGAGACTGGGACATGTTGGGGGCACGTTCAGCCGCTGGAGGCAGGTTCAGCCGCTGGAACCATGGATGTCTGTGCTCCCGCCTTTATTCTCGAGTACCATCCTGTGAAGGGATATTTTATGGCCTCAGAAAGGTTTCTAGACAAGACAACCATTCGGGCCCCCTCCCCACAGGCTAGGGGAAGCTGCACCCTTGAGGGCAGTACTAGAGGGGAGGAGACCGCCTAGGGGGTCAGAGCAGCGATTGGAGCTGAGAGCTGGAAGCTCCTTAAAGAGACTGCGCGGTCCCCGCCCCACTTCCCGCCAGCCTCAATGAATTAGAGCTGTGTTTCCCAAACTTGCCTGATCACTAGCAGTCTCTCCGGCCCTAGTTAGAGATCCAGGTTCCGGAGTACCTCCCTTCAAGAGTCTGTTTCTGTAGGCCTGCGGGTGGAGCCGAGGAATCTGTAATTTTAACACGCTCCCCCCACGTGATTGTCGTGAACCAGCAAGTTTGGGAAATATTGAATTAAAGGAAA
>NC_045030.1:1778596-1779727 GCF_008632895.1 Mastomys coucha | reverse complement strand
GAGCCCGAGCCCGAGCCCGATCCGGAACCCGAACAGAAGCCCGAGCCGGAGCCCGAGCCGGAGCCCGAACCCGAGCCCTTACCGGAGCCTGAGCCTGAGCTTAAGAGGCAGCCCGAGCAAGAGCCGAAGGATGAGAAGCCAGCGCAGAGCGGTGTTGGCGGCAGTGGCGACGAGGTTCCTCCCCCCACCCTTCCCTCCGACCCTCCGCGGCCCCCTGATCCCTCTCCGCGTCGCAGTCGTGCCCCGCGCCGCCGACCCCGGCCCCGGCCCCAGACTAGGCTCCGTACCCCGCCGCAGCCTAGGCCACGGCCCCCTCCCCGGCCCCGGCCCCGGCGTGGTCCTGGGGGCGGATGCCTGGATGTGGATTTTGCTGTGGGGCCACCAGGTTGTTCCCACGTGAACAGCTTTAAGGTGGGAGAGAACTGGAGGCAGGAACTGCGGGTTATCTACCAGTGCTTCGTGTGGTGTGGAACCCCAGAGACCAGAAAAAGCAAGGCGAAGTCGTGCGTCTGCCATGTGTGTGGCACCCATTTAAACAGACTCCACTCTTGCCTTTCCTGCGTTTTCTTTGGCTGCTTCACAGAGAAGCACATCCACGAGCATGCTGAGACAAAACAGCACAACTTAGCGGTAGATCTTTATTATGGGGGCATATACTGCTTCATGTGTAAAGACTATGTGTATGACATAGACATTGAGCAAATTGCCAAAGAAGAGCAAGGAGAAGCCTTGAAATTACAAGCGTCCACAGAGGTTTCTCAGCAGCCGTGTTCAGTGCCGGGCCTTGGTGAGAAATATCCCACCTGGGAAACGACCAAACCTGAGTTAGAACTGCTGGGGCACAACCCACGGAGAAGAAGAATCACCTCCAGCTTTACCATCGGCTTACGAGGACTAATTAATCTTGGCAACACGTGTTTTATGAACTGCATTGTCCAGGCCCTGACCCACACGCCAATACTGAGAGATTTCTTTCTCTCTGACAGGCACCGATGTGAAATGCCGAGCCCCGAGTTGTGTCTGGTCTGTGAGATGTCTTCGCTCTTTCGGGAGCTGTATTCTGGAAACCCTTCTCCTCATGTGCCCTATAAGTTACTGCATCTGGTGTGGATCCACGCTCGTCATTTAGCA
>NC_045030.1:1768688-1777804 GCF_008632895.1 Mastomys coucha | reverse complement strand
GGCCAGTATTAAGGATGTGCTGGACAGTGAAGGGTATTTACTGTTCTATCACAAACAGGTCCTGGAACCTGAGCCAGAAAAGGTGAAAGAAATGACTCCACAAGCCTACTGAAGCACCACACAGGCCTACCAAGAATGGAAGACACCAGTACAACAGCAGGCATCGAGATTTAATTGATCTACGTGACTGAGGCCAATGGGCCTTACAGAGTAAGAATTGAACAGTATCCAGTGTCCAAAAAAGTCCTGATCAGAAGAGAAATAGGAGGGGAGGGAGAAGAGGCTCTAGTCTAAGCAGTCATGTGAAAGAAATTAAGTGGCAGGAATGTTCTGGATGGCGAAGGGCAGAGCAGGGAAATTGTGACACTGGTTCATATCCTATATTCCTCCAAAAGGTTGTGTGGGAAGGTGTAGGGGGGAGGGGGGTGGTGTTGGGGGGGTGTGCCCTTGTAACCGTAAAACATCTTTCTCCATGGGTGTTTCAGCTTCAATTGACCAATCATGTAACAGCCACATGTTTGTGGGGGGAGGGGAAGAAAACGTTTATTAAAATGTAGCCCATTATGTACATGGGGATGAAAGCAGAGAAGTGGAGGAGGCAAGGATATCTCATTGACAAACACCTTTGCCAGTTTCTTTGTATTCGTGATTTTTGTGCTATTAAATGCAGTATTAAAAAAAAAAAAGAAAGCTCACCTGGGCTAGTGAAAGAAGAAATAACTGGGCTTGTGGAAGGGGAGCGGCAGGTGCTCCAAAAGTAGAGAGGGCTAGAAATGCTGTAAGATAAGCAATTAACAAGGACAGGCCTCAGCTGACAGTGTAGGTGTGTGTGTATGTATGTGTGTGTGTTTATGTGTGTGTGTGTATGTGTGTATTTTTTTTAAAACTGTATGATATACTTGAGCAAATCAGTGAACCTCTTTGTGATTATTTTCTCATCTGTAACATGCAGATAATTCCTACCTTAAAGGGTTGTTGTTAAAGAGTAAATGATATAAAATGTGTCAAAGTCAAAGGCTTGGAACTTTGTAGAGACTCAGTAAACTGTTTGTTGAATCTGAATCTGAATTTTATTTGGACTGGGCCAGAATGTATCAGAGGTGAACACCAATCCCACCTGAGGCCTGTGGACAGAAATGACACAACCATGTCACATGCAGTCATAAACAAGATCAATCTTAAGAATTCTCCCCAGGGCAGTGGACCCCACTATTGCATATAGGGCATCATATTCAGTGTCACACCTCAGATTGATTGGGGGTGAGGGGGGGTACAGCTATCACATTTTGTCCCTTTGAAAGACAATGCCATTGTGTTAATGATTCAAGCTTCCACCCAGTAGTGTTTGGTGGTTTGGGGTGTTTTGTTTTGTTTTGTTTTGTTTCTGTTTTGCCTTCAGAAAGCATTGTGAGCATAGCTCCAGTATTTACCAACAAGCAGAGATCAGAAGACTTCCAAAACTCGGGGTTCCATCAGCTTAGAGATGCTGATAGAATGGCTTGCTGCTAGACAGAGCAGCCTGCAGAGAGGTAAGCTGAAACAGATGGGAAGACCTCGGGATAGGGAAAACACTGTGTATCCTTTCCTCAGCACTGGTTACAAAAAGTAACCATTGCCTGGGAAACCCTGGGAGATAGCTCAATGTGGATCAGCTGCATGGGCATTGGAACCATTGTCTCTAATAAAAGGGGTGGGGTTCCCAACAGCTTCCCAAGTCTATTTAGTGGTCAACTCATTTGGAAATAGAGACTTACATGGTTATACTCCATTGATCTCATAATTTTTGTTTATTTTGAGGTAGAGATTGAACCCAGGACCTTGTATATGCTAGCACTCTGCCACTGAGGTGTATCCCTAGTACATCTGAGTCCTTTTAAAGATAGGAGCAGCATTTTCTTTTGGATCCTGGGTTACATCTTCATCCCCTGACACAGTTCCTGGCACATAATGAGCATGTACTTGAAACATTTACTGGATAAATGGATGATGAAAAGATGGATGGATGGAAGGAATATACTCCTTCCTTTCATTACCCAAATGTTTTTAGCACTACAGTCCTCAGAAGAAAACGGTTTGCTGTTATTTGGGGCATTTTTTAGGCTGGGGAGATGAATGGGCAATTCCAGATGCCATTTGGTCAGTTATTTGGCCAATTTGGGGGGATGGGATTGGTGATCCTGTTCAGGAAGACACAGCTATGTCCCTATTCTTCATATCTGCTATGTGAAGAATTCAGTCAGACATGTGCCAGCAGCTTTTGACTGCTTGCACAGAAATTGTCCTTTAACATTTCCAAGTGTTTAATTTGGAAACAAATTCAAACTCACAGAAAATGTATAAAAATAACAAAAACACCCTTTTACACTCTACCCACTAACATTCTCTTTATTATCTCATATGTGCATTTATGTGTGTGTGTCTATGTGTGTGTGTACAAACTCAATATGGATAAAGTACATATATCGGGGCCCTTTGTGCCAAAACACTTCAATGGGCATTTCCTAAGAATAGACATGTTCCATATATCACCATGTGAAGCTTTAGACAAGTGAACATTGTTACAATTTTTAATCTATCATTTCAAAGCCAGGTTTCTCCCTTGACCACTGTCCTGAATAGCATTTCTCCCACCACAGGATCTGGTCTAGGGTAAGGTGTTACATTTGTCAAATATCTTCAGTCTCCTTCAACCGAGAACATTTCCACAGCCCGTGTCTTATGGCATACACATTCTTTAACAGAAAATTCCTCATTTTGAGGTTTTCCAATACAGAAGCTTTCATGTAAATGTCCTGCACTCAGGAATAGTTATAAGTGGAACCCACTGATGAATGAGCAGTGAAGCTGAACTCCTTGTTCCTTTGGTAGAAGGCACAGACCACCAGGGCATCTATGGCTGGTACTTCCTGGCCAAACCTCACCTCTGTGTCTGAAAAACAACAACCAAAACCTTGTCCTTCAGCAACAGACCAACTGTCCCACTGCAAAACCTAGTCCTATGCCTTTTTGCTCATTACTAACTCCCAAACTGAGTCATGGAAATATGATGGTGGTCCAGGGCATGCTTTTAAATCATGCCACTGTGGGACACAGAACATCATCTATTCAGCAGGTATGTATTAGTCTGGAGTCCAAACTGAGATTCAGGCGTGGGCATGTCTGGCACATGACCAGGCATCTTCATAATTGGGGGTGCCAAGGGGATCTAGAGGTAACACTCTGGCATATTCACCGACGTGCTCCTTCACAATTGGGGTAGCCAAGTGGATCAGGAGGCAACACTCAGGTATATTCACTAATGTCCTCATGTTGAGCACACAGGTGGGGGAAAAAGTAATTACATCTAAAGCAGCTATATGGACAGAGTACACAGAATAAGGAAGAATGTTCTGCAAGATGGTGAAAAATAAATTGGCTTGTGACCTATTGAGCTATGAGACACAACTGGGTTATTTTACTAGAGCTGGTATTTCGATGTGAGCACATAGGAGCAAAATCCAGTAAAGCTCATTTTTTTGCCTCCACATATAATCACAATTTGCAGAAAAAAAAATTGGTTTTTATGTATATGATCTGGCCCTAGAAGAATGCAGGTAAAAGACAGCTGCTTGTGACTGATGCCCTTAGTTACTCACAGAGTCAGTCAATGAAGGACCACAGGATGGAGTCCTACATTAGCACCCATTACATGTTCTTTCTACAGTTTTTTGGCCTAAATCTGATTGGAGTCCCAGAGTTTTGTCACTGTCGGTTTCCTAGAATAGCCAGATGCTAGAACTGACACTGGCCTGCAGGTCACTTTGGTAAACTCCTCATCATACTCTCTGAGGGTCCATAAAGGATGCCATCAATTAAAAGCTCTTTCCAATCAGAAAACAGAGTGGCATCCATTCACCACAGGTCATCACTGTGGTAGAACCAGTGCTGGGAATTGCTTGCTCCAATTTACATTTCACACCTAGGAGTGAAGGCTCAGATCCTCTTGACAGTATGCAACTCAGGACTCAGGGTAGTCTGTCATTTTACAGTTAACATCCCCTGAAAATTGCCCATGTATTGAGCAATTTTTGTGCTGGAGTACATTAAACAGACAACATATACATATTATTTAGAATGTGATGAATTTCTGCACAATGAACAGATCCCTGTAAATAGCATACAGATTGAGAAACAGAGCATACTGGTGATTGGGAATTGCCAATCCTGACTTTGTTCAGTGTGGGTCAACATTGCCTTTCTTTGTACTTCCTATTAAGGCAATTAATTGGTCAAGAGTCAATCTTTTATTCGGGGCTTCTTTTGCTCAGTATAGTTTTATAAGCCTAGGATTTTGAGTTATTTTGTCGTGAAAAAATCGGGAGGAATCATTTCCATCCATTGCACCAAATATAGGAATCCAAATGCTTTCCAGTGATATCTGATATCTTTTTAGCAATTCCAAGGAATCCAGGCTGTTGTGAAGTTGGACTTCAGGGGTATCTATAATCTCACTCAGGTACCCCCCACACACACATTTCAGCAGAACCTTGGGTAAATATTCAGAAATACCAATCTTGGGCAACACTACAAAGTTTTCCCTGATAAATGAACAGGATGCTATGTACTTGTAAGCTCTCCAATTAACAAGTGTCAGAGTCACAAGAAAGATGTAGTTATGAACTGATGGCTCACTCAGAATTGGAGGCTTTGAGGTTCACTAGATAGGGAATGGGGCCTCGAGAAGATGCATTTCTGTCACAGGTGATGGCCATCTTGACTCTGGGACCACATTTTGGGAGCCACTGATCTTGCCTATTTGTTTTTACTTAGTGGTACTTGAAACCTAAGGATTCTTCTAAAAAGATGCTCTGGGGAACATCTTAGGAAACAAGGGTTGGGGGAGGAGCAGGTTAGATGTCGAGGACCAGACATCTCAACCCCATTTCAACCACAGCAGTTACTTTTGTTTTATATTTTGGGGGCTCCTAGGAATATTTGAAGAAAGGACTCTGCTACTAAAATGTTTAAAGGTTACCAATCACTGTGCTAAGAAAATTTATACCTCGGGACAATGACAGAGTTGAACTACATGGTTAGTAGTTCTGGAATATAATCCAACATCCTACAGAGACCAGGCATCTTATACACCTGTCATTTAAATGCTTCTGGCGTGTGTGTGTGTGTGGGGGTGCTTCTTTGTCCCTTAAAGAAGTAGGGTTTTATGTGGATAAAGTTGATAAGGGAAAAATGTAATTATGAAGGTGCAAAATCATGTGTACAAAGTAGGGCTTCTGGCCACACTAACACGATATGAATACCGCCTCCCCCAGTGCCAACACACATTAACATGAGATGCACTATAATGAAAATTGAAATTTATGTAAAATGTCTGAAAAAAACAAAAGGAAGCAGCAGCACTGCAATGACGCAATATGGCTTTAGTTCCCGGTATCAGACCCTAGGGGCTAGATGCTTTGAGCTGTGAGTCAGTGGCTGCACAGGTATCAGCAGCATAGCTTCAAGGCCACCAAAGGAAGAAAAGGTGCAGCTGATATCTCAGGGTGGAGCCTTTAGCAGACTGGCTTGTCCATTAAACGGGAGTTAGACAATAAGTAATGACAGGTGTTACATTGAGCAACCAGGACAGACAAAATCCCTGGGCCTATTATGTGTGAATGTGGATGTCTAAATTTACCCCTCTGTGTCTTAGGGGATCCACATGTTGAAACATTAAAATATCTAGAACATAAGCAAAATCGAACAATACATTTTGACAGACCAGGCCATGTAGAACTTCCATAGAAAAATAAATATCTGCTGGAGATGTACTTAGAAAAAAGCAACAGTAAGCATACAGTTCCTGCAGGATATATACACACATGTAAATGTTGCAGTGAAACCTATTAATTACTACATTAAATATGTGTTAATAGTTACAGTAAGAGAATTGGTTGTTTTCTGGGACCAAGTCCTACAGATTTTGTCCAATTCCAAGTGTTCATTCTTGGATGCATGCACATATGAGCAAAGCTAAATTATGGGCTCTATACACACTGTGTGCATGTATGTGCATATATACGTATAACAATTTTTTAAAAAAAGAGATCATGAATTTAAGAGGGGGAGAGTGATGCAGGTGTGATGCTCATGTATGAAATTCTCAAACTATTTGGAATAGATGAAAAGAACATGAGGGTGGGGTGGGGTGGGAAACTTAGGTCTTGCAAACATATGATGTCCCCTGATGATGAGTCACCAGTTGGCACAAGGAGAAGAAATACTGATGAGTGAAGTAAGGACAGTTTCAGAAAACAACACTATGGACATTTAGCTAATAACAGGCTCGCATGAAAGTACTATGAGCTATACTTCACATAGAGAGAAATGGAAAGGTGAGAGGAGTGAATGGGAGACAAGGGACAGGGAAGAAAGAAAACCTATAAATGTGAGGAAAACAACTTAAGTAAGTATATAAAACAAGAATGCTATGATGATATGTTCCAAAAGTCCCAACCACTTGGGAGACTAAAGCTGAAGGATTTTCTGAAATTCAGAGGTTAAAGGTCAACCTGGATAAAATAGCAAAGCTCCATTTCAAAAACAAACAAACAAACAAACAAACAAACAATACCTGTTGTAGTGGTGCCTCATTTCAGCACTTGGGAGGGTGAGGCAGATGGATCAGGATTGCAAAGCTAGCCTTGGCTATATAACGAGTCCCAGGCTAGCCTAGATTTAAAGGTTAAGAGCCTGAAAAAAACAAAAAAGACAAAAACCAACAAAACAACCTAGTAATAATGCTGAATAAGTGTATAAAAACAAGCTGCCACTAAAAGCAAACCATGCCAGACAGCAGAAGATTGCTAATATTGGAAGCATTTTAAAGTTCTTGTATTGTTTGAAAGACAGTAGGAATATTATCAGAGGTTGCACTGTATTGTCAAGAATGTTTAAGCCTTTAAGAACAGGGACTTTTTGTGGCTGCCAAAAGCAGAGTTGGTAATTTGATTCAACCTTTCTAGTAGTCATGAAAATTGCTGGATAAAATCCTTCAAAACCACTTTAAAGACAACGAAGCATAGAGAAGGCAGAAATTTCCAGGCTAATTATTAGATGGAAGCTTGTAACCAGACAGGGAAGATGGCCACTGGAGTACGGAAGCCAATTTGTTGTGAGGGCATTTACCTGTATTGTATGCCTGAGCTTTGATTCAATAGCAGAGAGGGAACAAAGCCTGTCTCCATAACTAACAATTCTAGAAAACTACACGGAAGGCTGCCTTGGCATTTAATAGAGCTCATTTGATAAAAAGAAAGGGTAGCTTAGGACCCTGTGTTAAAAATCCTTTCCTGACATACAATTCAACCCTTACATAGATTTATGCACTACTACCAATGGCCTGGGGGAGCCAATGAACTTCAAGCCACACACTTGGTTTTCAGTGGTAATCAGACAGGTGATACTCCATGGTGCTCCGTAAAAACAAAAGCAAAGCCTCTAAAGGTGTCAGGGAACCTCCCGCAATAAATATTCATGGAGGATGACCAGAGAGCATGCTGCGTAAGGAAACAATGAAAACAAACCCATGCAGACTCAGATCCTGGTTACTGCACATTTACTTTGAAACAACTGTGTGCGGCACATTTTTAAAGAGGCAGGGTACTAATTTATAAGCCATCTACAAGGAAGACAAGTCTTTAAAATGTGAGATAGCATTTTGGGGAAAAATGGATTTATAGAAGAATAAACCACCAATTCAATGGCCATATAGGGTAGAGTTGTGGAAATTAGTAATGAGGGAGCTTTGAGATAAACTTGGGGGAAAAAAGAACAAGAAATAAGAAATGTACACATTGTCATTTCTGGGACAGCAATATAGAAAATAAAAACATGATGTCCTAATATATATACCAGAAGAAGGGGAAAACAGAATGACTGAAAGAATATATAATCTTCAAGCTACTTAAGGAAGAAGTTGGGGGACAGGGAATCCCACCAATCAAACTGAAGACAGGAAAGGAGAAGGAAAACTAAATAGTGTCGGGGGGTGGGGTGGGGTGGGGAACAAAGGTGAGAGGAGCACACAATACAAATCCAGAGTGTAGTGGTAGCCATAATGTGCATTTACTTACATCTCTAACTAATAGAGTGTCATGTTGCATTATGGGAAATAAAACCAGCTATGTGATCTTTAAGAGAGACATATCAAAGGGCTGTGTCCCCAGAACTCACATGGAGATGGACAGAGAAAACCAATTTTACAGAGTTGTTCTGTGAACTCCAACACAAGCTGTAGCATATACATATATGCATGTGTGCACACATGCGTGCACACTACTACTACTACTACTACTACTACTACTGCTTCTACTACTACTATTACTACTGCTACTACTACAAAATAATAACAATAATAAATATAATCAAACAGACATATCAAAACATAAGATTGTGTATTGAAGTTTTTATATATTTTTTATTTTTATATTATGTGTATTGATGTTGCCTGCATGTATGTTTGTATACAAGTGTCAGATGCTGTGGAACTGGAGGTACAGACAGTTGTGAGCTGCCATGTGGGTATTGGGAACTGAACCCTGGTACTCTGGAAGATCAGCCAGTGCTCTTTACCACTGAGCTATCATCTCTCTAGCTCCTAAGACTTGAAGTATTAAGGGATGTAGAAAAAAAGGTATAAAGAATCCCAACTGAAAGAAAGCTAGTGTAAGTCCGCTTTTAAACTATACAAAATAGAGTATAAGACCAAAATAGTTAAGAGAAACAATTCAGCAGGAAGATGTAAAACAAAGAAAAAAAAACCCAAACAAACAAACAAACCAAATCATGTGTTTCAGTAGCATAGTTTCGAATTATATAGCAAAATGGACAGAATTACAAGGAGAAGAGTCTAAGCCATCTTTAACCACCATGGGAGATTTTGACATTCTTATTTAATAGACTGTTTGATAAATCCGACAAAGATGCAATAAAACATAGATCTGAACTGCACGGTTATCAATTTTGATCTAATGAAGGCACACAGATAGATACTTTCTTTCTTTCCTTTTTTCTTTTTCTTTTTCTTTTTTTTTTTAGTCAAAACAGAGAAGCAAATTTCATGCTTACTTACCATGTAT
>NC_045030.1:1764514-1768321 GCF_008632895.1 Mastomys coucha | reverse complement strand
GACCAGGCTGGCCTTGAACTCAGAAATCTACCTGTCTCTGCCTCCCAAGTGTTGGGATTAAAAGCCTGCGCCACCACTGCCCGGCACACAGATACTTTCTGAGAGTACTTTTTCCAATTATAATACACGTTTCCCCCCAAGCACACTGGGATATTGTGCACATTCTTTGCTATGAAGCAAAGTTCAGCAAATACTACAGAAGTAGTTTCATTCCCACAATTCCCTAACCATGTTGTGATTAAGTTAGAAATAAAGAGCAACAATAAAATTCCTTAATGTTTTAATATTTTAGAAACTCAACTGGGTTGAGGAAAAACTCATAATGTAAACAGAAACCATTTAGAACTGATGAAGATACAGGAGTCAAAACGTGTAAGAAATAGTGTAAGAAATAGTTAACGTACTGCTCATTGTTAAATAATTTAATTTCACAAGTTAGGAAATCCATACAGAATGAAGCTTCATGAAGGCTGAAGACAAAGTATAATCCCTGTGAGATTACATATGAATGGAACAGAAGTGGGAATGCAGTTGCTAAAGTAACAACACAAACAAGACAAGTTTCTGAGTAGACAAGGGAAACAGTTCTAGACTCCACAAGAAAACAGAAGAGGAGGCTCATGTGAAAAGTACGGAGACATAATGAGAAAGCTATAAACAAATACTACAGTCAACTTGTTTACCAATAAGTATAAAATAGTTGGTAATGTGAACAATTTTCTAGAATATAACTATAAAACTTGAGAAACACGAAGTCTAACAGGCAAATATTTTTAAAACATTAAACCAGTAGTATAAATGCACTCTTTCTTAGAACTGTAAAAACACACTTTCTAAATTGGTATCTGCCAAACCTTTCTGTGTAAAAGCTATTCCAGGAAACTGAAGGAAACCATCGCACATCTTCTGATGCAACTGTAATGTGATCTTTTCAAAAGTGGGTAAGAACTGTATCAAGAATATTTTTGCTAATTTCATATGTGAAAAATACTAGCAAGACAACTTAGTTGTGTATATGAGAATGTTATATTATGGTGACATTTTATGTATTTCAAGAAATTACAGGACAGCTTAATGCTAGCAAACCTAATGAGGCTTTTGGTTAGCTTTTCCTCCACCCCTAGACTAATCACTAATATGATAATAAAGGGATCCCAAGAGGGCACATGTAGCCAAGAGGAATGCAATGCTAAACTAATGAGAACCTATGAAGCAGCTCTGCTTTCAGTTCTGACATATAAGAGGCTTAGACATCAGCACTGAGTTCCCTACAACATGAGAATTGAGTACACTGAAATGATTCTCTTGGATCCTAGCAGAGAATTGAAATCATGGCAGAAATCACTTGCAAAATTGATCCTGAAATCTGGAGAAGGCAGAGCCAAAGAAATTCAGTGCCTGAGATGTGCTTAACTGCAACAGGAGTTTGTGGAATCTGTAAATGAGTGGTAAGACCATATACTTGACTAGCAATTTGGACAATTGCTGGAAAGTAAGTGTGGAATTGCCTAAAGCTGAGAACATCTAGCAGGCGGTAAGGGGCACAGTTCCAGAAGCCCCAAACTTTGGAAGACTTTCCCTAAAATAACCTCACCTAGTTCTCATGGTGAGTGTCTCGGAGTTTTGATTAGTGTGACAAAACACCATGACTAAAATCGTTGTAGGAGAAGAAAAGGTTTAGTTCATCTTACTACAGAAGTTGGGACAGAAGCCTGGAGGCGGGGCTGATGCAGAGGTCATGGAGAGATGTTCCTTACTGGCTTGCTTCCCCTGGCTTGCTCGGCCTGCTCTCTTATAGAACTCAGGGTTACCAGCCCAGGGATGGCACCACCCACAATAGACTGTGCCCTCCCACATAAATCATCAAGAAAATGCCCCACAGGCTTGCCCATAGGCCAATTTTGGTAGGGACATTTTCTCAATTGAGGTTCTCTGTTCCAAAATAAAAGTAGCTTGTGTCAAGTTGGTATAAAACCAGCCAGAAATGTGAAGACCTGAGAAAAAACAAACAGCCAACCCACAAAAATCAAACCAAACCAAAACCTAACAAAATCTGATAGGGACTCTAGTAGGTATATAGTATAACACAAGGTATTTCTCTACAACAGAAGTCTACCCTTTGGATAGAGGAAGCTTCATCATAGGATAATGCAAAGACATTATCTTAGATGCCTTCTACCCCACTTGGAGCTTCTTGAATAACCTTATAGTTGTAACAGAGAAGGCTTATTGAAAATAAAGTTAAAATGTTGCACAAGGGGCAGGGCGGTTATTATGGAAGATACTTCAAATTCCCGAGAAAAGACAAAAACATTCATGTAGGCCACAGTGGTTAAGACTTGGGCACACGAAGAGACTAAAATGTAATCAGAAGAGTATAGGCCAATGTCTTCCCCAGCACTCTACTGCCACACCAGCTAGACTTCTGCACAGTAGGGACTTACAATGGAAAGAACTGCAGGGCAGATGCTCTCTGAGGAGCCATATGTAAAGAGATCCCAAAG
Source organism: Mastomys coucha (assembly GCF_008632895.1). NCBI lineage: Eukaryota > Metazoa > Chordata > Mammalia > Rodentia > Muridae > Mastomys > Mastomys coucha. The sequence goes on along the minus strand of NC_045030.1, from coordinate 1,765,817 downwards.
CAAGGAACAGAAACTATAATAAGAGCATTGAAGGATTTGAAGCCTCTTGTCGTTTCAGCCACAACAGGCAGTAAACAAACTTTATATCTATTGTCTGTCTCCTGTTCATTCGGGTTCCCTGGAGAGCTCTCACTAAGAAAAGGCAGAAGCCTTATATGAAACAAGGATGGCTCAGATATACAAAAGTAAAAACAGGCAACAAATCACAAATCCAAGAAGCCTAGGGAATACCAAGAAACAGAAAACATCAAAGCAAACCCCCCAAAGCATACCCAGGAGAACTGAAGACAGTGCCAGGTTGAAAGAAAGCAGAGAGAGAAGCTGCATGAATAAGTGACTTCACAGTTTTGAGCAAGCCATGAACATTTGCAAGTGTAGATGTGTGGACAAAGGGGCATAATGTAGGACACACTGTGACACACTACAGCTTCCACAATGAAATGTTTTCTATGCTTTGCTTGTGTTATTTCTGTGTGTTTCACTTTGTGGAGGAGGTTACAAGGGCAAAGGGCAAATATGAGGGGACTGGGAGATGAACGGGACTGGGGTGCATGTGGTGAAACAAAAAATAAGTAGTTAAAAAAGAAATAAAGAAAAAGATAATACATGTAAAAATCTTCAAGAAAATATTAATACTTAGAGAGGCAGCATATTAAAAGGATTGTGCACTACAGCTAAATGGGATTTATTCTTTAATGCAAAGTTGATTTGAGTTGTGAATATCAGAAACTGATTGCCTGAGCTCAAAAATCAGTGCTACAAAAATGATATGGAAATAAGTAAATATAGTGCACAATATTAATATACTGAAGGGAAACATGTTATCACAATAAATGCAGAAATATACTTAACACAAACCAGTTATGAACAAAAAAATGAAATGATAAGGAAAAATTAGAACCCTCATCCATTGGCAGTAGGAATATATATAGAACATCTGCTTAGCAAACAGCTTGTCATTTCCTCAAAGTGTGAAACATGGAGTTACCATATGGTCTAGCAAGTTGACTTCTAGGGATATTCCCAAGAGAAATGAAAACATATACTCACACCAAACTTGTATATGAACATTCATAGCAGCCTTATTCATAATATCCAACATGTGGGGAAAAATCCAAATGACCACTAGCTGATTGATGAGTAAGGAAACAAAATGTGCCGTACCTATGTAACAGAATGATCGGTATATCAAGGACAACATACTGATACAACAGGAATAAATCCTGAGAACTTCATGTTTGGTGAAAGGAGTTAAATACAAAAGGCTTCAAATTATACACTAGTAGTTGCTACACATTGAGGG
>NC_045030.1:1750977-1764492 GCF_008632895.1 Mastomys coucha | reverse complement strand
AACTTCATGTTTGGTGAAGGAGTTAAATACAAAAGGCTTCAAATTATACACTAGTAGTTGCTACACATTGAGGGAGAGGAAGTAAGACTGTCTGGCAATATGGCTGGAGAGTACCTGGGTTTGATCCCAGCACCTTCTTGTTGGCTCACAACTGCCTTTAACTCCAGTTCCAGGGGATCCCACAATATCTTCTGGCCTCCTGGGTATCAGGCACACACATGGTACATAGAGAAACATGCAGGCAAAACATCCTGTGTTAGCGTATGTTAACATACACACACACATACACACACACACACACACACACACACACACACACACACACACACACAAAGAGTGACTGGCAATAAAGAGAATTTCTTTGGGAGTAATGATAATATTCTGGAGCAGTATTGATTTCTCCACAACCATGAGCACATACTAAAAGATAGTGTGAGTTTTGTGGTGTGTAAATTATATTTCAATTTTAAAATGTGGGTTATAGTAACAGAATTTTTATCCAAGAGCTGTGAAGATTCAAAGAAATGATACATGTATATTCTTTAAGGGACATCCTGGCACCATCCCAAGTGCTCTTTTGAGGAGAAAGAGGTGCTTGGGCTCAGTGGCATAGCCCTATAACTCCAGCATTCAAGAAACTGAGGAAGGGGGGCTGGAGACATGGTTCAGTGGTTAAGAACACTGACTGCTCTTTCAGAGGACCTAAGTTCAATTCCCAGCAACCATATGGTGGCTAACAACCATCTATAATGGGATCTGATGCCCTCTTCTGGTGTGTCTGAAGACAGCTACAGTGTACACACATTAAATAAATAGGTACATAAATGATGAATAAATAAATAAATAAATAAATCTTTAAAAAAAACCCATGAAGCTAAGGAAGGAGGCTCAAGAGTTCCAGGCCCCTATGGTACAGATTGAGACCCTCTGTAACCTGACCTTTGGCTGCTTTATGGATTCGTTACTCTACCACCATTTTCCACCCCTATTCCATTCTTCCAACCTCCCAACACTAGAGAGGCGAGAAGGAAGGCTGGAGGGGAAAAGGGCAGTGATATCATTAGACTACTTCCTGCTGATTACTCTTGGGACACAAGCATTTATATATCCTCTCAAGAGTCCCAAAAATTTCTTGCATACACTTGCAGAAACTATCTGCAGCTGGCAAAATCACACCCCTGCTAGAGCATGAGGCAAATCATAATCAGGTACTGTGGACAATCTGAAGCAGCCTCATAACCCATAGCTGGGATTAAAACAAAACATTATTATAATATTTGTTTTTAAAGAAACCAAAATGCTCACAACAACCCTCTCTTTAAAATGTGAAGGAAGGGGACCAGCGGGACCAGGCACACAGGAACTCTGCCAGCCAGTGGCTCAGGTTTCTTCCCATCTGTCTGGGCTGGTGCTCTAAGCAGACCTTGGGCGCAAGCTATGCAACTAGTCCCACAACACCTAGAGGAAGCTCCACTCCAAGGCACTCTAACATGCCCAGGATAAGAGGTGAGGAAGACACAACATCTGTTTGAATACTGGAGTACCTGGGACCATCAGGACCCAGGCACATAGGAACTCTGCCGCCAGTCCAGTGGCTCGGCCTGTGTCCTGAGCAGACCTTGGGCACAAGCTCCGCAGCCAGTCCCAAAACACCCAGAGGTGTATTTATTTAAATGTGTGTTTGTGTGTGTGTACATGTATGTGCCCCAGTGTATGTATGTGCAACATGTGCATACAGAAGCTGTCTGAAGAGGCCAAATGCCCATGGAGGTTAGAGGTGGGCTTCAGGTTCCCTGGAAGTTAAGTTACAGATTGTTATGACCCTCCATGTGGATATGAGGAACTGATTCCATGTCCTTGCAAGAGTAATAGATGCTCTTGGTCACTGAATCATCTCTCCAGCCAAGGCTTTGAGAGGTTAAAGTCTTGTGCCACTTATAATTTGTTTTCTGCTTCCCATTTGTCTTTGAAGATGTGAGCTCTCAGCTTCCTGCTACAGAAACCATGCCTGCTGCTTGCTGTCCAGTTTCTCCACCATGATGGATCTTAACCATCTGGAACTCCAGCCCAAATAAACTCTTCTATAAGTTGCCATTGTTGTGTTTTATCAAAGCTAAAGAAAAGGAACTGCCTTAGTCAGGGTTTCTATTCCTGCGCAAACATCATGACCAAGAAGCAAGTTGGGGAGGAAAGGGTTTATACAGTTTACACTTCCACATTGCTGTTCATCACCAAAGGAAGTCAGGACTGGAACTCAAGCAGGTCAGGAAGCAGGAGGCCATGGAGGGATGTTACTGGATTGCTTTCCCTGGCTTGCTCAGCCTGCTTTCTTATAGAACCCAAGACTACCAGCTTAAGGATGGCACCACTCACAAAGGGGCCCTCCCCTCTTGATCACTAATTGAGAGAGTGCCTTATAGCTGGATCTCACAGAGGCATTTCCTCAAGGGAGGCTCCTTTTTCTGTGATAACTCCAGCTTGTGTCAAGTTGACACACAAAACCAGCCGGTACAGGAACTAATACAGCTACCAAGGGCAGGGGTGCAGGTGACAGCCTTCTGGCTGGATGACGTGGCAGTGAAGAAGTATATTTGTCCTTAATTTGAAATCATTTTAAAATAATAATGAAAACTATTAAAGGTTGATCTGGATTTTATTATCAGCAAGCACCAGAAATCCTAAATTATATCCATCAAAATGATTTCACTCTCAAAAGACATCTCTATTGCCTCCATTCGTATGCTGCCTGGGCCACCGATTAAATCAGATCCATGGGATTCAATCCCTTGATGACACACTTCATGAGGAGTCATCCAGTTTTTGCTAGGATGTTTGTATTCATTTGGGGTGGAAGGATAGGGAAGAGACTCAATTAAGCTGTTCCATAGACAGAAATTTACTTCATTTTTCTGTTTCAGACTGACTTCTTATTCCTATCAATAGCCAAATCCTATCTAGGCCTATACTTGTAAGATGACTCCAACATCCTGTCCTTGTTTTTCCTAGTCCTGTGCTTCTTTCTCTCACACATAAGCTCCCTGAAGGCAATGGTTTTCACCTTTGTTGTTTACTGCTAGATACCTAGAATCATGTATAATATCTGACACATAATGGGTTCATTTATCTGCCCTTCTATCAAGCAATTGATCATACATTTTTCTGTCTTACCACATAATGATTCTCAACAAATAGAGCCATATGCAGCATTATGAATAAGTTACGTGTCCCAAATATGGCATAGAATCATTAGAGATACACTGAGGTCATTTGGGCTGTAAAGACCCAAGATCAGGTCAGAAGTATACTATATGCACAGATGATTGAGAACTAGCTTCCAATCTTTGATATCCTTACACTCAAAAGTGTAATCTGAAATCTGAAAAGTATTAACTGGTGAGGTGGAGGCTCAGGTATACAAATTAGGTGACTTATTGAAAGTAAAGCTGTTAATTTTCACTTAAGCATGTGGACAGACATACCAGATATACATATAGTTCATATAACAGAAGCCACATTTTAAAAATAGGTAATGAATTCACGTGTGATAGTGTCATTTCATGGTTACTCTTACACACTTTGCCTTTGGCAATTAATATATTTTGTAAATTATTTTACATTAGTGATAGAGCCTTCTCATTTTTAACAGCTATATTTTAGTGCATGTACAGAGGTGCCATAACTTTTTTTAGCCAGTTCTTTATTTAGAGAAATTTTGGTTGTTTCCAGTGTTTTAATAACTTCATGTATGTGTGAAGATGTATATGCAGGGCATATACAAGAAGCATTATCTACATTGGAGCAAAGTATAACTGAAAGATAAATTCCTAGAAATTATAAATTTTATTTCTTTTCTTATTTTTCCTTCACATTTTTTAAGTTTTATTGCATTATGATGAGAAAAGTTACATGATTTCAATTTATCTGAATTTGTTAATATTTAAAAACATATTTTAGTAAACAGAATTAAATCACATTCTTTTTCTTAGATATTTTCTTTATTTACATGTAAATTCCTCCTTTCCCAGTTTCCCCTCCAAAAACCAACCAATCAAACAAACGAAAACAAGAACAAACCCCTGTTGCCTCCCCCCTCCCCATGCCTGCCACCCCACAGAAATTGTGGTACATCTACACAATGGAGTACTACTCAGCTATTAAAAACAATAAATTTATAAAATTCTTAGGGAAATGGATGGATCTGGAGAATATCATCCTAAGTGAGGTAACCCAATCACAAAAGAACACATGGTATGCACTCAATTTAACAGTCTTATGTAGATGCTCGTCTACAGCAATACTGAAAATACATGTTTTTCTCAATATAAATTTTAAATAACTCCAAACGTATTAACTGTATATTTCAAAATAATATATCACTACTAATATTTTCTTAAATGAACATAAGTATATAAAGTGTTTTTGTTTTATTGCTTGTTTTGTATTTCGTAGAGCTTAAAATCTTGGCTCTTACTGTGGTAACTTGATACGAGTTACAAACCTCAAGCAAAGCATTCAGTCTCACTCTTTGTGTTCTCTTACAAAGCCCCTCCCAATTTAATTGTCTACATTTCTTTTGGGTATATAAATACTTTTAAAATATGTAAGCTGTTCTGAAAACCATAGTATAGTGTAAAAACACGAAATAAACAGTACTACTAATATAAGGCTAAGATAGGAGAAGCAAGATTTCAAGACCCTTATGTTGTACTTATGTAGCCTCGCAGGGAGTGGCAATATTAGGAGGTGTGGCATTGCTGGAGTAGCTGTGATCTTGTTGGAGGAAGTGTATCACTGCAGGCATAGGTTTTGAGGTGTAAGATACTCAAGCCAGACCTGCTGCCTGTGGGTCTGGATGTAGAACTCTTAGCTGTTCCTCCTGCATTACCATGCTTCCTGCCATGATGATAATGGACTGAACCTCTTAACCTGTAAGCCAGCCCCAAATAAATGTTGTTCTTTATAAGAGTTGCTGTGGTCATGGTGTTTCTTTATAGCAATAGAAACACTAAGACAGATACCCAGCCCATCAAATTATGAATGGTAATTGAAAAGGAAGCAGTTCAAAGACCACACATACAACCTGTGGGAAATGAGGAAAAGAGATAACAACACAAGCAAAGACAGGTGGACAGCATAGATAAGGCGAGGCTCTAGGAAACACTGGAAGTGTTGTAGGCATCAAATGCAACAGATACACGATGGCTCTTTAGGAGGGTCCAATGTGGGATTGTAGCATTTCACTTAAGGTTCAGATAAGACACTGAGATATTCAGAAGTCACATTTATAAATCTCAGAACAGGAGAAGCAAAATAAATTACAAAGCTATAATAGAAGCCAAACAGAAAAACAATTTTAAAAAGATGCAAAGCACGAGGAAAAGGCAGGAGGAAAGCATACAAGCAAATTGGAGATTACCAAAATCACCATGGTAACAAACAAACTACAAATGATAAAAAGTAGATAAGGCTGTTTCGAGGAGTCACACATTCCATGTCAAATACACAAATTTGAGGTAATAGGTCTATCCTCCTTCAAAATCAAGAAAGGGAGACCCCACATTCCAGGGATAAAGAAGAAAGCCGAAGTTTGTTCAGAAAATCTGAAATGAAGCTGAACTGCCTGAAATGGGCATCAGATTTAGAATGCATTTGAAACGATCATGAAAAGGGACTTTTGGAACCTCTGGAAGACCACAAGCTCCTTGTGAAAATACATGGAGTCAAAGCTACTGTTACAACAATACTGTTATCATTCTCTCAATCAAGTGCTCAGAGGAATTTTGCTGAGGTTAAATGACCAATAATATTATAATGGATTATATGTAGAAGCAGATGTGAGCATGCGGCTGTCTTCTATGGAACCAGATAAAAAAGAACTTTGCAAAACAATGAAAGTAAAGTTTTGTTCACTTCTGAGCCACAATTAATTTCTCTAAAAACACTTATATAATGTACAATGTCTTTCTGGTATGATCATTTAAAATGAATTAATGAAATAAAATTGGAAGTTGTTATTATTTTCAAATTGTAGTATGGAAAAAATCGGTAGCTATAACCCACAAAAAGAAATGATCTTTAGACTGTTCAATAACCTTTTAATTTTTTTGTTTTTAAATTAACATGGTAAATTCTGATTTTGTTGGTACACAATTTGACAAATTAACCCTTGTATAGGTTCATGTAATTATCACTACAATAAAAAATAAAGAGGCTTTTTCCTTCCTTTCTTTTTTCTTCCCTCCTCCTTTCATCTTCTCTCCTTCCCTCCCACCCTTTATTTCCTTTCCCTTTCTCCTCCTCTTTCTTGTTTTAATACAGTGTCTCATTATATAGCCAAGACTATCCTCAAACTCATCACTGTTTTGTCTTAGCCTTCTGAGTTCTGAGGTTATAGGCATGCACTGCCATGTTCAACCCAAGAATTTTTTATTTTCCAAGAAGGACTCCATTTTGCTGTTCGTTTGTTATACCTCTGCCCTAAGCCCTGAAGCCACCAATCTCTTCTCTGTCATTATATTTCTATGTTTCCACATGCTGCATAAATGGAACTGCAGAACATGTAATATTCTGAGACATGCTTCTTTTCTTCAGCATAATGCCTTTGAGATTCAGTTTGTTATGTTTGCCCATCTCAGTGGCTGAGTAGTACCAGTTTGCTTTCCACTCGCCCACTGCAGACAATTTGGACTGTTTCTGCTTTGGTGCTATTACAGACAATCTACTATGACCATTTTCGTTTGTCTCATGTGACTATTTCCCGGAGGGAAATGCCCAGGAGGAGGATTGCTAGATCATATGGTAAGCATATGTTTAACTTTATGAGGAATTTGAAATTGTCATCCAAACCAGCTTTATCATCTTGCACTCTGAAAAGCATGTCAGTGCTCTGGCAGCTCTACCATATTGCTGCCAGTTGGTTTGGTTCCATATTTTTAATTCTCATCATTTTAATCAGTGTGTGTGTGTGTGTGTGTGTGTGTGTGTGTGTGTGCATGTTCCACATGCCCTCTTTGTTTACAAGAGTTTTCAAGTCCTCTGGCCAGATTTGAGTGAAATTTTAGTTGTCTTACTGTTATGCTGTAAGTGTTGCTAATGTATGTTACAAATAAGCCTTCACTCACGTGTACTATTTGAAACTTTTCCTCTTGTCTTCAGCTTCTGTATTCTCTAAACAACATCTTTTGCAGAATCATAGGATTTGAGAAAGTCAGTCTCAGCTCATCTAACACCAGGTTGCTTCAATGTTTGTCCTTTGTTTGCTGTGGAAAATTTCATAGTTTTATGTTCTATATTTATGAATCCCATTGACGTTGAATTAATTGTGTGTAAGACATAGGGTTAAGGTTGAAGGTTAATGTCAATTAAAGATATATAACAAAGTAAAATATAATAAAATACAACAAAAAGTATGACATCAAAGTTGGAAGAGGCAGACAGAAAGACAATAGCCCAAGAGAAGGCATAGGAGTCAAAGGCTCACTTGACTGCATGCTCAAGAATCCCACGAAAACAACTAAACTGGAAGCCTTAGCATATAGCAGAGGATCTGGTGTGGACCTGTGCAGATGCTGTGTAGTCTTGTGAGTTCATATGTGCTTTGGTCATTTTGCTTTTAAGGCCTAGTCTGGGGGCTAGAATTTTACTCTATTTCTTTGTTTTGTTTTCGAGACAGGGTTTCTCTGTATAGCCCTGGCTGTCTTGGAACTCACTCTGTAGACCAGGCTGACCTCGAACTCAGAAATCTGCCTGCTTCTGCTTCCCAAGTTCTGGGATTAAAGGAATACACCACCACTGCCCGACTTTTTGTTTGTTTTTTTTTTAATACAGGGTCTCATATAGCAAGGCTTGCTAAGTATCAAAGGATGACCTTGAATTACTAATTGTCCTGCCTTTACTTTCCACATGCTCTGATGTTCAGCATGTACCATCATGCCCAGTTTATGCAGTGCTGAGGATTGAGCTCAAGAGCTTGCTCATGTTTGACAAACATCCTACCAACTGAGCTATATTCCAAGCCACTGGCACTGGAATTTTAATATACTTTCAGAGGTAGAATATGATTCTATGAACCAAAAACTGATTTTCATCCATTGATCCATGAAGTAGCCTTTCTTAAAAAGGAAACTGGCAAAATTTTAGCCACAGTGTCTAAAAGTGGCAAGGAAGTTTCCCAGTTGTCCAGGACAATGAGTGAGGGCAAAAAAGAAAGTCAAAATAAATTAAGAAACAGACAATATTCTTAAGTGACTATTCAGAGAGATTTTTAAATGGAAGGAAAAATATGGTTAAAAGAAGACACAGGATTTTCTCCTCTTCTCTTGACCAAGGTTTATCTTCTTGCCATGAACAACTAAAAAGAATGGAGGAATTGTAGTAAAGGTTTTGGGTATCAGGCAGCAAAGCATACTGATACTTGAGAAATCGAAAACCAAGTGAGCCCATGAGCACTAGAGATCACATCAAAGGCAGGATCTCATCAGAGTTTGTACTGGCTGGTTTTGTGTGTCAACTTGACACAGGCTGGAGTTATCACAGAGAAAGGAGCTTCAGTTGGGGAAGTGCCTCCATGAGACCCAGCTATGGGGCATTTTCTCAGTTAGTGGTCAAGGGGGTAGGGCCCCTTGTGGGTGGTGCCATCCCTGGGCTGGAAGTCTTGAGTTCTATAAGAGAGCAGCCTGAGCAAGCCTGGGGAAGCAAGCCAGTAAGGAACATCCCTCCATGGCCTCTGCATCAGCTCCTGCTTCCTGACCTGCTTGAGTTCCAGTCCTGACTTCCTTTGGTGATAAACAACAATGTAGAAGTAAGCTAAATAAACCCTTTCCTCCCCAACTTGCTTCTTGGTCATGATGTTTGTGCAGGAATAGAAACCCTGACTAAGACAAATTGGTACCAGGAGTGGGGTATTCCTGTGACAACCTGACCATGTTTTGGGGAGGACTGTGGAAGGACTTTGGAACTTTGAGCTAGAAGAGCCATTGGTTGTTGTTAAGAGCTCTATGGGATGTTGTGTAGGAGCTTGGTAGATAATGTTGAGAACAGCACAGAAGATGGATGCCTGGCTTGTGAAATTTCAGAGGGAAGATTAAAGACTCTTATCAGGACCATGTTGTTTTGAGTGTGAAGATTCTGTGGTTCTGGTTAGCTGGGGCTGAAGTATCAGCTGTGATTAACAAGATACCAGAACTACTAAAGTGAAAACTTTGCATTACTGGGACTATTGATGCTGGTTAGCTGGAGCTAAGAAATTAGCGGTGATTAAGAAGAGACCCAACATCATTGAGGTGATACTTTCTGGGAAGTGTTGTTTGAGAGCAAAGAGGCTGTGTTCCAGAGATAGCCAAGGTTGTACCTTGTGCTGCAGTAGGACTTGGTAATGTGTAAGAGTCACTCAGGTGGTACTGATTTTGAAGACATGAAGGGGTCATGAAGAGCAGCTGAGACTCAGCACAGTGAGAGGCCATGGAAGGCAATTGGTGAAGGTGCAGCCTCAGTTGCAATTGGTGGCCCAGGACTGAAGGGGTCCTGCAAAGAAGCTGAGGCTTGGCACCGTGAAGACAATCTATGAGAGGCTATTGGTGAAGCCTTGTTACAGCAGTGTTTTGGGAACGCCAGAACCAGACAATGACCACCAAGGACAGCAGCAGCAGTGGAGTACAGGCGTCTGGAGCCCAGAAGACAAGCTGTGTGATGCAAAGGGCAGAGTTGGAGAAGTAACCCAAGCCCTTGGAGGAATCCAGAAGATCGTGAGTGGATCTCAGACATTGGACCGTTGGAGTTTGATTTTGCTTTTGATTGTGACTGTGCCCTGATATTATTCCCTCTTGAAGGAAGAAAGTATTTTAGTGGAGCCCACAGTTAAGAGACCTTGAATTTTAAAAGATATTTGACATTTTAAATTGATTGAACTTTTAATATGTAAAGACTGTGGGACTTTAGATCTTGGGGATGAATAAGAAAGTAAGGGTTGAGGCTTAACAGTGATGTGTTTGTGTGTCAAGTTGACAAGGGGTCAATTGTACTGGCTGGTTTTGTGTGTCAACTTGACACAGGCTGGAGTTATCACAGAGAAGGGAGCTTCAGCTAGGGAAGTGCTTCCATGAGACCCAGCTATGGGGCATTTTCTCAGTTAGTGATCAAGGGGGTAGGGCCCCTTGTGGGTGGTGCCATCCCTGGGCTGGAAGTCTTGGGTTCCAGGCTGAGCAAGCCAAGGGAAGCAAGCCAGTAAGGAACATATCTCCATGGCCTCTGTATCAGCTCCTGCTTCCTGACCTGCTTGAGTTCCAGTCCTGACTTCCTCTGGTGATCAACAGCCATGTGGAAGTAAGCTCAATAAACCCTTTCCTCCCCAACTTGCTTCTTGGTCATGATGTTTGTGCAGGAATAGAGACCCTGACTAGGACAGAGCTTAACTGTCTCTCTGCACCAAGGAAACACAAATGAGTACTGGTTTCTGTTGTTATGTCTCTCTCTCTCTTCATTTCTGATTTTGTTAATTTGGATACTGTTTCTGGGCTCTTAGTTTGGCTAGGAGTTTATCTATCTTGTGGATTCTCTCAAAGAACCAGCTTTTGGTTGTGTTGATTCTTTGTACAGTTCTCTTTGTTTCTATTTGGTTGATTTCCCCCTGAGTTTGACTATTTCCTGCTGTCTACTCCTCTTGAGTTTGCTTCTTTTTGTTCTAGAGGTCTCAGGTGTGCTGTTAAGTTGTTAGTGTAAGATCTCTCCAATTTCTTTACCAGGACACTTATTGCTATGGATTTTCCTTTTAGCAGTGCTTTCATTGTGTCCTATAAGTTTGGGTATGTTGTGACTTCATGTTCATTGAATTTCATGAAGTTTTTACTTTCATTCTTTATTTCTTCCCTGACCAACTTATCACTGAGTATAGTGTTGTTTAGTTTCCATGAGTATGTGGGTTTCTGTTGTTTTTGTCATTATTGAAGTCTAGCCTTAGGCAGTGGTGATCTGATAGGATGCATGGGATTATTTTAATCTTCTCGTATTGGTTGAGGTTTGTTTTGTGACCAATTATATGGGCAGTTTTGGAGAAGGTACCATGAGGTGCTAAGAAGAAGGTGTATTCTTTTGTTTTAGGGTTAAGTACAGAATTCCTAGGATACAATCCACAGAACTTATGAATGCTAACAAGCTGAAAGGCCCACGTGAGGATACCTCAATCCCACTTGGGAGGGAGAAGAAAGCAATCATAGGAGGAGTGAGGGAGGGACCTAGGTGGGAAAGGGAGGGGAAGAGGGGAACATGATCAGGTATTGGTGGGGGAATAGGACTGAAGCCCTGAAGACCAGCAGAAAGAATGGAGACAGGCAACCTCGGGATGTAGGAGGTAGGGGGACTCTCTAGAATGTACCAGAGACCTGAGAGATGGGAAATTCTCAGGACTCAAAGGGAGGGACCTTGGGTGTAATGCCCTACAGTGGGGAGAGGGAACTTGTAGAATCCACCTACAGTAAAAAGACAGGGCATCAAGTGGAGGGATAGGGTTGCCATCCCACAGACAAAAACTCTAACCCAGAATTGTCTGAAAGAACTCCAGGGACAAAAATGGAGAAGAGCCTGAGGAAAAGGAGGTACAGTGACAGGCTCAAATTGAGCTCCAGCTCAGGGGGAGACCCCCTGGCCTGACACTAATACTGATGCTATGGTGTGCTTATCATGACTGTCATCTGAAAGACCCAACAAGCAGCTGAAAGAGTCAGATGCAGATACTTACATCTAACCAATGGACAGATGCCAGGGACCCCTGTGGTTGAATTAGGGAAAAGCTGGAAGAAGCTGAGGAGGAGGGTAACGCTGTAGGAGGACCAGCAGTCTCAACTAACTTGGACCCCTGGGATCTCTCAAACACTGGACCACCAACCAGGCAGCATACACTAGCTAATACAAGGCCCTCAAGACATATACAGTGGAGAACTACAGGGTCTGGACTCAGTCAGAGATGATGCACCTAACCCTTAAGAGATTTGGGGCCCCAGGGAATGGGGAAGTCTGGAGGAGTGGGAGTTGGGGGGGTGGGGACACCCTCGTGGACATGGGGGCAGTAAGGGATGTGGAATAGTCAGAGCGTGGACCTGGATGGGAATAATATCTCAAAAAATTATTCATTGACCCTGACTAATAGGGAAATGGAAATCAAAACAACTGAGATTTCATCTTACCCAGTCAGAAGTCAGAGTCAACAAAACAAGCAGCAACAAATGCTAGAGGGGTTGTAGGGGAAAGGTATTCCTTATCTACCCTTGGTGAGAATGCAAACTGGTCCATCCACTCTGGGAATCAGTGTAGAACAGTCTTAAAAAGATATACATAATGATCCAACCACGTGACTTCTTGGCTTGTTCCCCTAAAGACTAGACATCTTATCCCATAGACACTTGCCTAGGGATGTTCATTGCTGCTCTATTTGCAATAAGTAAAAACAACCTGAATGTCCTTAAACTGATGACTGTATAAAGAAAATGTGGTACATATATACTCTGCAATACTATTTAGCTGTAAAGAAAAATGTAATCATGAACTCTCCAGGTAAGTGGATCAAACAAGAAAATCTCAGATTGAGTGAGGTAACCCAGACCCTGAAGAACAGATATCACATGTTCTTTCTCATTTTGGCTTCTAGCACCAGATATTCAGCCCAGAGTAACCACAGAAACCAGGAAAGTTAAAAAAAAGACCACCTTTGGGGTGAGGGGATAGGGGACAATAGAGAGAGGTATAAGTGACACAATGGGTGAAAGAGGAACTCTAATTAGGGGGAAAGGGGAATGAGATAAATACAGAAGGAATGGAGAAGGCAAGACAACAGTAAGGATGTCCGAACAAATATAAAACACATATGTCTCTTTCTGTCTCTCCCTGCCCTGTATTATTTAAATTCACACCTGAGCTGACAATGCTCCCTACAAGCTCCAAAGACCATCTAACAAAATCCCCAACATTAGGCATGAGAAGCCCTCCTTAGAGTTGTTGGTTGGGATTATCCAAGAGTCCTCCCAAACAATCCAGACTATTATTGTGGCTCTTGATTGTCCCCCAGAGGTGGAAGATAAGTTCTATTGCTGAAGATACCATGTACTTCAGATGAAGGACCCAGAAACCCCTGAAATGGAACTGAACTCCTCTTTGAGAACTAGTTTTCATGGTACCATAAGGCCTCATTCCAAAGGAGGGAAACAACCAAGAATCCTACCCAGATATGATGCTGATGGACCACAACAACCATCTTGACACAGTAACTCAAAGAGTGCTGCAATGGTATGCATAGGTTGGTGGTAACCAAAAACTCTATACTTTGACTTAGCAACAAGAAGGAAACCAGGCTTAGCACTGGAAACCTAACAAATTACCCAGGGCCTTGGAAAGGGGAACTTACAATAACTATTTTACTCATGTTATTACAAATAAAGCAGAGAAAAACCGTAGGATCATCTTTGTGTACTGGCTGGTTTTGTGTGTCAACTTGACACAGGCTGGAGTTATCACAGAGAAGGGAGCTTC
>NC_045030.1:1749528-1750162 GCF_008632895.1 Mastomys coucha | reverse complement strand
GAACTACTAAAGTGAAAACTTTGTATTACTGGGACTATTGATGCTGGTTAGCTGGAGCTAAGAAATTATCGATGATTAAGAAGAAACCAGCATCATTGAGGTGACATCTTCTGGGAAGTGTTTTCTGAGAGCACAAAGAGGCTGTGCTCTGGAGATAGCCAAGGTTGTACCTTGTGCTGCAGTAGGACTTGGTGTAAGAGTCACCCAGGTGGTACTGGCTTTGACAGCACGAAGGGGTCATGAAGAGCAGCTGAGACTCGGCACAGTGAGAGGCCATGGAAGGCAATTGGTGAAGGTGCAGCCTCAGTTTGCAACTGATGGCCCAGAACTGAAGGTGTCGTGCAAAGGAGTTGAGGCTTGGCACCGTGAAGACAGTCTATGAGAGGCTATTGGTGAAGCCTTGTTACAGCAGTGTTTTGGGAATGCCACTACCAGACAATGACCACCAAGGACAGCAGCAGCAGTAGAGTACAGGCATCTGGAGCCCAGAAGACAAGATGTGTCCTGCAAAGGGCAGAGCGGAGAAGTGACTGGTTAAGCCCTTAGAGGAGCCAAGAAGATCGTGTGTTGGATCCCAGACATTGGTTTTGCTTTTGATTGTGACTGTGCCCTGATATTTTTCCCTCTTGAAGGA
>NC_045030.1:1746320-1749429 GCF_008632895.1 Mastomys coucha | reverse complement strand
CTCTGCATCAGCTCCTGCTTCCTGACCTGCTTGAGTTCCAGTCCTGGCTTCCTCTGGTAATCAACAGCCATGTGGAAGTAAGCTTAATAAACCCTTTCCTCCTCAACTTGCTTCGTGGTCATGATGTTGTTCAAGAATAGAAACCCTGACTAAGACACTTAGTTTTAGGTAAGCAACTAATATTTAATCCCTGTTTATAATTTAAAACTAACAGAATGCAAAGGATACTGAAATGAAAACGTATACTACACCAACCTATAGTTAACTCAATAATATTAACTATTGATGCTGCTGCTCTTATCTTTGACACAGTCTCACCATGTAGCCCAGGCTAGCCTCAACTTCACATTCTTCCTTCCCCAGCCTCCTAAGTTTTTGTATAGCAGGTGTATCGTACATGACTGGCTCAGTGTCATTACTATTGAACATGATACTAGAAGTTTTAGTAAATGAACTGTGCTGGGTTTTTCCTCCCAACTTGATACAAGCTAGAGTGATCTCAGAAGAGAGGCTCTTGATTGAGCAAAATGCCTCTTTTAGATTGCCTGTAGGCAATTCTGTGGTGTATTTTCTTGATTAATGACTGATATGGGAGGGCCAGTCTACTGTGAGGGGTGCCACCCTACCCCCACGAGGTGGTCTTTGGTTATTTGAGAAAGCAAGCTAAAATGCCATAGAGAGAAACACAGTAAGTAGTGTTCCACTTAGAGTTCCTGTCTTGACTTCCCTCAGTGATAGACTGAAAGATGAAATAAACTTTTTCCTTCTCAGATTGTTTTTGCTCATGAAGTTTATGACAGCAATGGGGAAGCAAAGTAGAACATGCACTAAGAGATAAAAGGAATAAATATTTTACCAAATTTTAAAATATAATTTAAGTAGAATAAGAGAATATATATATTATTCTGACACTGTAGCAATTCATTAAATATAATTTAAAAGAGGGTGTAGGGGCTGCAGAGATGGATTAGCCCCTAAAGGTAATTGCTCTTTTTATAGAGGTCCTGAGTTTTTTGCTTAGCACCCACATGGTGGACAAAACCATTCATAACTTCTGTTCTAAGGGACTGTGCAGACTCATAATGCACATACAGACATGCAGCAAAAACTCACCCACATAAAATAAAAAATTATAAAAGAAGGATCCGATTTTCAGTATAATAGAAGCTATGAAGTATCTAGAATTAGATGTAAACCTCCAAATACCTATTATCTGTCTATCTATCTATCTATCTATCTATCTATCTATCTATCTATCTATCTATCTATCTGAATGAGCCTAAATTTTATTTTGACCAATTTATTTACTTATATTTCTGTTTCCATTCAATAAGAGTTTTTGAATGCCTAGTATATCATGGGTACTGTTCTGGATTCAAGAAATGTAATGATTAATGAGACAAAGCTTTAGCCATGATGGTAGATGGCAAGGGAAAGACATATAACAGAGACCCAGAAGGGGGGAGCTTGACAGCAGGATGTCTAGAGGAAAGGGAGGGGAGCTTTCCATGGAGAAAGAGTAGCAAGTACAAAGGCTCTGAGGTAAGAAGACCATGGTCAGTCTAAAACCAGGAACATAAAATTCACTGCATCTATGGGAGTGGATGAGGTGGAGACCAGTTGAGATGAGGCTCTGAAGTTGTACATGCAATGAATCATAAGTACCTCCCTTGTAGCATATCCTCTTCTTTGTTCAATGATGGGTATTAAACCTAAGGTGTTGCACATAGTAAGCAAGCACTCAATAATTTATAATCTCAGTCCCTGAACTTCCATTTGAGTAAGATGAGGGGAGGTAATGAAGGGCTTTGAACAAAGAATAATTCAATTTGTGCCATAAAAGACTAATTTTAACTTCTTTCTTGTGAAGAGAATATACAGGGCAGCAAGGCAGAATACAGAGCAGCTAGGAAAACATTGGAGTCATTCAAGCCAGATATTATGGTGTCTACGAACACTGTGCTCATGATGGAGAGAGAAGGTGGAAAGAAATACAGCCCTAAGTGTATTTTTGTTTTGTTTTCGAGACAGGGTTTTTCTGTGTAGCCCTGGCTGTCCTGGAACTCACTCTGTAGACCAGGCTGACCTGGAACTCAGAGATGTGCCTGCCTCTGCCTCCCAAGTGCTGGGATTAAAGAAAGGTGTGCTTAGTCCCTGTGTGTATTTTGAAGTGAACCCAGAATGTTTTAGTAATATGGAGTTTGAATGCAGGATACAAAAAAGTGTCAAACTGAAAAGAATTGGGGATGGAACCAAGGTTAAAATTATGGTGGACATATTTTGGCTTGAGTGACTGGAGGGACAGTTTTCTAGAAACAGGTATGGGACATATTGGATGGGGCTAATTAAGTTTGAGATATTTATTAGACATTCAAGTTGAGATATCAAGAAGGCAATTACATATGGTCAAAATACTAATCATATATATATATGAAAATGTCCTAATGAAACCCACTACTGTGTACAAAAAGGCAATATACATATACACATACAAACACATGTATATGTGTGTGGTGGTTTGAATAAGAATGGTTCTAATAGGCTCATATATTTGAGTGCATTATCATCAAGGAGTAACCTAGTTGGAGGAATCATGTCATGGGGATGGGCACTGAGGTTTCAAAGCTCATGCTACACCCATGCTACTCTCTTCTTGCTGTGACTTTTAGGTCAGGATGTAGCTCTTAGATGCCACTCCAATACCATGCTTGTAGCCATGCTCTTTGCCCTGATGATAATGGGCTAAGCCTTAGTAACTATAAGGCCCCAGTTAAATGCTTTCTCTTATAAAGTTGCTGTGGCCGTGGTGGTGACTAAGACAATGTGCATACCCATATGTACATACATGCACATGTATACATGCATGCACATGTAAATATACTGTAGAGTTTTATTCAGCTCTGAAGAAAAATGAAACTATGTTCACAGGACAATAGATGGGACTGGATAGCAAAATGTTAAACAAAAAGCCAGATTCAGACAAATACCGTGTGTTCTCCTCCATGTGGAATTTAGGGGAGTGTGCAAGAGCCAAAGGGAAATGTCATAATAAATCTCATTATTTGTATACACTAGTCAAAAAAATCTTAGGCTAAACAGAAAATAAAAA
>NC_045030.1:1744447-1745904 GCF_008632895.1 Mastomys coucha | reverse complement strand
GATGGCTCATTGCCTGAGAGTGCAGAGTGTTCTTACAGAGGAGCAGAGTACAATTCCCAGCACCCACAGTGAATGACACATAACCACTTGTAACTCCAGATACAGAGCATGTGATGCAACCCTCTGGCAATGCACACAAACACACACACACACACACACACACACACACACACACACACACTGAAAAAAATAATTAAAAGACAGATATGTAGTATGAAGTTTAGATAGAGACTTTCCTTATTTTTTTGCAAATGGTCAGCAATATTTATTTTTCTATTAGAACAGTGTCTTCTAGGTTCATTTCATGTGTCCCAAATGGCACAATTCCCACCCACCTACCCACACATATATTATTATATTATATATATGTTTTTCTAAATTAATATGAATATTCCCAGGTTCATTAAGGTTTGACTGTCAAATTATATATTATATATAGTAACAATAGGAGCAGGAGATATCTCTGACTTTGTTGCCTACCATTGGATCCTTTTTCTCTAGCCAGGTTGCCTTGTCTAGCCTCAAAAGAAGAAAATGCACCCCCCAAAAGAATATATAATGATGCTTTGAGATGCAAATACTTTAAAAATTATTATCACACCCAATCTAGGTAGCATATTCACCACCTCATATAGTTACCATCTCATTTTGGCAAAAATGCTTCTTGTCTATTCTCAACAAATTTAAAGTAAATAATATTATTATTAATTTTAGTCATTCTGTGTACATTCTAGTACATAGTCATCATATATTTAATTTTGTGTATTCTTTGGGTAAAAGAAAATTCTCCCTTCTTTCATCTTCTATACTTTTGGAATAACTCATTAAACTCTCTGTTACAATTGGGTCCACTTTTTAAAAAATATTTTTTAATTATTTAAAACAAAATTTAAAATGTAAATATATTTTGATCATATTATCCCCTTCCAAGTCCTTCCAGATACTCTCCCCATTCCTACTCACCCAACTTTAAATTCTTTCTCAAAACACACAAACATCCTACAGAAAAAAACCCTCCCCATGAAGAAAACAAAATAAAACAAACCTAATATATAAAGGGGGTTTATTAGAGTGACTTATAGGCTGTGGTGCTAATCCTATTTTTTCCCTCTTTTTGATTTTCAAGACAGGGTTTCTCTGTGTAGCCCTGGCTGTCCTGGAACTCACTCTGTAGACCAGGCTGGCCTCAAACTTAGAGATCTGCCTACCTCTGCCTCCTGGGTGTTTGGATTAAAGGCGTGCGTCACCACTGCCAAGTTTACGTCCATCTAATCCAACAATGACTGGCTAGGAACAGGAAGTCCAAGAATCCAGTTGTTGCTCAGTCCAGGAGGCTGGACATCTCAGCTGGTCTTCAGCGTCCACTGCAATCCTTAAGAAGTACGCTCTAGCCGGGCAGTGGTGGCACAGGCCTTTAATCCCAGCACTTGGGAGGCAGAGGCAGGCGGATTTCTGAG